>NC_135339.1:57297061-57603328 GCF_023851605.1 Tamandua tetradactyla
TGGTGTTTTGTTTTACATATATACTTGACATATTTGCAGCTTTTTATTGAACCACGCTATTACGCAAGTCAGACTTGGAGTTGTAAATGTCTAAGAACCATCCGGATCCGTAGGGTTGTGGGAAATATTTGTCTATTTTATGTATTCTATACAGAGCATCAAAAGCATGTTGGACACAGCTATTGTTGCCTTTTGAGTTTATCAGTTTTAGTATATTAGCAATTGCAGATTCTAATTTGTTAATAATGCAAGCTTCAGAAAATTTGAAGTTCTCAAAGAAAAATAGGGACACAAAATGGTCACACAGTGAGCATGAACAGGGTCAACAGTGCTGTTCACCTAAATATAATTTGCTGCTTCAACTTAAAATTCAGCAGAAACAATTTTAACATTTTTTAAGTTAGAGAAGAAAATTTGTGAAAAAGAGTTATCCCATTTACCACCTCCATTGTTAACACTTTGCATTAGTGTGGTCCATTTGTTATAATTCATGGAAAATATTTTTATAATTGTACTATTAACTATAGTCTTGTTTAAACTCATGTTCCCTATGTTGTACAGTCAAATGTTTTATCTTAATTTTTATTCTAGTAACGTATAAGACTAGAACTTCCCCTTTAAACACATTCACATATATAATCCAGTGCTGTTAATTAATATTGTACCACTATCACCACCATCCATTTTCAAAACTACAGCCAACCTAAATAGAATTTCTGTACAAATTGTGACTCTCCAATCCCTACAAACCCAGCCCCTGGTAACCTATATTTTGCTTATTTTAATTATTTCATGTCAGTGAGATCATGCAGTTGTTCTTTTGTGTCCAATGTATTCCACTCAGCATGATGTCTTCAAGGTTCTGTCACTTTGCATGTATCAGGACTTCATTCCTTTTTATGGCTGAATAATATTCCATTGTGTGTATATACCACATTTTATTTATCCATTCGTTGTTGATGGAAAGTGAAGTTGCTTCCATCTTTTGACAATTGTGAATAATGCCGCTATGAACATTGGTGTGCAAGTATCTGTTCGAATCCCTGCTTTCAATTCTTTGGGGTATATACCTAGTAAAGGAATTGCTGAGTTACTTGGTAAATCTATACTTACCTTTCTGAAAAACTCCGAAGTGTCTTCCACAGTGGCTGCACCATTTTACATTCTCATCAGAAATGAATGAGTGATTCTAGTTCTTCACATTGTCTTCAACACTTGTAATTTTCTTTCTTTTTTTCTTATTCTTTATAGTAGCCATTCTAATGGGTGTGAAATGGTATCTCACTGTGGTTTGGATTTACATTTCCCTAATAGCTAGCGATGTTGAGCATTTTTTCATGTGCATTTTGGAGAAAGGTGTATTCAAACTTTATGCCAATTTTTTAAATCAGTTTTTATTGTTGAGTTGTAGGATTTTCTTTATATATTCTGGATATTAAGCCTTTATCAAATAAGTCGCTTCCAAATATTTTTTCCTATGGAGCAGCTTATCTTTTCACTTTCATGCACAAACGTTTTTAAAATTTTGATGTAGTCCTATTTATCTATTTTTTTCTTTTGTTGCTTATGCTTTGATAGTCAGAAAAATCATTGCCTATCAAAAGATCCTGATGATGCCTCCCTACACTGATCTTTTCAAAGAACCAATTTTTGGTTTTAATACTTGTTCTGCTTTGCTAAAGCTGCCAGAATGCAATATACCATAAATGGATTGGCTTTTACAAAGAGGATTTATTAAGTTACAAGTTTACAGTTATAAGGCCATAAAAATGTCCAACTTAAGAAAGACATCAACAAGAGCATACCTTACTCTGGAAAGGCCAGTGATTTTGAGAGTTTCTCTATCACATGGGAAGGCACATAGTGACATCTGCTGGCCCTTTGCTCCCAGGTTACATTGCTTTCGGCTCCTGGTTTCAGTGGCCTTCTCTCTGAGCTTCTCTGGGCCCTCACTTAGCTTCTCCAGGGCAAACTCTGCATTTCATCTCTTAGCATCTCCAAATGTCTGTGTCTTAGTGTCATGGTTAGGTTCATGTGTCAGCTTGGCCAGGTGGTGATACCTGTTTGTCTGGTTGGACAAGTGCTGGCCTGTCTGTCACTATGAGGACATTTCATAGAGTTAAATCATGACGACGTAAGCTGCATCCACAGCTGATTCCATTTGTAATCAACAAAGGGGAGTGTCTTCTGCAATGAGTGGTGTTTAATCTAATCAATGGAAGCCTTTTAAGGAGGATCCAGAAGAGACAGGCTCTCTTCCTGCTTTGGCCAGTGGGTCTCTCCTCTGCAGTTTGCCTAGACCCTCTGTCGGAGTTGTCAGCTTCACAGCCTGCCGTGCGGATTTGGGACTCTACATTCCCACGGTTACATGAGACACTTTTATACATTTTGTATCTACAGCTATGTCCTGCTGATTCTTTTTCTCTAGAGAACCCTACTAATACAACTGTTCTAGTTTGCTAGTTGCCAAAATGTAATATACCAGAAACAGAATGGCTCTTAAAAGGCGGAATTTAATAAATTGCTAGTTTACAGTTCTAAGGCCGAGAAAATGTCCCAATTAAAGCAAGTCTATAGAAATGTCCAATCTAAGGCATCCAGGGAGAGATAACTTTGGTTCAAGAAGACCGATGAAGTTCAGGGTTTCTTTCTCAAGTGGAAGGGCACATGGTGAACACAGGGTTCCTCATCTGGAAGGGCACATGATGATCATGGTGTCACCTGCTAGCTTCTTCTCCTGGTTTCCTGTTTCATGAAGCTCCCTGGGAGGCATTTTCCTTCTTCATCTCTCAGATGAAGCTCTCTCAGAATTGCTCTCATTCTCCAAAATGTTTCCTCTTTTATAGGACTTTAGAAACTAATCGAGACCCACCCGAATGGGTGGAGACACATCATCACCTAATCCAGTTTAACAACCACTCTCGATTACATCACATCTCCAGGGAAATGATCTAATTAGTTTCAAACATACAATGCTGAATAGGGATTAGAAGAAATGGCTGCCTTTACAAAATGGGATTAGGATTAAAACATGGCTTTTCTAGGGTACATGCATCATTTCAAACCAGCACATACACTAAATTTCATTTCTCTGCTTTTCATGTTGGTTCTGAGCACTTTCTTTCTCCATGAGCTCCTTTAAGGACTTCAGTAAACTAAGACTCATCTTGAAAGGCTGTAGTCACAATTCCATGGAAATAATCAAGAGGTCATATGCAAAATTGGGTGGATCACATCTCCATGGAAACAACCTAATCAAGAGATCCCACCCTACAGTGGGTCTGCCCCCACAAGATTGAATTAGGATGAAAAGAACATGGCTTTTCCGGGGTACATAACAGTTTCAACCAGCACAATGCTCTAATGCTTGGTGTTTTTTGTTTTTTTTTTAATTCTCTATTTCATTTATTTCTGCTCTAATCTTTGTTATTTCTTTCCTTCTGCTTGCTTTGGGGTTAGTTTGCTGTTCTTTTTCTAATTCCTCCAGGGGTGCAGTTAGGTCTTTGATTTTAGCTCTTTCTTCTTTAATGTAAGCATTCAGGGCTATGAATTTTCCTCTCAGCATTGCCTTTGCTGCATCCCCAAGATTTGATATGTTGCGTTCTCATATTCATTTGTCTCAAGATATTTACTGATTTCCTTTGTAATGTCTTCTTTGACCCACTGATTAAGAGTGTGTTAACTTCCATATGATTGTGGATTTTCCAATTCTCTATTACTGATTTCCAGTTCCCATTATGGCCAGTGAAGATGCTTTGTATAATTTAAATCTTTTAAATTTATTGAAACTTGTTTTGTGACCCAGTATATGGTCTATCCTGGAGAATGATCCTTGTACACTAGAGAAGAATGTATATCCTGCTGTTCTGGGGTGCAATGTTCTGTATATGTCTGTTAGGTCTAGTTCATTTATCATATTATTTAAATTCTGTTTCTTTAATGATCTTCTGTCGAGATGTTCTCTCTATTGGTGAGAGTGGTGTATCAAAGTCTCCAAGAATTACTGTAGAGATGTCTATTCCTCTCTTCAATTTTGTCACTGTTTGCCTCGTAATTTGTAGGTGTACAGAAAAATCATGTGAAAAATAATGATCCCATTTACCTCCTCTATTGTTAACACTTTGCATTATGTACCATGATTTGGTGCATAAATATTTATTATTCTCATTTCTTCTTAGTGAATTTCCCCTTTTATTAATATATAGTGTCCTTTTTGTCTCTTATAATGGCTTTTGATTTAAAGTCTGTTTAGTCTGACATTAGTATAGCTACCCCAGATCTTTTTTGTTATTATTAGCATGGAATATCCTTTTCCATCCTTTCATGTTCAACCTATTCGTGTCTTTGTGTCTTAGGTGAGTCTCTCATATACAATATATGGTTGGATCATGCTTTTTTGCCCAGTTTGCCAATCAATACCTTTTGATTGGGGAGGTAAATCCATTAATATTTAGTGTTATTACTGTAAATAACAGTGCTTCAGTCATTTGTCCTTTGGTTTTTATATCATATTTTTTAAGAAAATATGTTTTTTAATATTTTATCTTCTCTGCATTTATAACATAATTCATTTTAACAATCACAGAATCCTTTTCTTCCAATGCCACAAACTGTGCTACAAATGAAAGCTGGTACTGCTGCTTGTCAAAATATACAAGACAATCAATGTTTTATATAAAACCACCTTATATGTTAACTTGTTCCCCCCAAACCTTTTTTTTTCCCTTTTTTGCCCTGGTTAGAAAAAACATTACAAATATTTACAGTATCTTCTCCTGTTAGATGAACATTCTCACAAATGGAAAAAGGAAATTTAATGAGCAGACCATGTAAAACATGAGACAATGTCAGAGGCTTCTCACTGTGGTATTTTTGTTGTTGTTGAATACAGTATGTACTGAAAATGCCCATCCAACCTTGTCATTCTAATCCAGTCTGTTCACATTTAAACTCCCATTTTCTCCAAGTAGTTTATTTACCAATAGGAAACAGAAACTAAAGGCTGCTTTGCACTTGATCTTCTTTCATAAAGGAGCTTGGGAAAAAATGCTTGACAGAGAAGAGTTAACACCAGAACAGTCAGTCTTTGGTCAGAGCAATGAGGTGACATTCTGATGCAAATCTTTGCTTGATCAGCAATCTTTATATTTAGTACTTTTAGGATATGAGATGAATTTTTAAAGATCTGGTATCATACCTTTTTTTGTCGCTTCTCTTTTCAGAAACTTCATTTTCTGTATAGTTAATCTTTTGTCATGTATCTGACTGAACCATTTTTTCATTAGTTTCTGTTTTTTTATTTACCTTTACCCTGGGGTTTGTATTCTGCAATTACATCTATAGCCTAATAATTTGAAAAGATACCAGCTTAACTTCAATAGCATACATATTCTCTGCTCTCATATCCTGTTTCCACTCTTTATGCTGTTTTTGCCCAGCATTACCTCTTTCTATTTTGTGTGTTCATTATCAGGAAATATGTGTTTTTCTTGTTCATTGAATTCTGACTCTTACAGAAATTAAAGCACAGAGTTTTATATTGAGAGTACAGTACTACTTGGCTTTGAATTTATCCTTTTAGTTATATTTACTGATGATTATCATTTCTTCACACTACTCCAAGTCACTCGTATCTTTTCTTTTCAAACTGCAGAACTCCATTTAGTAATCCTTGTAGGGCAGGTCTTTTGTTGACATATTCTTTCAATTGCTGTTTATCTGCAAATATTTTAAACTATCCCTCATTTTTTAATGTCAGTTTTGCCGCATAAAGAGTTTTTGGCTGGCAGCCAAAGAGTTTTGGCTGGCAGTACCTTAAATATATCACTGCTTTCTAACTTCCATGGTGTCTGATGAGAAATTGAAAATTAATCTTATTGAGGATCCCTTGTATATGACGAATAACTTCTGCTGCTTTCAGAAGTCTCTCTTTATCTTTGGTGTTATATACTGATTAGTATGTGTCTTGGAGTAGGTCTGTTAGGTTTTATTCTGTTTGGAGTATGTTACACTTCTTGACACGTATGTTTATGTCTTTCATAAGAGTTGAGAAAATTTTGGCCATTATTTCCTCAAATATTCTTTCTGCCCCCTTTCCCTTCTCTTCTCCTTCTGGGACTCCCATAATACATATGTTTGTGTACTTCATGCTGTCACTCAAATTCCTGAGTCACTGCTCAATTTTTTCTATTCCTTTCTCTGTCTGTTCTGACTGTGTGCTTTCTATTGTCATGTTTTCTAGTTCACTGATTATTTCTTCTACCTGTTCAAATCTGCTACTGTATACCTCTAGTGTATTTTGAATCTCCTTTATTGTGCCTTCCATCCCTATAATTTCTTTCTATACTTTCAAATTTTGCATATTGTCTTCTTAATATACTTTGGTTCGATACTCATTTGTGTTAAGGCTCTTTTTTGATGCTTGGTCCAACTTATTCTGGAACTTTAGTACAGCCCATTGTTCTAGTTTGCTAGCTGCTGGAATGCAACACACCAGAGATGGGTTGGCTTTTAATAAAAGGGGATTTATTTTGTTAGTTCTTCAGAGGAAAGGCAGCTAACTTTCAACTGAGGTTCTTTCTTACCCTACATCTCATTGAATTTGGGAGATTTGTTTGAATTTCTTTCTTCAGTTGTACCAAACTCCTTGTCTTCTCTGAAGTTTTCATTTGTTCCATGGCTGAACCATATCTTCCTGTTTGTTTGTATGGCTTGTAATTTTTTGCTGATGTCTGAACATCTGATTATCTTTTTTAGTTAACTCTTAAGGTTCATTACTCTCTCTTCTGTTGGTTATTTTTTATTGGATTTGTGTTAAGGCTCTTTTTTGATGCTTGGTACAACTCATTCTGGAACTTTAGTATAGCCCATTGTTCTAGTTTGCTAGCTGCCAGAATGCAACACACCAGAGACGGATTGGCTTTTAATAAAAGGGGATTTATTTTGTTAGTTCTTCAGAGGAAAGGCAACTAACTTTCAACTGAGGTGCTTTCTTATGTGGGAAGGCACAGGCTGGTCTCTGTTGACCTTCTCTCCAGGCCTCTGGGTTCCAACAACTTCCCCCGGGATGATTTCTTTCTGCATCTCCAAAGGCCCGGGCTGAGCTATGAGTGCTAAGATGAGGTATGCTGAGCTGCTTGGGCTGTGCTACTTTGAACTGTCTCATTTAAGCACCAGCCAATTCAGTCAAACGTCATTCATTACAGCAGGCACACCTTGCCGACTGCAGATGTAAATCAGTTCATGTACCATTGGCTCATGTCCACAGCAACAGACCTAGGTGCCTTCACTTGGCCAAGTTGACAACTGAATCTAACTACCACACCCATCTTTGTTCAGATTTTCTCAGGTCTTCTTCATCTGAGTTTGCACAGGATATGTGGTACAATCTTTTTGTATGCTGTATGGTGGGAGTCATATTTCAGTCTTTTTCCATATGCGTATCCTGTTATTGTAGCACCATTTGTTGAATTTTGTTGCTTGTTTTGCTTTTTTTTTTTTTTAAATGTGTGGACCAGGAATTGAACCCAGGTCTCCTGCATGGCAAGCAAGAATTCTACCCCTGAATTTACCCTTCATCCCCCCAAATTTTTAAGATTGCACTTTTTGTGCAATTTTTCACCTGCAGAAGCAAGCACACTTTCCTGTGTTCCTTCTCCAGGAAACTTGATCTTTTCTGTTTATTTTTGTGCAGAATTTTCTCTCCAGCTCCTATGATTTTTAAAATTATCTTCCTCACTGTGTGCCTCTATTTTCCTCTCTCTCTCTCTCTCTCTCTCTCTCTCTCTCTCTCTCTCTCTCTGTCCTCCCCTTGGGATCCTGTTTTTTCTCTAACATGCCTCAGCAGCTGCTCATCCACCCTGGTTCTCTGCAGACTTGGGTCCCTATACCTTCATATATATGGGTTCTAATTCACTGCTGTGAGTGGCTCTATAGTCTGCATCATTGGCAGGAGAGACCTGGGCTGTGCTACCTCTGTGCAACTCCCAAGCTGTGTGGGAATAAAAATGTTAAGGCCTTGTATTTTCTGCTACTTTTCCCCAACTAGATAGAATATTAATACCACATTAAATGTAGTTATCATGTCTCCTTAGTCTCTTCCTGGTTGTGATAGTTTCTCAGACTTTCCTTGTTTTTGATGACCTTGTGACTTTTCAGGATTACCAGTCAAGTATTTTGTAGAAGGAACATATGTTTCCTGAGGGCAAGGATTTTGTCTTATTCATCTTGTGTTCCTGTACTTCAAAGGGAGACTGGCACATCACAGGCCCTTGGTGTTTTAGATGACTCTAAAATTTAACATAGTCCAAAAATAAAGTGTGGCTATTATATAAATGCACCCGGGCTGATTTAGAAATACAGTATTCTGATTACAGGGAGACATAGTTCCATTAGTTTAGTATTGGTCAGATAAATATGGAAAATCTTGTGAGACCGAATTTTAGGAGTGATGAAAATTACAAGAGTGGCCACAAGTTGGTGATGGGTCAAGAAATCATGTTATGTGGGAAACAAATGAAGGAACTGGTGAGTCCTAGACACCAAAGGCCAGCCAGCTGACCAAGAATGGGACAGAAATAATCCTTGAAACTGCATATAAATTAGACTGGATGACCTTTAAGGTATCTTCCCATTCTCAAGAGTTTCTGAGTCTCTGAAGAGTTTCTGGAGATTTTCTAAAGGCATTATAGATCTGGAACTTGAGCTGGGTATAAAAAGAAGAGAAAAGGTTTGGCTAAAGTAGGGCCATCTGCAAGTGAGAGCCATCACCTCTGTGCCAGTTTGAAACTATTATGTACCCCAGAAAAGCCATGTTTTAATCCTGATCCAATCTTGTGGGGACAGCTATTTCTTTTAATCCTCATTCAGTACTGTAGAGCAAAAACTTTTGATTAGAATATCTCCACGGATATGTGACACACCCAATTGTGGGTGTGACCTTTTGATTAGATGGAGATGTGGCTCCGCACATTCCAGGTGGGTCTTGATTAGATTAGTAGAGTCATTTAAAAGAGGGAATATTTTGGAGAAAGCTTAAAGCTGACAGGCAGAGCCAATATAGATGTTTGGAAATCAAGATAGAAATTGCCAAGGTGCTAAGCCAAGAATTCACAGAAATAGCCAGAACCTGAAGAGAAGAAATCTCTGGCCCTGGCAGATGCTAAGCTAAGAGCTGAAACCCAGAGTTCTGTCCTAACAGCTAAGTGGATGTCCACAGATGCTTAGAGAGAAAACCACTAGCATCAGAAGCTGGAAACAACAGAACTGGAAACAAGGACCATGTGCCTTCCCAGATAACCTTTCCTTGAGCCAGGGTATCTTTCTCTGGATGCGTTAGTTAGGAAATATTTATGTCGTTAGGAATGTAAGCTTGTAACTTATTAAATTCCTTTTTAAAAAGTTTTTCCATTTCTGGTATATTGCATTCCAGCAGCTTAACAAACTAGCACATCCTCTATAATGGCACAAAGCAGTCTGCTCAATCCTGGTTGAATCTCTTCCCTTCTACTACTCAGCTCAACTTCAACAATGAAGATAAACTCACTAAGTCATGATGAGAATAAGGGTGGATAGATAGGATGAAATTGGTTTATAGACTTTGGAAAGTCAGAGAGAATGTAACTTTGTGGGAAGTCAGAGCTCCCTCTGAGGATTTGTGAAATGCTACACGTGATTTTACGAAGAATAATCTGACAATAGTGCAGACTAGGCTGGTGGGAGAAGATTGGAATCGGGAAGCTTTTTACAATTATGAAAACTCAAGTAATGGAGGTATATTTATATTTAATAGTACAAAGATAAACAGTAAGGAAGAGAACATAATAAAATTGCGTGATAAATTAAAAGGAAGGAAATTATTAATTTTACCAATACTTATAGAAGAAAATAAAGATACTGAGATGAGATACTAGTTAAATAAATAGAGAGGTAGGGGCAATTCTAGTGACTTCCACTTGTCCTTTCCTACCATCATAGCACTCACTCCAAGAGTTAAGGAATGAATGTAAGGATTCTGCCAGTTGCTGAGTATGTCAATTCTAATTATGCATTCTAGAACTGGAGAAATGACCACAGAATGGGTCCAGGGACACACTGGACTCACTGTGAGATGGACCAGAGCTAAAACCACATCAATCACCTGACCTCCAAAAGCCCTTATACTGACTGGTGGACCAGAGTGACATTTTGGGTTTCCTGGAATTAGTGTCACTTCTGAGCCAGTGTCTGGTAATCCATGAAACCACTAATAATTTCCTTTTCTCCAATACAGTTATTCTGGTAAAAGGTGTTAGGACTCCTTGAAGAATGGAAGGAAGGTTAACAGTGTAAATTTTACATAGTGTAACAGGGTCCTACCCCAAGTATACCTAGTTCTCCCCTCATTGATTAAGGGGCCCTGATGATCTGTTTTTGTAATCAAGTTAAACTTCTGTTCACTTGACCAAGAATTCTGCTAATACAACGCAAACAAGAATTTTGTGAACTGACCATCTATTTTACTTCTAGATATCCTGTGATCTACTAGCCAATGCCGCAAGTCTCTGAAGTTCAATTATTTTGACTGCTACTTTGAGTCTACTGTTCATTACGGTGGCCATGCCCACCTTGTCTATGATTAACTGTCACCACATGGCTTCTGCCAACTCCAGATCTGATCTTACCCATTTTGTCTAAGGATTCCAGCTCAGTGACAGCAGTTCCCCCAGTAATATCTGGCCTAAAGAGAAGGGAAACTACAGAGCTCTTCAGGGATGATGAAGCTAGTCTCAAAAATTTATATCTCAAAGTTCTGGTGAAAGATGTGTTCTCTGGACATTTCTGAGGTGTGTGAGCAAGTCTTCCATGATGAACCTACTCTAACATCCCAGTCACTCTATGCCTCTGCCCTCAACTATGTTATGCCAGGACAGTTCTGGCATTTTGATCTCAGTTAATGTTGGCCACCTTTTGATCCATGTTTCAGCCAACCATCCAAACAAACTGTTAATACCCTCTCTAAACCCTCAAACTATAATATTGAATGCAGAATCTCTGCTTAGTGGGCCCATATCAATAAATTCAACTTGATCCCACTTTATAGTCCTTCCACCATTATCCCACACCCTTAATATCCATTCCCACACATATTCTCCTGATTTCTACATATATATACATACATATATATAGATTTCTACATAAATAAAAAATTAATTTTGTAATTATTATTATTACAGAATAAATGCAGTTATTTTGGGGTATACTATACCTCCTCATGGGTCACATTTTGTACCTCACCTTTCAGGGCAGACTTGAGATTTTAGTCTAGTTATGTGTTTTGAAGAGTTACCTCAAGGTGTTCCATTGCAGTTTCATCTGGTCAAACAGGATTAATTGCTCCAGACAGAGGGGTGAGGGCTGTTTCTCCAAGGGAGGTGGTTACAGGGTTAGCACACCCCAAAGGATTAATCTCTTTGGGTAGAGTTTGGATAGCAGACTCCTTTGTGCAGACTGGAGACTGGGAAACTGTTTCCTCAAGGCAGCCTGGACAGTGGGTGACTTTTTCCTGAGGGCAGGCTAAGGTGGGGTGGCATTTTCCTCAGGACAGACCATTACAAGTCTATCTGGCAAAGGCTGAGCAGATTCCAGGGTTTCCATGTCCCCATTGCCATCATTATCAAGCCATATATCACCATTCTGAGTTTCAGGATCCCACTCTTTTCTAATCAAAGCCCTTACTTTTACAGCAGACACCCTGTAAGGTTGAGATTTTAGTTTATGTTGTAAATCTGGTACTCACACAATAAGGCTTTCTGTTTGGTTTTCACAGATCTCAAGTATGCAACCACAGGAAATAAGATTTTCTTTCATGGCACATATGGAAATTTTTACATCTTTCATATGTAACGTAAGTGCAAGTGTGAAGCCTCCAGCTCATCCCTTTCTCTCATGAATGTATCCAGTATATCTAACAATAACAAATCAACATCATTATACCTCTTTATTACACACATCTTCATTAAGGTGTCAAAAACACTCTCACCCAGAACCTTGCCTTGAGCAAGTGTACAATTAGTAGATTACAATGGTGATATTTTGTGTATCTTTATTGCTAACTCAGCCCATGGTGCCATCTCCATTGGAAACAGCGTCATTAGTGCCTTTGAGTCTAATTTGGGTAGAAAACCAATTGTAAAAAAACTGTTTATAAGATTTGGTTTCTCGAGAATCACTCCTGGTACCAAGTTGTATTAGTCAGGGTTCTCTAGAGAAACAGAACCAACAAGAGATAACTGTAAATATAAGATTTATAAAGGTGTCTCATGAAACCGTGGGAATGCAAGAGTACAAATCCATAGGGCAGGCTGTGAAGCTGGCAACTCTGATGAAGGGTCTTGATGAACTCCACAGGAGAGGCTTGATGGCTGAGGATGAAGTGAAATTCTCTCTTCTTCCTTAAAAGTCTTCAACTGATCAGATCAAATCTAACTGATTGGATTATGTCATTTGCAGGAGGCATGCCCTTCATTGATGGTAGATGTAATCAGCCACAGCTCCAGCCAACTGACTGATGATTTAATAAACCATCCTTCTGGCTTATCAACCAGCCACAAAATTTCTTTGCAACAATGGTTAGGCCAATGCTTGCCTGACTAGACAACTGGGCATCTTCACCTGGCCAAGTTGACACAGAACCTAACTATAACAAGGACCAAAAAAAGAACCCTCAGGAAAACCCTTGCATCAAATAAAAAGTCTAAACTGAAATTTCATGGTATGTAGAAAATGACTATAATGATAATTTTACATACTGGGAACCCTGGGATAAAGTTTAAGCAGTGTTCAGAAGAAAAATAATATCCAAATGAATAAAGGTTAGAGAAAGAACAATAAATAAACCAAATAAAAACAGAAGAAAAATAAAAGCAGCAACATATTCATACATACATAAACACATACAGAAGCTGGTTCCTTGTAAACCTGACTGAAAAGCCATTAACTTTATGCGGGAGAGGTAGGATAATACCTCTCCTGCATATTAAAATAGAGTGTAAATCTACAATAAATTTACAATAAATTATGGGACTGGCAAAAGGGCTGATGATTTAGTGAAACAGAACAAAAATTCCAATAATAAACCTAAACATATATTGAATTTAATATGTGATAAAGGTAGCATCTTAAATCAATGGGGAAAAATATGAATTGGGTCAATTTAATGGCCTAGAAAAATAAAATAAAATTGGATCCACATCTCAAAATTTAAGTTTTGATCAAAGAGAAACAGAGCAAGAATTATTTCATAAGCTCAAAAAGTAGAGACCTTTCTAAGTAAATAAAGAACCTAGAAGCAATAACATTTAACTATATAAATTATGTTTAAATTTCTTCATGGCAAAAAAAAATCATAATGTTAAAAGAATCAAAAACATGGGTAAAGTATTTGCAACAAATCTCCAGACAAAGGGATAATTTTCTTTATATATAAAGAGGGAAAAACATGAACAGGCAGTTCCCCCAAAAAAGGAAATACAAGTTTTTCTGATGAAAACATGTTCAACCTCAGTTTAAAATTAAAATAGGTCTTGGTGTGGGTGTATTTGGGTTTATCCTGTTGGAGTTCACTGAGCTTCTTGAATGTGTACATTCATGTCTTTGTCAAATTTGGAAAATATTCACTCATTGTTCCTTCAAATATTCTTTCTGCCCCTTTCTTTTCCTTCTGGGACTATCACAATATATATATATATATATCACTGTGCTTGATGGTGTTCCACAGATCTTTCTGATTCTGTTCAGTTTTTTCTTTTTAATTCTTTTTTCTTTCTGCTCTTCAGACTGAATAATTTCAATTGTCTTATCTTCAAGTTCACTGATTCTTTCTTGTGCCATCTCCAAACTGCTCTTAAACCCTCTGGACAATTTTTTTATTCCTGTTACTGTGGTCTTCAGTTTCTTTAGTTCCTTTTTATGATTTCTTTCACTTTACTGATATTCTCTTTGTGTTCATTTATCATTCCCTTGATTTACTTTAGTTCTTTGTTAATATTTTTCTTTAACTCTTTAAGCATATTCTGGTCCTTTTTAAAAAAGAATAAAAAGGTCTGTTCTTTCTATTGATGGTTTCTACTGGTTTATCTACTGCTTTCAATGGGCCAATGTGTGTTGTGCAATCTTTTGTTGCACCCTTGACATTTTGTTGCTTGACACTTTAACCATACTTTGCAAGTTAGATACTGAGGTATCTGTTCCTTAACCTTGTATCCAGTTAATACAAGGTTATGTCAGACATTTCCTTGAATGCCAGGAGCTAACAACAATAACAAAAAACCCTGAAAGAAACAAAATGCTTCCCAATCTTTATCTGTGTGAGTGCTCTCCTTCAGAGTTCACTCATCTTAATAATGAGTTTAGAGAACAGGCTATGACGTAAGCACAGGGTCCACCTCAGTCTTTTCTGAGGCATGCACACATGGCCCTATACATGCCCCACTTACATGGCTGCAAATGTCCTCTTTCCCATAGGAAATAGTTGTTCCCCATGGTCCCAGGTGTGGTAATACTTTGCCCTTGGCAGTTGTGAGTTGACTGTTCTTATACAGTGTACTGTAGGAGATCTCAGTGAGCCTCCTCTATGTGCTGGACAAGTTCTGAGACTACAGGTCTGTGACAAGTGTTCAGTCCTTCAGGATGCCCCTAGACAGGGCAGAAATACATGTATCCTATGTGCACCAGAGTTATTCTGCTCCTTCCAGAACCAGGACGAGGGACCTGCAGTAGGAGTGCAGGCAGTCAGTGAGGAAATAGGAGAAATGCCAGCAAGGGCACAACAAAATCCTATCGCTTTTAAGTTGCCTTTTACTTGATTTAACACTTTCCCAGTTACTGTAACTCTTTAACTGTTTCCCAAAGCTCTGTCAGTTCTTGCTTGATGCTTAGAGCTTTTGTGTGGGGACAGAGCCATAGAGAATCTTAGTCTATCATCTTGGTCAGGTCGTTGGTATTAAGTTATCTGAATAGAGTATATGTTAAACAGTTTTTAATGTTTTTAAATGAATTAAAAATGCTATAAAGAACATGTATCTTTACTTTACCACAACACCCCCAACAATGTGTATTATCAAACCTTTTCATCTTTGAAAATGTACCACATGAACTGTTCTAGTTTGTTAGATGCCAGAATGCAATATACCAGAAATGGAATGGCCTTTAAAAAAGGGAACTTAATAAGTTGCAAGTTAACAGTTTTTAGGCCATGGAAATGTCCCCATTAAAGCAAGTCTATAGAATAGTCCAATCTAAGGCATCCAGAGAAAGATACCTTGATCCAAGAAGGCCGATGAAGTTCACGGTTTCTCTCTCAAGTGGAAAGGCACATGGCAAACAAGATCAAGATTTCTCTCTCAGCTGGAAGGGCACATGGCAAACAATGCATCATCTAGCTTCCTCTCCAGCTCTGGGGAGGCATTTTCCTTCTTCATCTCAAAGGTCACTGGCTGGTGGAGTCTCTGCTTCATGGTTCTGAGGCGTTCTATCATCTGAGGCGTTCTATCATGCTCTCTCAGAATCTCTCGCTTTCTCCAAAGTGTGTCCTCTTTTTTAGGATTCCAGTAAATGAATCAAGATCCCCTGAATGGGCGGAGTCACATTTCCATCTAATCAAGTTTTATACCCACTATTGATTGAGTCACATCTCCATGGAAATAACCTAATTAATGTTTTCAAAATACAGTACTGAATAGGGATTAGAAGAAATGGCTGCCTTAAAAAAATGGGATTAGAATTACAACATGGCTTTTCTAGGGTACATACATCCTTTCAAGCCGGTACATGAACAACCTCATTTTTGTTTTTATTAGCATTTTTTTAATTCTGAGGGTAGAGCACCTTTTGAAAGTTTATTGACCATTTATAATTCTTCTTCTATGAAATTTCTTCTCATTCCTTTGCCAGTTTTTTTTAGTTGTTAATTCTAATCTTATTTGTTTTAAAAAGCATTACCTAATCAGAAATTAGCCCTTTAGCTTTTTTTACCTGTTTCACATATTCTTTTTATTTTAACATTTTTTATTGTATAATATAACATATATACAAAGCAAAGAAAGAAAAAAGTAATAGTTTTCAAAGCACTCTTCAACAAGTAGTTTCAGGACAGATCCCAGAGTTTGTCATGGGCTACCATACCATCCATCTCAGATTTTTCCTTCTAGCTGCTCCAGAACATTGGAGGCTAGAAGGAGTATTTTTTTATCATTACAATCGACTTTTCTTTCTTTGTGTGTGTGTGTGAAAAATAACATATATACAAAGAAGCGATAAATTTCAAAGCACAGCACAATAACTAGTCGTAGAACAGATTTCAAAGTTTGGTACATGTTATAAATCCACAATTTTAGGTTTTTATTTCTAGCTAGTCTAAGGCACTGGACACTAAAATAAATAGCAATATAATGATTCTGCAATCATACTAACTTGTTAAGCCCTACCTCTCTGTATAACTCCACCATCACATTTGATCTTTCTATCCCACTCTTCAGGGGTATTTGGGCTATGCCCATTCTAACTTTTTCATGTTGGAAGGGATTGTCAATAATATGGGGTAGGAACATGGAACTAGCTGATGTTCTGAAGAGGCTGACCCCTCTAGTTTTCAGGACTTATCTGGTCCAGGGACCCATCTGTAAGTTGTAGGTTTCTGGAAAGCTACCCTAGTGCGTGGAACCTCTGCAGAAGCTTATCTAATGCTCTCGGTGTTCTTTAGGGTTGGCAAGGATGGTTTTGGTTGGGGTTTGACAGGTTATGATAGGTAGCGATGTCTAACCAAAGCTTGCATAAGAATGACCTCCAGAGTAGCCTCTCCACTCTATTTGAACTCTCTCAGCCACTGATACCTTATCTGTTACACGTCTTTTCCCCCCCTTTTGGTGAGGGCCAGGCTGGACTCATCCCTGGGAATCACCTCCCATGCCGCCAGGGAGACTTTCACCCGTGGAGGTTTTGTCCCATGTAGGGGGGAAGACAATGATTTCACTCACAGAGCAGGACCATAATACATTCCCACCAGCAGTGCATAAGTGTCCCAATTTCTCCACATCCTCTCCAGCATTTGTAGTTTCCTCTTTTTTTTAACAGCTGCCATTCTTATAGGTGTAAGGTGGTATCTCATGGTAGTCTTGATCCGCATTTCCCTTATAGCTAATGAAACTGAACATCCTGTTTCAGATATTCTTACCAGCTTTCTTTTCTTTGAACTTGCTTATATTGTCGGAGGAACATTTTTCAATGGAGCAAGAGATACCTCTCTATGTATTCAAACCTTTGATGACCCTCAGTACAATTTTAAAGTTTTCTTTATATAGATCCTACACCTTTCTTGGTAAGTTTGTTTCTGCCTAGCTTAGTTTTTTTTTTCCCCCAAATCACAATTGTGAATAGAATGTTTTTCCACTATGTATTTTTAAATCTGGTTATTGTTTGCATATAGGGAAGTCATATATATTTAGAACCATATTTTGTTCTCATATATTTTCAGTAACACTAATAATATATGAATACATGTTTATATTTTAAGTTGCAGATGACAAAATTATTTAAAATTAAAAATGAGCTACTCGACTATATCTTAAAATTTTTAACTTCTATGTGAGACTAAAGGCAGAGATGTTCATTGGGTGCAAAATTTATATTTTTGGTAGCATGCTATCTAATTTAACTTCTATGGTCAGCTTATTCAAACACCATAAATTCATGGAACCTTGAATAGGAACTGAAATCTTGTTGGTTTGTACAGGTTCATGTGTGATGCCCCAACAAATCCCAGAGTAATCTGGGCAGATTATAAAGTACTTGCAAATTCTCCTTGAGGGACTGGGGGGAAAGGTGGAAATGTTAATCTTCGGCACCTCAGGAAGTTCTGAGATTCTTGCAAGCACTGGGGACTGTCAATTTGAAGGGCCCAGCCCTCGATCTTAGGGCTTTCCCTTATGAATTTATTTCTGCATGAGAGAAACTAAGCCTACTTATGATTATGCCCAAGAGTCCCCTCCAGAGAACCTCTTTTGCTGCTCATATATAACCTCTCTCTCTCTCTAAGCCAATTCCACAGGTGAATTCACTGCCCTTTTGCCTACGTGGAACTCCCAGGGGTATAAATCTCCCTGGCAACATGGGCCATGACCCCCAGGGGTGAGCCTGGCCCTGGTATTGTGGGATTGAGAAAGACTTCTTGATCAAAAGAGGAAAGGGAAGTGAAACAAAGTTTCAGTGGCTGGGAGATTTGAGTCAAGAGGTCATTCCCATGCAGTATACAGATACCCCTTTTCAGTTTGGAGGGTACTGGAATAGCTAAAGGGGGATGCCTGAAACTGTTGAACTGTAATCCAATACCCTTGATTCTTGAAGATGACTGAACAACTAGAGCTTTTAAGTCGTGATCATGTGACTATGAAAACCTTGTGACTGACATTCCCTTTATCCAGTGTATGTACGCATGAGTAAGAGAAAAAAGACAAAAAAATATATATGTATCAGGGAGGGGGGTATGGGATGTTTTGGATGTTCTTTTTCATTTTTATTCTGCTTTTGTTTTAATCAAAGTGTTCAAAAATCAATTATGATGATGAATGCTCATCTATATGATGATACTGTGAACCACCAATTGTACAATTTGGGTGATTATATGGTATGTGAATATATTATATAGCAATAAAATTGCATTAAAATGCGCTATACATTTTTAAATATTAATTTTATCACTAGCTGCCTTACTGAATTCTTGTTTTGTTTTTAATAAAATTCGGTTGATTTCTTTAGGTTCTTCAGGTATACAGCCAGATCATTACCAAAATAATGAGACTTTTGCTTCTTCTTCCCAAAATGCACAGCTCGTTTCATTTATCTATTTGGCTATTCTACCCAAAAGCAAGTAACATAATGATGTGACAGTTTACATACTAAACTTGTGCAAGAATAACAGGGATGTTACATAAGGTATTTTAAAAGTATATTATGACACATTTTGGGAATATTGTTATATAAAATAATGGATACCTGAATATATATACAAATATGCATGCACACGTATATGTACATACATGTTCATGACTAATTTTGGATTTATCTTGAAGGCAATCAAATCTGTGCAAGATTTTTTGATTAGAGGCTGGGAAAAGATAAAGTGATGCCACATTTTAAGGATTTGAATCTAAATAGTGTCTGCACTACTTCATAATGGGAACTTTCCTTTTATAGGTTATGTGGGAATGAAAATCCAAGTAGGGATCAGAGATTTGTTTACTGGTTATGAGGACCATGGAAGGACTAGAAATGCATTTGAAGTCAGCAGGGCTAAACACCACCCAGCCCTTCTCCTGTTGATAACTTAAGTCTTTTCCGAGAACATGAAGTGTTTGGGTCATTATTTGTGAGACAAATTTTCAAGGGTGAGGTTGGGCAATAGCTGCTGTTTTTCAGGATTCAGACAGAGCTTAACTATCTGGTATCTGGATAGCAGTACCTGCAATGACTTTGTTTGGGCAGTATTATCAAAAGATTTCTTCCCAGGGTTTGTAGTGCCTATGCATTTCTTTATTAGAGTAGTGGTGGTTTGGTTACAAGGTCAAAGAATGTATTGCAGAGACTAAAGATCTGGATTCTTCTCCAAGGAACGTTTTTTTCAGGCCATTTCCTCTTGCACGAAAGCAACTGAGATATGATGTATGAGCAAGAGTGAAATGTTTACACTAACATGATTTCTTCAACGCATTCTCTTCTAACAATCATCCAACCACCCCCATCAGGGAGAGTGGGGTTCATGACCAGAACCAACAGGAAGTATAACTAGTATAAAAGAACATAACTTTGATTAATGTATACATTTAGAGATCACAGAGCTTTCTCACAGTTTTAATCTCATTTGAGAAATTCTATGAAATGTAAAGGAAAATTATCAGTTTCAGCTTATAAATGATGGAAACTAAAATCCAAAGATGTTGAATGTTCAAACTCACACAAATAGTTAATGACAAAGCTGAGAGTAAAATCCAGACGTGTCATCTGTTCTTATGTGCTTTTATGAATTCTGGCAACCTTCAGATTTACTGTTATCTGAAGGGAGAGGGAAAAAAAGGATAAAATCACCTATTTTCTTCATGTTGCAATTTTTCATAGTTGTTGTGGAACCTTAATGTTGAAACATACTGAAAAGTCGTCGAATCCATTCTCTAACTGAGCATTAGTAGATCTTGAAATCAATTTAGTGTATCACATCCAGCAAATTAATTTGAAAATAACAGACTGAAATATAAAATATGAATGCATCACCCTAGTAGGTATGAGTACAGTTTTATTAAACTTATTTCTAACTCTAGGTCACACTCACACACACACACACACAAAGAAAAGTCTGAAAAACACTGCTTAATCCAATGGGTTCTCAAACAACTGGGTGCATTTAAGAATCATCTGGACCCCTTAAACTAAAATATTCTGACTCAGTAACTCTGGAATGGAAACCAAGTACCTACATTTTTAAAAGGCACTGGTTATGATTCAGTTGATCTTGAGACCATACTTTGAAAATATGCCCAGTATAATGCATTAACAAGCACTTCACTGTACTTGCATGTATTTTTCCAGAAGGTTCCCAAAACAAGTCATTCTTTTGCCATGAAACCAACCCCAATAGAGAAGTGCAGGGCAGGGTAGCAGGCACCTGCAGGTCCTGATATTGGTCTGAAGAGTGTTCCTGTGCCTACCTCCATTCTTGGAGATCAGGTTACTGGGCTAGGGACATAACCAGGAAGGTGAGAACTATTGCTAAGATCTGGATTTAACTCAGTTTTGGTGGCATCAGAAGTGAGCCTATGTCTTCGACCTTGTCATTGTTAACACAGTTGCTAATACACTTTTTCAATACACTGCTAAACTACTTAAAGTGTTCAGGTACCGCCTGGGCATTAGAGGAATTCAAAGATGATTGCCCCAGAAGTCTTCACACCCATCCCTTTTCTCCTCTCTGACTCTCCGCAGCAAAAAGTAGGCATTAAAGTGGATCAGCAAATGTTGGTAGAGATGCCTCATGGATTTCAGACACCAGAAAGGTGGCTTATCAGAGCCTGAGATGATAGGATCATATGCTCCAATTTCACAACTCTCTCCCTTTTTCTACACATCTGAGGGAAACATTATTCATGTTCATGATATGACCAGTGAGTACAGACTCTACCGGTCACTTCAACAAGGCATCATAGAATAAGGTGTCACACCTGGAATCCTAGAAACCATGGTCTCCAAGAAGTATTGAGAAATTTAAGTACATACACACTCACAAACTCTACAGTGATTGTTTAGATATGTGTCCCATTTAGGAGTCCCCATCTGAGTTTTGTTCTCATTCTTCTCCTACCAAAAGTGCTTCAGTTAAATGGAGGAAAAGAGGGTATCATATAACATAAGTACGTAATAATATGGCTCAAGTTTTTTGACAATAAGCAAGAACTTATTCTCTTTGTGCCTCAGTTTCTCTATCTGTAAAACAAAGATGTGAAAGATCAAACTTGAGATACCTGGATGCAGCCTTAGCAGTAAGTATTAATGAGATGATGAGATAATACAAATAAAGGACTTAAAACAGATTGGCATACAGGAGGTACTCCACAAAGGTTAACTATTTAAGATCAAACTTTATGTCTGATAGGAAATAATTTAAAGTAATCACCAATGATTCCACAATCTTACTCACTATATGAAGTCCACATCTAGTTACTGGACAATAACACTGGAAAATTAACTAGACTGCTAAAAATTTGAACTATTTAATATATTAAAAAAACTCCACCTTAAAAATGCTTTTGCCACGTCCTCATGGTACTGTGGCAAGAACCCAGTAGAGGCTCCTGCAAGAAACCATACAAAAATTAAGAGTCAAGCCCATCTATGCCTATTAAATTAAGTATTCTAATGTATGCAAATGAATTCATAAGCACAGTCTCAAATAACACAGACACAAGCCATAAAATATTTAAAATACATAAATAATTTTTTTGCTTTGTTTAAAATGCTATTATAACTGTATATATTAATGCTGGTATGGGAACAAGTTTTGTAAGCCAAAATATACCACAGGCAGAAGAATCAGAGTAACGATTGTTCACTATTTACATATTATTTTATGTATTTTAGAGGATTCTCCCTTCCATTACTAAATCAGCGCTTTGCAAATAGTAGATATTTGTAAAAACAAATCCAAGGTGCTTTAAATGGTATTTTATTTTCTGTTCAAATACTGGGATGTTCAGAGAGAGGGTAAATGCCTCCATTTCTTTTTTTTTTTTTTTACAAAAGCCTTTCTAGGTCAGCGCTTTTAATTTTGATAATTGAAGAGAATATCCAAATTATAATACCCTATGTTATGCAGAGAAACCTGCTTTGATATATTAGTTTCCACATTTTTGCTTCTAAAAACTACTAACATTCCGTATGTGTATCTTACATACAACCAGCTCAATTTCAGGCAAACAAAAACGATTTCAACTGACATTATAAATCCAAGAGATTCATAAGCACAGTCTCAAATAACACAGATACAAGCCATAAAATATTTAAAATACATAAATAATTTTTTTGCTTTCTTTAAAATGCTATTATAACTGTATATATTAATGCTGGTACGGGAACAAGTTTTATAAGCCAAAATATACCACAGGCAGTCAAGCAATTAAAATTTTTAACTACTAAGAAATGTTAACGAATCAGTTCACATTTGTTTTTATTTCACCAAACCGCAAAACCTACTGGACACCCTCCACACAGGAAAAGCAACTCAAATTAATATATTTAGAATTATCATATTTTTAGAAACTCCTAGTAATTAAAACCTCATCTTTAGGTTCAATTCTGGTGTCTTGTGTTTCATCATGACAACTGCAGAGTAGCAAGACTCAACAATTTTCTGAATACTTTAAATATTAACCTACTTTCTCATACTAGTTATTTCAAATTTTGGATAACAGGTCGAGATAATGTTATTGCTAAAAATCTCACTAGCATTAACATGTTGCCCAAATTTAAGTCTTAAAAGAAAACTATTATATGACTCAACAAGGTTCCTATTTAATACCTACATTTTAACCTTAGTTTGCTCGTTTAGGATTTTAAAAAATCGCATACTACCCTATAACCCACCCTAGTGATTTTGAAAGATCAAAGGCGATCTGGGTCTAGACAGACTGTGGGTGAATGTGGTTGAGTCGGCAAGGAAGAACCCTTTGGTGAGAGCTCTGTGCATCCACGAGGGGCTCACCTCGACTGAAATGACCACGCATCAGTCCCCACTTGTGGCACCCGCTAAGTGGAGACTGAGAACTACAGCAGCAGCCCGAGACTACCGGCGCGCCCCGCCACTCTCCGTCCCAGCGTCCGGCCCGCCCCTTCCTCCTGGGCTGGGCGCCACACTAGCGCCACACTGCCGCCCACCTTAGGGGCTGCAGGACGTGACCGGAACAAAAGTCCGGCACACAATGGCCCGAATGGAATGCAGGGCTTGGCCCGGGTTGCCCACTAAGACCCCAACCCGCCAAGAGGAGCTACTTTCCCAGAAAAACTTGGTTGCAAATTAACCGGAAGCGCGTAAATGCTGTTCCTAGGGCTGTCTGGGGAACCCTGCCGCCGGTCAAACTCATCCTTTGTCTCTTGATAGGTCTTTCTGAAGCCTTAAGCTGTGGGCGCCTTCCGGGCAACTCTTGCCTCGACCTCCATACCAAGCCTTCAGTGATGGCGGCCATCATGGTTGCATCCGGGTATTTCGAGGAGCCGGGACGGAATCTCCCGGAAGTGACGTGACGCGGAGGGATCTGCTTTCGGCAGTATGAGAATGTGATGAGAAAGTTCTTGGAAGCAGGTTTGTTGGGGCCGGTAGTGGTGACGGGGCGAGTCTGTGTGCCAAATAACCAACTCCTAATACATTTTACGGGCCGGCCAGTGCCAGTGATCGTGCTAAGCACCAACATTGTCATCCCATTTAATCTTTATCTCACAACAGCCCTAGGAGACAGAAACTGTTAACGTTCATTTTGTATACAGGAAACTAAACCTGCGAGAGGGTGAGTGATTTGTCCAAGATCATACAGCTAGTATTTGGTGGAGCTGAATTCCAACCTAGTCAGCTTGACTTCAAAGCCTTTTCTTTTAAACTCTTCGAAAGAGCCTCTGTTTAGGAAATCCAAGCCCCTGGCACCTGACATCCTGGAAACCCAATTCTGAGAGCACCATGCCCACTAACTGCTCCACTTCCTTTTGACTGGTGAGTGTGGCCAAGCCACAGCCACTGTGGTCTTTCAGATGGACACACGACCAGATAGTGTAGTAGGGTTCGCTTGGTCTTGCATGCCTTTCCTCTGGCATATTTTCTGGGGGACGGGGGTGGGGGGTGGGGGGGTGTTTGAGTGGGAGGGTATCAAGTTACAGGAAAAACGTGGAACAAATGACTAAACTTGGTGTTTTTTCTACATATTTTTGTAAAAATACACCACAACCAAAAATTTTTCCTCCTTCTTAAAAAAAAATTGTAATGCTGGAGAACAAGTATAGACAGCTACTTCACTCTGTCATCTTTGGGGTACAGCTTTGAGCACTTTATCTGTTCCAGACTCTGTCCCCATATTCCACTTCCTACTGTAAGTTTTCAGTGACCTTTCAAACAATGACACACCAGGGAGTACAGAGAAAAGTTAGAAGAGAACAATGAGAAGGAATTAGGGGAAGCAGAAAATGTAGAGGAATAAAGAAAGATGGCAATATGAGGGTTGGCAAAGTTTTTCTTTGGGATTTCATGGTAGCATGATCAAGTTTCTCATCCAAGTTCTGGTAACAAACGTCGTTGCCCAGTAAAAGATAGTTATTCATAAACAGTGTTCCTGCTCACACATTCAGAACTTACAATGACAACTCTTGCCAAAATTGCACCTTTATATTCGGACAAAATAAGACATATAGGTTAACAAACTTGGAGTGGTTAAACAGAAAGGAAAATGAAGTCAATCCCATAGTTTTATGTAGTTACTGGTGTTTCCTCCCATCACCTCATTCATCCCATGGTTAGTAGCATAACTAGATGTCACCATGTAATAATTATGAAGTACCGAAGTGAGGTGCTGTCGAACTGCAGTGTTCTCAAGTGAAAAATATCTGTTAGTCTGAGTCCTCTGAGAAGATGTTAGGATGGGATTAAATGTGCAAGGACTTTATTGAGAGGAAACACCTGTGAGAGAAAATAAGGAGGGAGCCAAGGGAAGCTGGGAGAGCCATTAGACTGTGATACTAGTCTGAAATTGAGTGAAGGTGAGAGGGAAAGAATGTTGAATGGAAGTGTCCTAACTTGAGTTTAAAGATTTAGCAAGGCCAGTGGGGAGTCACATCAGAGGAGTCCCACTTATCCCCAAAACAAGCCTGCCTTATGTTCTGTGCTGTACTCAGTTATTGGCTGGGAGCAACCTATGGAAAGCATGGCTGTCAGTGCAAATGTGGCAAAGGATATCGGAGCATAGGGTCTGGGGCCCTTGATTAACTTTGCTCCCTGTAGTTGGCAGCATTCTTGTGAGTAAGAATCCATTGAAAGCACGACGTCTTGAAGATGTTATTTTTTGTTAAGGTGTGGCCCAACTGAATGAGGATGGGCCTTGATCTGTATTACTGGAGGCCTTATAAAGAGCCATTACTTGGAAATCAGCGAAACTCGGAAGAGAAAGGACCAGACATTATCATGTGACACGAAGCACAGCTGCAAGCCAAGGAACCCCAAGGATTGCAGCAAGCCAACATCCTGACACCCCCAACCCAGGGAGGAGCAAGCCGTCTAGCCTCCAGAACTGTGAGACAATAAATTCCTATTATTTAAGGTAACCCATTGATGCCATTTGTCATAGCAGCTGGAAAGGTAGTATTTTTTTTAGTTAGCCAGTGCCCAGCTAAAATTTTGAGAGTTCTGTTACTCTAGATCAGGGGTCAGTAAACTGAGGTTTATAGGCCAACTGCCTACTTTTTGTAAAAAAAAAAAAAATTAGAGCATAACCACATGCATTTTAATTATTGGATTGGCTACATCTATGGCTTGCTGCATTTTTAAACACCTTTATTGAAATACAATTCAAATACCATGTAATTCACCCATTAAAATGTATGGTTCAGTGGCTTTTAGTATGTTGACAGAGTGGTGAATCGATCACAATCAATGTTAGAGCATTTTCATCACTGGGGAAAGAAATCCTGCATCCTTTGACCATTGTACCCCAATCCTCCCCATCCTCCTTAACCTCTTCTATGGCAACCACTAATCTGCTTTCTGTCTCTAAAGATTTGCCTATACTGGACATTTCATATAAATGGAATCATACTTTATGTGGTCCTTTGTGACTGGCTTCTGTCACTTAGCATAATGTTTTCAAGGTTCATCCATGTTGTAACAGGTACCAATACTTCACTCCTTTTAATGGCTGGACGATATTCTGTTATTCAGATATACAATATTTTGTTTATCCATTAATCAGTTGATGGACATTTGGTTATTTCCAGTTTGGGGTCATTATGAATATGCTGCTATCATGTATATGATTTTGTAAATATTTGTTTTCAGTTCTCTTGGGAATATACCTAGGAGTGAAATTTCTGTGTCATTTAACTTTTTACATCCCTCTCAGAAATGTGTGTGTTCCAATTTCTTCATATCCTTGCTGACACTTTTCTTTTTTATTATAGCTATCTTGTTATATGTTAAGTGGTATTTCCTTTTCATTTTCGTTTGTATTTTTCTGATGGTTAATGATACTGAACATCTTTTCATGTGCTTATTGGCCATTTGATACCCTCTTTGGAGAAATATCTATTCAAATCTTTTGCCCATTTTTAAATTGGGTAATCTGTCTTATTATTATGAGTTGTAACTACTCCATTTCTAGGCATAAGTCCCTTTCAGATCTATGATTTGCAAAAACTTCTCTGATTCTATTGGTTGTCTTTTTTACTTTATTGATGATGTCCTTTAAAGTACAGAAGTTGTAAATTTTGATGACATACAGCTTATCTATTTTTTCTTTTCTTGCTCATGCTTTTGTTGTTATCTATTTCTGCATTTGCATTGCAACAATAGTTTAGTAGTTGCAGAAGAGATTGTGTGGCCCTAGAAAGCCTAAAATGTTTACTATCTGGCTCTTTAAGGAAAAAAAAAACCAACCAAAAACCTCAACCCCTCTAGAAGAGGAAAATGGATATTGGGGGTCAGCTAGTAGAACCTGTTGTGAGAAATATATTTTGATTCTGTGAAAACTTCCTTAATGCATCCCAGTGCAGAAATCTGATAAATGTTTCATGTACAACTTTCCACCTTCTCAAAGGTTTTGAAAGGGTGCCAAATATCGCAGAGGCTGTAGATCTTCTGTAGCTTCAGTGCTGTACCAGAACTTTTAATCTGTTTGACAATTTGTAGGATCATTGTCTTTACTGTAATACCAATAGAGAGAAAAAATTTACCCTCTTATTGGTGATGTTCTGACAAGTTAATTACCACTAGGATAGCACATTAGAATTTCTGATGACTTCAGTTCACATGGGTACCAGAAAACAACTGGTAAGCCCTAGTTCAAGATTAAGAGTATCACATTGAGTATTGGGTATAGCTCCTGGGTTTATCATAGCCCATCCCAGTCCCTTCTAGAATTAGAGATGATCAGAGATGCGTGGGTCTGAGTCCATGTCCCCTAAAACATGGACTTATAATTTAAAAGATAGAAGCCATATATAGAGAGAAAAATAGAAAGCAATGAAGAGGGAGAAACTTAAGTTATTCCCATTGTTCCTAAGGTAGATTTTATCCCTCCTTTACCTGAGGTTTGACTATGTGAGGAAATAAATCCTCCTTTTTTGAGGTAGTTTCCTTGGGTTTCTGATACTTGAAACTAAAGGAGTCTCAGCAATACACAGCACAAATCTTCTAGGACAATTGTACACTCATTCCATTATTCATGCTAAAAGAAGTGAGCTGTTAGAAATAAACAGTTGAAAAATAGAACAAGCCCAGGTGTTCTAGTTGCAAGCTGCTGGAATGTGATATACCAGAAACAGAATGACTATTTTTTATTAAGTTGCAAGTTTACAGTTCTAAGACCATAAATATGTTCCAATTAAAGCAAGTCTGTAAAAATATCCAAATTAAGGCACCAACACGTTCACCTTCACTTAAGAAAGGCTGTTGAAGTTCAGGGTTCTTTCAACTGGAAAGGCACATGGTGAACGTGGCGAGTCTGCTAGCTTTCTCTCCAGCCTTCTTGTTTCATGAAGCTCCCCCAGGGGCGTTTTCCTTCTTCATCACCCAAGGTCTCTGACCGTGAGGTTCTCATGGGTCTCACGGCTCTCCCGCCGTTCTGAAGCTTTCTCCAAAACGCTCTTTTAAAGGATTCCAGTAAACTAATCAAGACTCACCTTAAATGGGTGGAGTCACAACTCTATGGAAGCCATCTAATCAAAAGTTATCACCCACAGTTGGGTGAGTTACATCTCCATGGGAAAAATCAAAAAAGCTCCCAGCTAGCAATATTGAATGAGGATTAAAGGACATGGCTTATCTGGGGTCCATCACAGATTCAAAGCGGCACACCAAGTATTACCAATTGTGTTAGAAACTAATAGTGCCTACCAGTATCCATTTATTCTGCCTGTTCACACAACTAGACTAAGTTTTTCTGCTCTCCATGTAACTTGATGTGATTAAATGTGAGAAGAAGTGAGGTATGTCATTTTCAGGTTGAGGTAGTTAAGAATAGATATTGTCTTCTTTATTCTTTCCACTTTTCTTTTTCTGCAGACCAGATGTGAAAGATTCTGAAGATCCTAAGACCCTAGTGAAAGGTAGAGCCACTAGCCGTAAGAAATAGAGGCCCTAACCATGTTGGTTAACCCATATTGAACTTGGGCATGAGAAAGGAATAATTCTTTATTCTATTAAGATCCTGAAACTAAAAAAAAATACACATGGCTTAATTTGGCTAATACCTCAACAGTTTAAAAATACTCTTTTATGGATTTTGATAGGACAGACTAATTTGGGCAAAACTATTGTGCAAAATAATCAATTTGTTTGAATAAAGTGATTAGAATTTACCTAAAGTGCATGAGAAATAATACAGTATCCCAGCTGTTGGCAGTCCTTATACAGAAAATTGCATGCTAGTTTCCAAATCCAGTTTATTGAAGTTCCCAGCAATGCTTAAGGACTATTACCTACCATTGATCATAAAGATTATGGATGGTCTAGAGGGCAAAGTCATTTACCTTGATAAAAATATAAAAATTGTCACCATTTATGGCCACCATTGGAATCTAACATCATTTACAGTATTCAAAATGTATTCTTTTGAGGCAAGAGAACTCACAATATCAGTTTGAATTCCACATACTTGGCTCTTTATAAACCATTTGCCTTACTGCTTCTTTCCTCACCCAAGACAAGCCACAGATATGCACATAGGCTCTACAAATGGTTCTAAGAAATCCTCAATGATGCCTTAAAAAAACATTTGGCTCTCTGTTGGTAAATTTTAAATGCTCTCTCACTTGAAGAAAATCAGCTGAGTATTGGTGTTTTTGTTCCACCATGACTGTACAGTTGTTTGAAATGTTAGGCTCCCATATGCTTGACTCCACATAGCTTCCCTAAATGTTTTCTTGAAACATGCTTTCTTTTATAAATAACTCATTGTTACACATTATTAATAAAGCAGTTATGCCAGTTATCAATTTATTGCCTCAACTCCAAATTTACCCTTTTACCTGATCTATAAAAAATGGATCTGAAATATTTTTCCTTTGTCAGCAGGCATGGTGTTAACCTTTTGTCAGAAGAGGGAAGTGGGGAGACACTATAGGAGGAAGGGATTTTCTCAGATCCACATGTGCACATGCCAGTGGCCCTGCAATCTGGCTGTCTAGTGTGTCTGCCACAAGACCTTTGCCCTATGCAGCTGCACAGAGCCACCCCTGCCCATTCTAACAGACGTGTACTAGATTCATGTAGCTGCCAGTTCCAGCCACAACCTGCGTATTTGACTTCCAGACACAGTAGCTAGGCATACAGACAACTTTACAACATTGAATCTTCCAATTCATGAACATGGTATACCTCTCCATTTATTTAGGTATTCCTTAATATCTTTCACTTATGTTTTATAGTTTTCTCTGTAAGTGTCTTGCATATTTAAATTTTAACATTTATTCCTAGTACTTTAATATTTATTGGGATGAAGAGATTTTTTTTTAATTTAATTAATTAATTTTTTTGCTTGAGCAGACACCAGAAATTGAACCCAGGTCTCCGGCATGGCAGACAAGAATTCTGCCACTGAGCCACCATCACACCACCTGGGATGAATAGATTTTTATATATTGATTTTGAATATTCAGCAATTTGCTAAACTCTCATATGAATTTTAATCATCCATATATAGATTATTTTGAATTTTCCATACAAACTCTTATCATCTGTGAATATGACAGTTTTTTCTATTTTATACTTTTCATTTCTTTTTCTTGATTTATTTCAACAGTGATGACACCAAAAATAATGTTGAATAGAAGTGATGTAATGTTATCCTTGTCCTGTTAACAGATAACAGGGATTAAGATATGGACATCATAGGGTGTAATTCTGTGCAATGAAAGTGTGGTTAATTTTTCTCTTTTTAATCAGTGAGTTTATTCATAAACTGAGTAAACTCTGAAATACAGATACTGCCTCAATCAAATTTTTTATTTTGTATTCAGTTTGTTAAGTAATATATTATTAGTGTAAATCTCATTTTCTACTGCTCAGCTTCTCTCCTGTTCTTCTGGAAACTGTCCCTTGACTAATCCCAAATATGTTGTTGCTTCAAAGGAGGCATGTGACCTTAGCTGGGCAAATCTGAAATCTTGGGATTTTTGAAACTGGGCCCACTAATTATAGTCAGGTTAGTCTTTCTCAACTGGTGAAATAGATAAGGTGACTTAGAAAGTGTCAACAATGGCATCTGGATAAAGTTTATTGGCAGTGGGGTGAAGTGAAACTGACATGCAAAGAGAAACCAAGATAGGAGATTGATGTAAAAAGGTCTGAGAACTTCTATGCCTGTTTCTGGTCATTCCTGAGGCCAAGCATCATTCCTTCCCCTTCAGTATGATGTTTGTTCAACCCTTCCTTTCATTGCAAAGACTATCATACCTTAGTATTTTTCCAATAAATTACCCTTTTCATCCTATTTTGTTTAATTATTTGTACTTTCAACCAAAAAAGAGAAGAGGCTCAATTGAAAAAATAAAAAATTATCAATTAAAAAGTGAGAGATTCCTCCTTTCCTCCTTCCACCTTAGTATTCCCATTATATGGAATTAACTACTCTTCATCGTTTATTATATTTCTGTACTTTTATAAGCATGTTAAACATGAGGTTCTATCACTTTATAACCTATCTTGTCACTATTTTGCCCAGCAGTATATTGTGGAAATCTCTCCATGTCAAGACACATAAAATGTACTTTAACTTTTTAAATCATTGTATAATATTCTGGTGTGTGAATGTGCCACAATTAACTTACTATTGATGGGTATTCAAAGGATGTTCCCAATTTTATGGTATTACAAAACAAAGATATAAAATTTGTTAATTTATTCAGTAAAAATTATAGTCTTACTGTGATGTGCCAGGCACTTTTTTTAGGCAAGATAGTTTCTCTATCTTCTATTTGAGGAAAGGAGATATAAACAAGAAAAGAAATACATGTGGACTAAATAATTTCCCCTAGTGGTAAGTTCTGATATGATAATAACATGGATTCGATAGAGAGTGGAAAATGTGGGGGTAGAACTTCTTAGATGGGGGATCTGAGCCTTTTCCACGAGGTGGCATTTCACCTGAATCCTTAGTGGATGCAAAGGGACCAGACCTGTGAGATTACAGCAGAGGAGTCCACAAAAACAAAAGGCCCCAGGCAGTAACAGTTTGGCTGGCTGAAGGGGGAAAAAAGGAAGCAGATGTTATCAGTCAGTTCTTAGTTGCCTTTAGTAAGAACCAATCTAACTAGTTTAAGCAGATAAGGAATATACTAAAGGATACTTGGCAGCTCACAGAATCTTTGAGATGGCCAGATGGCCCACTTTAGAGGCTAGCCCACCAAAATAAACTCCAAGCTCACACCACAGAACTAGAATAGTGAGCTGTCACTGCTGTGATTGCTGGTAATAGACACTGTCACTTGCACCAATGACAATACGACTGCTATTGGCTCTGGAATTTAAATGTTCCTGCCACCCTCAAGCCCCGCCCCACCCCATTCCCCTTATTTGCAACAATAGTTTTCGATTTAAAGTCTGCAGAAGAAATTCACTCATGTAGATCCTGTATATGTATCTTTACATACTTGTAAATTCCTACAAGAACCGTTGAGTTTAGAGAAACACATTTGAATTTTTGACAGGTACCGCTAAATTACCCTCCCTAAACTGTTGCAACAATCTACACTCCCAACAGCAGTATATGGAAGCATGCCAATTTCCTCAAAGGCTTGTCAATTCTAGATTTGCATTTTAGAGAAGGTTTGTAAAACTGGACACTTCTGGACTCCATTCTGGCTCTGTAATTTGGCAGTTGTGCATTATTGGAGCAAGTTAGTCTACTTCTCTGGGCTTCATTTACCTAATATGTTTGATGTGGGAATGATAACCATGTTGATGAGACTGCTAGTTGTTCCCTAATATCCATTCTCTCTTTCGTCTATACTCATAGAACTCAAATTTTTTAGCTGCATCCATAGCTATCCAGAATCAATGCTAAATTCCTAGTCTCCCTTAGTCATGGCCAGTATCAAAACTTGCAGAATGGGGTGTCAGCAGTTGGTAAGGAAATGCTGGAGATAGTGTGAAGCATTTTTAAAAGAAATGTTGCATCCCACACATTCTTTATGGCAGAAAGAATGATACTGGGAAGAAAAATTCAGATATTTATGCCTTTCCACTAAAAAAGTGATTCAGAAGAGTCAGACTCTGAATGAAGAAGTTTTAGAGACACCTTCAATGATTTGTTTTGCTTACATATCCCTTTTTATGTGTGCACAGAAATGGTAGGTAATTAAATCCATGTCTATAAATCTAAAAAATCTATTCCAGTAAGCACACAATTAAAATTCTAAGTGATAAGAAAGCATTGTCACAGTTTAATTGCAAGTATTTAACCTTAGATTCAATTTTTAAAAATGCACAGTAACTGTCTCTAATATTCATTCTTATCTTCTTCTATAGTAATAGAACTTTCAATTTCAGCTAGGCACATGGCTGCCAAGAATACAAATTCAGCCCAAGCTCTTCACAAATGTTAACTCATTTAGTTCTTAGAACAAGCTTATAAGGAATGTACTATTATTATGTCTATTATACTGATGAGGAATGTGAGGCACAAAAAATATGGATAAACTCAGCCAAGGTGACACATTTAATAAGCAGTAGAGCCTGGATTTAAATACAGTCTGGTTCTAGGGTCCATCTGTTAAACACAAGGCTATACTGGAGGGATAGAATATAAAAGTGAGATACCAAGAGATATAAAGGATCAATCTGAAAACATAACCATCCATCAAGAATTTTCAGGAAGAGAGAACACAGAGAATGCAGGGAAAGAAATATCTGAAGAAATAGCATAATTTCTCAGATAAATGAGAGACATGACTCCTTAAATTGAAATAATAAATAAGACATTGAATATATTATAGTGGAACTCAGACACAATATAGTGAAATTTTAGACAATAAGCAATGCAGAGACAGTCCTTAAACTATCAGATACAACCTACAAAAGGAATAAAAATTATTGAAGTAGGATTCTCATCAACAACACTGGAGACAAGAAAAAAAGTAGCAATATCTTCTAAATGTTCAGGAAAAGAACTTTGAACCCAGAATTCTATGGTTAGCCAAACCATCTTTCAAATGAAAGGGTGAAAAAAGTATATTTTAAGACATCTCAAGGCTCAGAATTTATCATACACGGACCCTCCCTAAGAGACTGTCAGAGCATCTGCTCTAAAATAAGAAGCAGTGAAATATAAGAAACAATGGTGGACTTGCAAATCTGTAAAATTTATTATTGTTTAAGTAACTATTATTTATAAAACACTTCTTAATAACAGTCTGTCATATGTTTTCTAAATGATATTTTGTCGGATTGTATTTTCCAAAAGTGGGCATGGGGTGTTTTCAGTTCCACATGCTTTCCCATAAACTTGGCACTCTGTGGCAGGATGTGGGGTCTGTTCCTCCTCCCTTTGAAGCTGGTCAGGCTTGTTACTGCTCTGAGGGCAGAAGTGATGCTCTGTCACTTATTTTAGGCATCACCTCTTTTCAGCAGCATATGGTTGGGCCTCGTTTAGGTTTTTTCTTTTTAAAGTCTTCATCTTGTAAGTGATGTGCTTAGATTATTTATATATAACGCAATTATTGATATGATAGAACAAAGTTAAAATAATTGCTTTCTTTTAGATCCGTGTGTTTTTTTGCCCCTTTTTTGTCTTTCTCCATGGCTTTTGTAGTAATTGTATACTGTTTATGATTCAATTTTATATTCACTATTGCCTTATTATTTATACACTTAAATTTAATTATTGATCTAAGGTTTATAATACATCTTTGATTAGTCATGATCATCTATCTTCAAATATTATTATACTGCTTCATTATAGATAAGACATTACAATAGCATATTCCCAAATCTAATCTCCCATCCTTTTTGCTATTGCCATAAATTTTACTTTTACATATACCGTAAACACAAACTACATGGCTACTATTTTTGCTTTATATAGTCAATTTCTTTTTGAGAGATTAAAAATAGAATTAATATCAGTGTTTTGAATGAATTATATTGAGATAATCATGGGATTTTTCCTCTTTAAATCTGTTAATGTAGTGTATTACATTAAAATATATTACTGATGTTGAATAAATATTCCTAGAGTAAATGCAAACTGGTAATAAAATATTGCCTTTTTTATGGGTTAATTTTTTTAAATTTACTTTTGTTTGAATTCTTGCATCTATGTTTTTGAGTGAGACTGGTCTGTAAATATGTTTTTTCCTTGAATTGTAATTGTTTGGAATCAACATTAACATCATATAATTTAGGCAGCTGTACGTACCTCTTTTCCTATTTTATGAATAAATTTGTATAAAACTTGGGTGAATAATTTTTTGAATGTTTAGGGTTTGTTGTTGGAGTGGTGACATATTTAACTGCTGGTTTAATCTATTTAATGGTAAAAAGAACCAGATATTCTATTTCATCATGAATTGTTCCTGGTAATTTATATTTCTTAGAGTTGTGTGAGTTTTGTCCAAACTTTCATATTTATTTGCATAAATTAATGATATTCTTGTTATCATAATAATCTCTACTTGCCATTTTAGCTTCCTAATTATATATATATTTTTTCTCTTTTTCCCATGCTTCATCATTCATTAATATGAAAAAGAACCAACTTTCAATCTTGTTGAGTCTCTCCATTTTATCTTTCTATTTCATTATTTTCTCTTCTTTTTTTTTGTTTTTTTAACTTTTAATTTAGAAATTATTTAAACTTACAGGAAAGTTGCAAACATAGCACAAAAGTAGTGCAGAGAACTCCAATATGCTCCCTATCCAGATACCCAGATTTCTCATCTTTTAACATTTTGCCACATTGGTTGTAACATTCTGCCTATCTATCTATCTATCTATCTATTTATCTATCATCTATCTATCATTTATATATTTCTTCTAAACCTTTGAGAGAAGGTTAATGCATCCTGCTGCATTATCAATACTTCCATGTATATTTTGTAAGAACGAGGATATTCACTTATGTAACCACTGTCAAGATTAAGAAATTTAACATTGATATAAAGCATCCAGTCTATATTCCATTTTTTTCCTTTGTCCCAATAATGTCCTTTTGGGCATTTCTCCTCCATTTTTTAGATCAGTCTAGGATCATGTATTCCATTTATGTCATTGTCTCTCTCTCTCTCTTTCTCTCTCTCTCTCTGTTTTAATTGTGGTAACACATATACACAATAACATTTCCATCTCAGCCACTCCTAAGAATTTAACTCAGTGGCATTAATCATATTCACAATGTTGTGCTACCATCACCACTACCCATTACCAAAACTTTTCTGTCACCTCAGAGACCGTGTATCCATGATGCATTAACTCTCCATCCAATCTCCTTCCTACCCTCCAAGCCCCTGATAACCTGCACTCTACTTTCTGTCTCCATGAATTTCCATATTCTAGAATATTTGCATATTCTATTTTATATACATGCAATTGTACAATATCTGTCCTTTTGTGTCTGCCTTATTTCACTCTATATAATGTCTTCAAGTTTCATGCATGTTATAGCATGAATCAGAACTTCACTGCTTTTTACAGCTGAATATGTATATATCACCATTTTGTTTACCTATTCATCTTTGGTGAACACTTGGGTTGCTTCCACCTTTTGGATATTGTGAATAATGCTACTATGAATGTTGGAGTTAAAATATCTGCTTGAGTCCCTGCTTTCAGTTCTTTCAGGTATATCCAGATGTGGAATTGCCAGGTCATATGGTAATTTTATGTTTAACTTTTTGGGGAATTGCCAAACTATTTCCCACAGTGGATGCACTATTTTACATTCCCACTAACAATATATGAGTGTTCCTGTTTCTCTGCATCTTTGTCAGCACTTATTTTATGTTTCATGTTTTTTTAACAATAGCCATCCTAGTGGGTGTATCTCATTGTGGTTTTGATTTACATTTCCCTAATGGCTAATAATGTTGAGCATCTTTTCATGTGCTTTTGGCCATTTGTTTATCTTTGAAGAAATGCCTATTCAAATTCATTATGCATTTTTAATTGGGTTGTTTCTTTTTGTTGTTGAGTTGAAGGAGTTTTTTTAAATATATATTCTGCATATAAAACTCTATCAGATATATGGTTTTCAAATATTTTCTCCCATCTGTATGTTGTTATTTTACTTTTCTGATGTAATTTGATGCATTTTACATTTTGATTTACATCTTGATTAATTATTCTTGCACTTGCGTAGTTCCCTCCTGCATTGAATAGGATTTCCACTAGGATATTGTGGAAATGGGAGAGTGTAACTTCTGAGATTAGATCCTAAAAAATAATGTGGCTCTCATCTTGTGTTTTCTTGGATCCCTTGCTTTCTTTGAAGCCAGCTGCCATGCCATGAGGGCACTCAAGAAGGCCTATTGAGAATTCCACATACATTGAGTTAGACTAGTTGCTAACACTCATCACTTATTTGCTGAGCTTGTGAGTAAAACACTAGGATCTAGTTAAGCCTTCAAATAACTGCAGCCCTGGAAAGCATCTGGTTTGTTATCTTCTGTGAGATCCTGAGCCAGAACTACCTGGCTGATGTGCTCCTGGATTCCTGACTCACATAAACTCTATGAGATAGTAAATATTTATCATTTTTAGCTGCCAAGCTATGGGGTAATTTTTTATGCAACTACAAATAGGGAAATCTTGAGATTTTTCCAAAACTGAGGATTTTTTCCAACAACAAACAAGCAGGATAAATTTAAAAAAAGAAAAAGTGTACTAAAGACATGAGTAAAACTGAATGAAATCAAAGACCAAAAAAAAAAAATCTTAAAAGCAAATGCTTCTCTTTCAGAGATAAAAAGACATTATCTTCAGCTGAACGATTGGACAGTTAACTAACTTTTCAATACAAGCAATGGAATATTAATGTAAATTCCTACATTAACTGACAAAAGAAGTCATGATCATCTGAACAGATATAGTAAAAGCATGTGATAAAAAATCAATATCCATTCATTAAAAATAATACATTTAACTAACAAATAAAAGATAGTTTCCTCAATCAATCTGATAAAGGGATTGTACATAAACCCTTTCAAAGCATCATACTTAATGCTGAAATGAAAAATAATTCCTCTGATATTGAGATAGAGATAAAGAAGTCTGTCATCACCATTTCTATCCAACACAATGGAGGGCCTACAATGATGAGGCCATTGCAATAAGGTAAGAAAAAGAAATAAAATATATTAAAACTGGGAAGGAAGAAATAAGACTTATTGTTTCGATATGACATTCTAGTGTATATAAGAAATCTAATATAATGCTTATATAAATCTAAGTTAAAATTAAATTTAGCAAAGTTCCATAGTCAACATGCAAAACTCAATTGCATTCCTATATATTATGAACAAACTTTTGGAAAATAAAATTTGATTAAAGATAGCATTTACATTAGCATATCTTCTCCTTGCAGCTTATAGTAAAATGTGACAGGAATGAGATAAGTTAAGAACTGAACTCCTGGGAACAAAGAAACCAGAAGTTGATGTTCTGGAAAATTCTGGTCTTCCAGAAAGTGAGACTCCAGAGAATAGTGTCCCACACGAGGCCTTACCAAACATGGAACCAGTTCGCCTTTTCAGAAAAAGTCAAAATTGAAAATGGAGCTACCCAGAAAGGATTAATAGAAGGGCCTGTTATCTGATGGGTGTGATTTGTGTATGCTGCATGGAAAAAACAATAAGTTTCTTGTGAGACCTGTGTAAATGGAACCACTACCAGTCTGGACTAAAAGGGACAAATTGAAGGAAAAATTACTTCAAAAGCAGAACCATGGACACTGAAGTCTGAAGCTAAGAAATCTTGTGCCAGGCCAGCGGACCCACACATCCATGTGGAAAAGGTGAATTTGCCTTGGAGGCAGAGGGCGGGCAGAAGACACTTGCCACATGAGGCCTTAGAGAGGATGGAGCACATTCCTGGAGATTGGGGAAAGCCTTGCTGCCACCCCATTGTTCTGAGGGGGTTGAGCATGTTCCCTGGAGATGGCAGAGAGTCCGAGTGCTATCCTGATGCTTGGAGAGTTTGGAGCTGAGAAAAAGGAAGTCTACCCAAGGTTCCCAACATTTGGAGAGAACGGGGCCTCTGCTAAGCCCTTGAAAAGGGTGGGACTGCTGCTGTTTCAAGACCTGAAGATGATAAATGATTCTCAGGCTTTGAAATCTAATGGAGTTTGCCCTGCAAGTCTGGAACTTTTGGGTCCAGTGACCCCTGTGTTCCTTCCAATTTTTCCCTATGGAAATAGGATCATTTATCCTATGACTGTTACTCCTTTATATATTGTCAGTAGATAACTTGTCCTGAGTTTTACAGGTCCAAAACCAGAGCAGTATCTTGCCTTAGGACAATCCATGCCTGTAAATGACCTTGATGAGATTTTGTACTGGTTTTGACTTTGTATTGTATTTGTATTGTTACTGAAATGGTTTAAGTCCTTGTGGTATTGTAATGAATGTATATATTTTGTATATGGAAAGAACATGTCTTTTTTGAGGGCCAGAGGGTGGAATGCGCCGATTTGAAACTGTTGTATACCTCAGAAAAGCTATATTCTTTAAACCTGATTTAATATTGTAGGATGAGGTTTTTTTAAGTTGTTTCCATAGAGATGTAACCCACCCAGTAGTGGGTGGGAACTTCTGATTAGATGGTTTCCATGGGACACTTATATCCACCCATTCAAGGTGGGTCACCTACTCAAGCCCATTAAGAGGAAACCATTTTGGAAAAAGCTTCAGAGATGACACAGACAGAGACATTTGGAGATGAGAAAAGAAATGCCCCCATGGGAGCTGTTTGAAACCAGAAGCCAAAGACACCAGCCACATAGGTGCCTTCCCAGATCGGCCTTTCTTGAGTCAAGGTATCTTTCTCTGGGTGCCTTAGTTTGGATATTTTTATGACCTTAGATCTGTAAACTTGTAACTTAATAAATTCCCTTTTATAAAAACCAACCCATTTCCAGCAGCATTTAGGAAACTAAAATAGTATCACAGCCATGAGCTGAGTCATAAGAGTTCTAATTCCATGAAAATGTCAAAATCAAGGCATCAACAAGCAATGCTTTCTTCCTGAAGAAAGGGTGCTGGTATTCCAGGATTCCTCTGTCACATGGGAAGACATATGGCAGCATCTGCTGGTCCTTCTCCTCTGGGTTTTATAGCTTTCAGCTTCTGGCAGCTTCTCTCAGCTTACCTGGTTTATTTTTTCTGTGTGTCTTTCTCTCCCAACTTCTCTAACGCCTACTTCTAAATGTGAAAGTGAGTGGTATAATTTCTAGAAGGTTATATATGAAAAGCTGATCTTGCCTGGAGTGGGAAAATAATTCTTAAAAAGAACATAAATAGGAACTAAAAATAAAGAAAAAGATCAATAAATTGGATTACATCAACATTTAAAATTTAAAAGTTATATTTATCAAAATAGGACAATTAAGAGATTGAAGAGGCAAGCCGCAGAGAGTTAGAATATATTACAATACATCCAATCTACAAAGAATTCATATTCAGAAAATCAGTGTCAGACAACCCAACCAAAAAAAAAAAATGGCAAAGGATTTGAAAGACGCTTCACAGAAGAGTATTCAACTATCCAACGAGCATAGAGAAAGATCGTCAACCTCCTTATTAAATAAGAATGCAAATTGAAACTACTATTCGATAACATATATACCCACCAGAATGGCTAAAGGAAAAAGAATAATAATGTTGTGTTGATATACATGTGAAACCACTAGTACTCTCATATATTGTTGGTCAAAATACAAATTAGTACAATCACTTTAGAAAACTTTATCACTGTATACCCCAATGTATACACAATCATATAATCCAGTAGGCCCACTCCTAGGTATATCCCCAATAGAAATGTGTGTGTGTGTGTAATAAAAGACTTATAGAAGAATGTTCATAGCAGCATTATTTTTTATTATTCCAATTTGAAACTTCATCTGTCTATCAACAATACAAAGGATAAATTTATTTAAGTTGTGGTATATTCATACAATGAAATCCTTCCTAGCAATGAAAAATAACCATCTATTCTAAACTTATATGAACATACCATTAAATGAATGAATGAATCCAGAAATATACATACACAATTATACTGTTAGTTCACTTACATAACGTAAAAAACAGTTGGAACTAATTTGTGGTGAATAGAAATCAGGAGACTGGTTACTCCTGGGAAGTGGAGAGTATATAGTGATTGAGATGAGGGATAGGGATGGGGTTTCTGGGGAGGTGGCAATTTCTTGACCTATGTGGTAGTTACATCAGTATATTTGCTTTATAAAAGTTCACTGCACATACATTTATGATTTGTCTACGTTTCTTTATGTTTGTTATACATTTAAACATTTTTAATGGACTACTCACTCTTCTTAGAACCAGATCTGCATAAAAAAATCTAGTTCTTGGCTGCTATGTTTTGACATATGAACTCAGGACAATTCCTGGCTCTCATATTTGTTTACCTGTGAAATCATGTTTTCTCTAAGTTCCAGCTGAATTTCTTGCTTCTCACTAGCTCTGCCACATTTAAAATTGCTTCTCACATTTTGTGTGGTATTTCAGGACTCGATACTAAGAGAGGTTTCTCTGCACATCTATTCTGGAAAAGAAAATGTGGTCAGAAGGCACGAAATTTTTTCAATTCAGAAATTTGTTTCTCTGAAGTCAGATTCAATGCTATTTGTATGAAACTTTGGTGTTTCTTCCAGGAAAGCTGTCTACTGAAGCATGATTCTATCAAAATAACAAATCTTACTACAAAAGTGACTATGAAATTTATAGCTAAAACACTGGCTCTGCAAAAGTCATCTCTTTCCAGATAGATATATATGTAAGATCCTATTGCAAGATTATTTTTTTATTCAAGCCAAGCCAGAGAGTTTTCTGACAACTGGAATATGAATTAACACATTGAAATTGATATAGATGACTTATTTTTCATCTCATTTACCTGAGATAAAATTAAATATTAAAACTTACGGGAAATGCTTTCTTTGAAACAAGACCATAGTCATTCAGAAATAAAAATGCAGCCACTGAAACATTGTTTTAAAAGATTTTTTTGGTGTTATAGAGATGAAATTATCTGGCAAGGAAACAAACAGAAGAAACTATTTGGTATGATTTTTTACCAGCTCATCATTTACCAATCCCAGTAAAAATCAAGATATTTTAACAGAAAAATTGTACACAAAATATACATGCAACTCAATTGTCACCATTACTCCACTCTGGTTTTTAAGGTTTCACTTTGTTAAATTCACCAAATATTACTTCATTTTCTGATTTTCATTCTAAATTAAACTTTAGCCCTTTTTATGTAGTGTTTAGTTATTTTTCAATACCTTATTTTTAGTTAAATTTCTTAAACATTCATATTAGAATAAGACATGTTTAATCTTTACATTAAAAAATAAATTTGTGTTTTTGTTTGCTATTTTCTCATTATATGCTTTTAGGTTCTCATATTTAAAATGTGTTTAGTATTTAATTTTACAAATTATTTCATTAATCCTGAAAATTTCAAAGAAAACATTTATCTAAATACTCATATTTCAATATTATGAGAAATAAAATTAATCATATCTGTATTTTCATTTCGTCGTGGTTTGGGAATCGCTAGTTTGTATGATATTGATTCTAGGAAATGTGTTGAAGCTTTGTATATGCTTTTAATTATGTTCAACTTTTATAAATATTCCATTTGACTACTTTCAGCTTGCTGTGTGCCAGAAATATGTAAATTAGATCAAGTTTTTTTATTTTGCTGTTTGAATCTTCTACATCCCCACTAAAATTTTTTCACCTGTTTGGTTAATTAGTTTCCGACTGAGGAATATTAAAATCTCCTTCAACGACTGTGGACTTCTCATATTTTCCTTTTAATTCTCCTCATAAATGTATGATTCAAAATTTGTAATATGAATTATAATATTTGTAAATTACAATGAATTATACATGATACACATTGTGGTTATAATATACATTATAACAGTTTTTTCTTTATACATTTCAATTTTATGTTATATATAAGTTTAGAATTGTGATACATTCTTAACTGATTATTCCTTTTGTTATTAGTAGGTGGTGGTTCTTCTTAATCCCAATTAAAGATTTCAGTTTTGAGTGATATTTTTAACTCACATTAATATTTCTAACCGGTTTTCTTTAATTTTAGTATTTTCTTAATATATCTTTTTCTATCTTTACTGTCAAACTTCCTTATAGATTTAAGTTTTCTCTTAAGCAGGCAGAGATGGAATTTTTGAAATTTATTCTGAGACTCTCTTTCAATATATAAACTTAATTTATTAAAAATGACTTATAGATATATTTGGAGTAGCTTCTCCATTTTCATTTACAAATGCATTTATATACATTTTCGGTTTACCACATTTGGTCATTGTGTCTTTATTCTTCCCTTCCTTGTGCTGGATTGAAAAAAATCATTGCCTTTTGATTCTTATACAAGTTTGGAAACCATATATGGTACTTCTGTTCTTCTAATAGTAATCCTTAACTTTTAACATGAATAATTATGTACAATTTTTCTAACAATGTCTTTAACTATTCAGTATTTTTATCCTTCTTTTGAAGACAACATGAACTATACCCTTTGAAAATGAAACCCAACTCCAAATAGTAAAATCGCTGGCATATTGTTTCAGAGTTAACCTTTTTCAAAGATAGAAAAATATTTTCATGACAGAGTTTATTGACATTTTATAAGTTTTACAACTGCTCACCATTTTTGTAAAATCTCATCCCTTCTTCCAGGTTTACTTACCTCCTGGCCAATATCCACTCTTTAATAGTATTTTTCAGAGAAAGTACATGGGGTGAATTTACTTAACCTTTTTGGTAGCAGATATTTTTATTTTGCTGTCATTATAGGCATTTATCTAGGGTTGAAGTCCCAGTTTGACAATATTTTCTCTCAACGCTTTGAGGAATTATGCCATTTTCTTATAACATCTGTTCTCTTTAAAAGCTTATCATTCATTTGCATTAAATGTCTTCTCTCTGAAAACTTTTAAGGCTTTTCTCTTTACTTTTGATATTTTGCGGTTTCAATATGATGTATCCAGGTATGTTTTTATTATCCTATTTACGACTTTGAGTATTGAAACAGAGGTCTCGTGTATTTCTTCAATTCAGAAAAATTCTCAAATTTTATCTCTGTTTTTTCATCATTCACCTACTTGCATACTTCAGGTACTCCTACAGTAGATGTATGTTGGAGACACTCAATCATTACTACATGTCTATTAACCACTCTTCCATGTTATGATGTATTTATCTCTCTTTGCTGCATTTTGGAGAAGTTCCTCAGAGCTATCATCCCATTTATTAAATCTCTTTTCTATTATAGCCACTGTAGACATTATCAAGTATGTTAACTTACATTAACTCAATGGCTCTAATTTTTATTTCCAAGATTTCTAATTGCATCTCTGATAGATTCTTTTTAGTATTAATACTCTTGCACCCCTGCCTGTTCTTTTTAATAATACCTTTCCTTCATTTACCTGTGTGAGCCAGTTGAGTGTCTTCTGGAGTGAATTTATATTCTGAAGTTTGATTTTTCTTGGCTATCTTTCATTGCATGAAATTACATTTGGAATTTAATTTGCAGATTCAATTTGAACGGGAAGCTTTTTGTTGTTGTTGTTTACTTTTCTCTCCTTTCCCTCTTTGCACACTCTTTCCTGTTCAGTTATTTGAAGTTGTTGCTCTCAGCCTACCCTGGCCCCACAGCGTGGAACACTATCTTATAATGTCAGTTACAGGCCTTCTGTTTCAGAGTAAATTGATCCATCCCAGTTCCATCGAACCAGAGTTCCCCATGATTTCCCCCTTAAGCTGTCATTATTCTCCTGCGATTTTCTTGTACTTTATCTTGATTTATATCTCCCTTTTACTTGTTCCTATATCTTCTTCCTCTTTCTTGTTTTACTCTTTTTTTTTTTTGCTTGGGTAGGCACTGGAAATCGAACCCAGGTCTCCGGCATGGCAGGCGGAAATTCTGCCACTGAGCCACCACAGCACTGCCCTACTTCCTCATTTTAGTGAAACATTACCTTTGTGGGAATGAGTGCAAGTGAGGTAAATTTTGGAAATTTTCCATGTTTGAAATTGTTTTTATTATATTCTCATACTTCATGAATAGTTTGTCTGGGTGTAGAACCTGAGTTGGAAAAGATTTCCCTTAGAATTTGAAGGTATTACCCCATTGTTAGCTATCTTTTTGTGTTATTTTTAAATGAAACCTTGTTCTGTTTTTATTCACAATATTTTTCATTTGACCTGCTTTTCCTTCCTTAAAGGTTTTAAGGTCTTCCTTATATCCCTATATTCTGAAATTTCATAATGATGTATTTTGGCACAGTCATTTTTTGGTGGGCATTTAGCAAGCAAATTCAGTATAGTTCTTCAGTTCTGAGAAATTTTATTTTATTATTTATTTTATAATTTCCTCTCTTTTCTTTAACTACTTATTTTTAAATTAGGGAAGTTGTAGATTTACAGAAAAGTCATGTAAAAAATATAATGTTCCCATATAACCCCCTATTGTTGACACTTTACATTAATTATGTTACCTTTGTTACAATTGATGAAAGAATATTCAGACATCACTGTCTGTAGTCTACATTAGGTGTGTTTTTTCCACACACCACCCTATCATTAATACTTTTATGTGTTGTATTTTTATTATAATTCATGAAAAAATATTCTTTTTTTTTAAATTTTATTATTTTTTTTATTAATTAAAAAAAGAATTAACAAAACAATTAGAAATCATTCCAATCTACATGTACAAAATCAGTAATTCTTAACATCACATAGTTGCATATTCATCATTTCTTAGTACATTTGCATCGATTTAGAAAAAGAAATAAAAAGACAACAGAATAAGAATTAAAACAATAATAGAAAGAAAAAAAAACAAAAAAAACAAAAACAAAAAACCTATACCTCACATGCAGCTTCATTCAGTGTTTTAACATAATTGCATTACAATTGGGTAGTATTGTGCTGTCCATTTCTGAGTTTTTATATCCAGTCCCGTTGTACAGTCTGTATTCCTTCATCTCCAATTATCCCTTCTCTTTTTTTTTTTTTTTTTTTTAATTAACGGAAAAAAAGAAATTAACCCAACATTTAGAGATCATACCATTCTACACATGCAATCATTAATTCTTAACATCATCACATAGATGCATGATCATCATTTCTTAGTACATTTGCATTGGTTTAGAAGAACTAGCAACATAACCGAAAAAGATATAGAATGTTAATATAGAGAAAAAAATAAAAGTAATAATAGTAAAATCAAAACAAAACAAAACAAAACAAAACAAAAACCTATAGCTCAGATGCAGCTTCATTCAGTGTTTTAACATGATTACTTTACAATTAGGTATTATTGTGCTGTCCATTTTTGAGTTTTTGTATCTAGTCCTGTTGCACAGTCTGTATCCCTTCAGCTTCAATTACCCATTGTCTTACCCTGTTTCTAACTCCTGCTGAACTCTGTTACCAATGACATATTTCAAGTTTATTCTCAAATGTCCGTTCACATCAGTGGGACCATACAGTATTTGTCCTTTAGTTTTTGGCTGGATTCACTCAGCATAATATTCTCTAGGTCCATCCATGTTATTACATGGTTCATAAGTTTATCTTGTCTTAAAGCTGCATAATATTCCATCGTATGTATATACCACAGTTTGTTTAGCCACTCTTCTGTTGATGGAGATTTTGGCTGTTTCCATCTCTTTGCAATTGTAAATAATGCTGCTATAAACATTGGTGTGCAAATGTCCGTTTGTGTCTTTGCCCTTAAGTCCTTTGAGTAGATACCTAGCAATGGTATTGCTGGGTCGTATGGCAATTCTATATTCAGCTTTTTGAGGAACCGCCAAACTGCCTTCCACAGTGGTTGCACCCTTTGACATTCCCACCAACAGTGGATAAGTGTGCCTCTTTCTCCGCATCCTCTCCAGCACTTGTCATTTTCTGTTTTGTTGATAATGGCCATTCTGGTGGGTGTGAGATGATATCTCATTGTGGTTTTGATTTGCATTTCTCTAATGGCCAGGGACATTGAGCATCTCTTCATGTGCCTCTTGGCCATCCGTATTTCCTCTTCTGAGAGGTGTCTGTTCAAGTCTTTTTCCCATTTTGTAATTGGGTTGGCTGTCTTTTTGTTGTTGAGATGAACAATCTCTTTATAAATTCTGGATACTAGACCTTTATCTGATATATCATTTCCAAATATTGTCTCCCATTGTGAAGGCTGTCTTTCTACTTTCTTGATGAAGTTCTTTGATGCACAAAAGTGTTTAATTTTGAGGAGTTCCCATTTATTTATTTCCTTCTTCAGTGCTCTTGCTTTAGGTTTAAGGTCCATAAAACCGCCTCCAGTTGTAAGATCCATAAGATATCGCCCAACATTTTCCTCTAACTGTTTTATGGTCTTAGACCTAATGTTTAGATCTTTGATCCATTTTGAGTTAACTTTTGTATAGGGTGTGAGAGATGGGTCTTCTTTCATTCTTTTGCATATGGATATCCAGTTCTCTAGGCACCATTTATTGAAGAGACTGCTCTGTCCCAGGTGAGTTGGCTTGACTGCCTTATCAAAGATCAAATGTCCATAGATGAGAGGGTCTATATCTGAGCACTCTATTCGATTCCATTGGTCGATATATCTATCTTTATGCCAATACCATGCTGTTTTGACCACTGTGGCTTCATAATATGCCTTAAAGTCAGGCAGCGCGAGACCTCCAGCTTCGTTTTTTTCCCTCAAGATGTTTTTAGCAATTCGGGGCACCCTGCCCTTCCAGATAAATTTGCTTATTGGTTTTTCTATTTCTGAAAAATAAGTTGTTGGGATTTTGATTGGTATTGCATTGAATCTGTAAATCAATTTAGGTAGGATTGACATCTTAACTATATTTAGTCTTTGAATCCATGAACACGGTATGCCCTTCCATCTATTTAGGTCTTCTGTGATTTCTTTTAGCAGTTTTTTGTAGTTTTCTTTATATAGGTTTTTTGTCTCTTTAGTTAAATTTATTCCTAGGTATTTTATTCTTTTAGTTGCAATTGTAAATGGGATTCGTTTCTTGATTTCCCCCTCAGCTTGTTCATTACTAGTGTATAGAAATGCTACAGATTTTTGAATGTTGATCTTGTAACCTGCTACTTTGCTGTACTCATTTATTAGCTCTAGTAGTTTTGTTCTGGATTTTTCCGGGTTTTCGACATATAGTATCATATCGTCTGCAAACAGTGATAGTTTTACTTCTTCCTTTCCAATTTTGATGCCTTGTATTTCTTTTTCTTGTCTAATTGCTCTGGCTAGAGCCTCCAACACAATGTTGAATAATAGTGGTGATAGTGGACATCCTTGTCTTGTTCCTGATCTTAGGGGGAAAGTTTTCAATTTTTCCCCATTGAGGATGATATTAGCTGTGGGTTTTTCATATATTCCCTCTATCATTTTAAGGAAGTTCCCTTGTATTCCTATCTTTTGAAGTGTTTTCAACAGGAAAGGATGTTGAATCTTGTCGAATGCCTTCTCTGCATCAATTGAGATGATCATGTGATTTTTCTGCTTTGATTTGTTGATATGGTGTATTACATTAATTGATTTTCTTATGTTGAACCATCCTTGCATACCTGGGATGAATCCTACTTGGTCATGATGTATAATTCTTTTAATGTGTTGTTGGATACGATTTGCTAGAATTTTATTGAGGATTTTTGCATCTGTATTCATTAGAGAGATTGGTCTGTAGTTTTCTTTTTTTGTAATATCTTTGCCTGGTTTTGGTATGAGGGTGATGTTGGCTTCATAGAATGAATTAGGTAGTTTTCCCTCCACTTCGATTTTTTTGAAGAGTTTGAAGAGAATTGGTACTAATTCTTTCTGGAACGTTTGGTAGAATTCACATGTGAAGCCATCTGGTCCTGGACTTTTCTTTTTAGGAAGCTTTTGAATGACTAATTCAATTTCTTTACTTGTGATTGGTTTGTTGAGGTCATCTATGTCTTCTTGAGTCAAAGTTGGTTGTTCATGTCTTTCCAGGAACCCGTCCATTTCCTCTAAATTGTTGTATTTATTAGCATAAAGTTGTTCATAGTATCCTGTTATTACCTCCTTTATTTCTGTGAGGTCAGTAGTTATGTCTCCTCTTCCATTTCTGATCTTATTTATTTGCATCCTCTCTCTTCTTCTTTTTGTCAATCTTGCTAAGGGCCCATCAATCTTATTGATTTTCTCATAGAACCAACTTCTGGCCTTATTGATTTTCTCTATTGTTTTCATGTTTTCAATTTCATTTATTTGTGCTCTAATCTTTGTTATTTCTTTCCTTTTGCTTGCTTTGGGGTTAGCTTGCTGTTCTTTCTCCAGTTCTTCCAAATGGATAGTTAATTCCTGAATTTTTGCCTTTTCTTCTTTTCTGATATAGGCATTTAGAGCAATAAATTTCCCTCTTAGCACTGCCTTTGCTGCGTCCCATAAGTTTTGATATGTTGTGTTTTCATTTTCATTCGCCTCAAGGTATTTGCTAATTTCTCTTGCAATTTCTTCTTTGACCCAGTCGTTGTTTAGGAGTGTGTTGTTGAGCCTCCACGTATTTGTGAATTTTCTGGCACTCTGCCTATTATTGATTTCCAACATCATTCCTTTATGGTCCGAGAAAGTGTTGTGTAAGATTTCAATCTTTTTAAATTTGTTAAGACTTGCTTTGTGACCCAGCATATGGTCTATCTTTGAGAATGATCCATGAGCACTTGAGAAAAAGGTGTATCCTGCTGTTGTGGGATGTAATGTCCTATAAATGTCTATTAAGTCTAGTTCATTTATAGTAATATTCAGATTCTCTATTTCTTTGTTGATCCTCTGTCTAGATGTTCTGTCCCTTGATGAGAGTGGTGAGTTGAAGTCTCCAACTATTATGGTATATGAGTCTATTTCCCTTTTCAGTGTTTGCAGTATATTCCTCACGTATTTTGGGGCATTCTGATTCGGTGCGTAAATATTTATGATTGTTATGTCTTCTTGTTTAATTGTTCCTTTTATTAGAATATAGTGTCCTTCTTTGTCTCTTTTAACTGTTTTACATTTGAAGTCTATTTTGTTGGATATTAGTATAGCCACTCCTGCTCTTTTCTGGTTGTTATTTGCATGAAATATCTTTTCCCAACCTTTCACTTTCAACCTATGTTTATCTTTGGGTCTAAGATGTGTTTCCTGTAGACAGCATATAGAAGGATCCTGTTTTTTAATCCATTCTGCCAATCTATGTCTTTTGATTGGGGAATTCAGTCCATTGACATTTAGTGTTATTACTGTTTGGATAATATTTTCCTCTAACGTTTTGCCTTTTGTATTATATATATCATATCTGATTTTCCTTCTTTCTACACTCTTTTCCATATCTCTCTCTTCTGTCTTTTTGTATCTGACTCTAGTGCTCCCTTTAGTATTTCTTGCAGAGCTGGTCTCTTGGTCACAAATTCTTTCAGTGACTTTTTGTCTGAGAATGTTTTAATTTCTCCCTCATTTTTGAAGGATAATTTTGCTGGATATAGGAGTCTTGGTTGGCAGTTTTTCTCTTTTAGTATTTTAAATATATCATCCCACTGTCTTCTAGCTTCCATGGTTTCTGCTGAGAAATCTACACAAAGTCTTATTGGGTTTCCCTTGTATGTAATGGATTGTTTTTCTCTTGCTGCTTTCAAGATCTTCTCTTTCTCTTTGACCTCTGACATTCTAACTAGTAAGTGTCTTGGAGAACGCCTATTTGGGTCTAATCTCTTCGGGGTGCGCTGCACTTCTTGGATCTGTAATTTTAGGTCTTTCATAAGAGTTGGGAAATTTTCAGTGATAATTTCTTCCATTAGTTTTTCTCCTCCTTTTCCCTTCTCTTCTCCTTCTGGGACACCCACAACACGTATATTTGTGCGGTTCATATTGTCCTTGAGTTCCCTGATACCCTGTTCAAATTTTTCCATTCTTTTCCCTATAGTTTCTGTTTCTTTTTGGAATTCAGATGTTCCATCCTCCAAATCACTAATTCTATCTTCTGTCTCTTTAAATCTATCATTGTAGCTATCCATTATTTTTTCTATGTTTGCTACTTTATCCTTCACTTCCATAAGTTCTGCGATTTGTTTTTTCAGTTTTTCTATTTCTTCTTTATGTTCAGCCCATGTTCTCTTCATGTCCTCCCTCAATTTATCAATTTCATTTTTGAAGAGGTTTTCCATTTCTGTTCGTATATTCAGCATTAGTTGTCTCAGCTCTTGTGTCTCATTTGAGCTATTGGTTTGTTCCTTTGACTGAGCCATATTCTCAATCTTTTGAGCGTGGACAGTTATCTTCTGCTGCTGGCGTCTGGGCATTTATTCAGATTTCTCTTGGTGTTGGACCCAGCAAGGTTGTAATATTTTTCTGTGAAATCTCTGGGTTCTGTTTTTCTTATCCTGCCCAGTAGGTGGCGCTCGTGGCACACGTTTGTCTGCGGGTCCCACCAGTAAAAGGTGCTGTGGGACCTTAAACTTTGGAAAACTCTCGCCGTCCTGGGGGTTCGCTAGCCGGCCCGGGGTCCGAACGCAGGGAGGGTTGCTGGTCGCCGCAGCCAGGGAAAGAGCCCGTCCGAATTTCCTAGTCGGCCCTGGGCAACAAGCGTGGCGGGAGGGCGCCAGCGGCAGCGGCCCGCCCGAGAGAGTGCACGTTCCCCGGGAGTCATGGGTTTGGAAGGGGCCTCCCCCACCCGTCACCGTTCTTCGCGGCCTGGGGGTTTCCGATCCAATTCTCTCAGTTGGTCCGGGGGCTGCGCGTGGTGTGGGCGCCAGCCGCCTTGGTTTCAGGGGACCACCTCTCCAATTCTCCCAGCCGGCCCGGGAAGGGGGAAGGGAGTAACTCCGGCCGCTTGCCACCCCGCCCGGTAAGGCCCGCGCGCCTCGGCATCTCACCCGAGCTGCTTCTCTCAGCCAGCCAGCCGTTCCAGGATGGGGTACGCTGTCTTTTTTATCTCTGTTGTGGCTTTGGGCGCTTTCTGTATCGTTTCTACTCCCCTAGTAGGTGTCCTGGAGAAGAAACTAAGATCCGCGCGTCTTACTAAGCCGCCATCTTCCGATAAAAGTCGAAAAAATATTCTTATGTTTGTACTATTAACCCCAGTCCATCATCCACACAGGGTTCACTGTATTACATAGTCCCATGTTTTATCTTTGAATTTTCCTGCTAGTAACATATACTACCCAAAACTTCTCCCTTTCAGCTGCAGTCACTGATACACTACAGTGCTGTCAATTAGTCTCACAACTGGAACGCCTACTAATTGGATGTTAGATTTTAATTAAAATTTTTCTATTTTTTAACTATTGTTTTTCTATTTGGGGGAAATTTTCACAATTTTATCTCTAAAAGTATTTATTGCCCTTTTTTTTTGGGGGGGGGGGGGCATGGTCCAGGAATCAAACTCAGGTCTCCCTCATGAAAGGCAAGCATTCTACCACTGAACCACCCGTGCACCCTTTATTGACCATTTTAAAGTGTATTTTTTAAATGTCTAAGAGCTCTTTCTTGACCTCAGAATGTCCATTTTTCATAGCGTTTCTGCTCTTCTTCATAGATACAATTTCTTTTCTTATCTATCTGGGGTATTGTAGTTGTTTGGCTTTTGTTTCATTTTCTTCTGCTTGCTGCATTGACTTCAGAGTCTTACATTTTCTTTTTTTTACAGAAAAATTCTATGTTTTTATATCAGATGCTTTTCTTACATTTCTTAGTATCTTTAGCTTTCTAAAGTTCATGTTTCAAAGTGAAGCTTAAACGTAAAACATTGGTTGAATATTTAGGGAATGCTTTTTGAACTGTTGAGCTTCATTGTGGAATCAAAATTTTATTGCAAGACCCCTAAATATTCATCTCTGTAAGTCATTTCCTTGAGTTCGCTCATTTCACTAGGGATGTATGCTTCAATATATATGTTTGCCTATTTGTGGGGGTGCTGTGTTCCTAACAACCGGCATTCTGGGAGCAGAGCCAGGAAAGGGGTAACTGGGAAAGAAGCAAATGACATCCTTTTTTTTTTTTTTTTTTTTTTTTTGCTAAATACAGACTTCCCTTTAATTTTCTTGTTTTAAGTTAATTTTTTCAGTCCTACCCACAGTTGTGCCTGATGTCCCCTAACTCCTTTCTTTGATTCCAGTATATTGCATTCTTTATTTTCCTTGAGTGTGTAAAGTAGTTATTGTGTAACATTACTTTCTTCCAAAATTTGTTCTTTATTTGTCTCTCTCATGTTAAATTCATTCCTTTTTAAAGTAAGATTTTTGGGGATAACAATTTTTTATGTATTCCTTGGATATTTTAAAATTACTAATCTTTCTGTGCCAGTAGAAAGGTGGCATCTCCTTAGCTCCCTTTCCTGTTTACCTAGTGACTTGTTAAATCCTTTGGTTAGACTTTGAAATGGAAGCTGGATATTGTTTATATATATATATATATATATATATATATATATATATATATATATATATATATTTAGTTATTTAGCTGCAGAAGGTTGGGGTAAACATGGAAAAAAAGCAGTGGAGTCATGACAGTCTAGGTATGGACAATTCTCACTTAAATCCTTGGAATCTCTCCCCTTTTTCCCAAGGACCAGTTTCTTTTGTACATCCCTGGTTTCCTGGCTTTGAGAAACATTGGCTGTCTTGGTTATATGAGCAGTTAAAGTGTAACCACATGATCAATGGACATATTTGCCACTCAGTTGATTTATCTGGGAAATGCAAAACTGACTTTCATGGTAATGTCTCTCTTTTCTCCTGTAGTCTAGTCTTGCCTCTAGACTTTCCCTTCTAATAGGAAATCAGTGAAAACAAAAATGGCACTACTATATGGTCTTCAGCTTCCTTCCCTCCCCATTATGCCAGATTTAAAACATTTTAAATGTAAAAATTAGTGCATTTACAAAGGTAGACATAGTTCCATAATGGTTCCTTATGTACCCATCTTTCAACTTCAACAATTATGAACTTAAGCCTAATCTTATTTCATCTGTATCCTCACCCATACTTCCCTCCATCATTGTGACGTCAATCTCAGATATTCTCTCATTTCATCTGCAAATGTTTCACCAAGTATCTTTAAAAGGTGAACTTTTAAAATATAACAATACATATACATAAAATTAACGAGACAATTTTAATGTCGTCCAATACCATTAGTGTTCAAATTTCTAATTGTTTCATACATATCCTTAAAGTGTTTTTGTCAGTTTGCTTGTTTGTTTGAATCAGGATCCTAATAACTTCCACATACAATGACTAGTATATATTATAGTTTCTTTTGCTCTGCCCGTCTCTCTGGTTTTTCCTTGGAATTTTTGATTTGGTTGAGAAAAATAGGGCATTTATCCTGTTCAGTTTCCCAAAACCCTGTGGTATAATTTAATAGTTCCTCCGACTTCTGTATTTCCTGTGAATTTGTAAGACTACATCATAGTTGTTATCGTGTTCTTCCAGAATGTCTGGTTTCCTCTCTTTTTGTGGTACTGGCAGATGCCAATACAATTTTAATTGCCAATCAAAAATTATTCACCCTTATTCTTTGCTAGTTACACTAGTATTTTTATTCAAGTGGCAGTTTGTGTAGTCCTGGAATATAAATCATGACTGAGTATCATCCTGACAGTCCCATTTTCCTTTGCTATGAATTGTTAGATTGTTTTAGAGGTAGACATGAGACTCAGTTCTAGCCAAATAAATGTAAATTTAGTGGAATTTTTTTCCTCCCTGATGAAAGATGAAAAAAGCATGAAAAGAAGGACTTTTTTTTTTTTTGCTTCTTGGTATACTGCTGAGGAAGGAAATAATGCCCAGTGCTATGGCAGCCATAGGATCTCAATGTGATTTTTTTTTTATTTATTCCAAGATTCATTTACTGGGAAATGAAAGCACTCATTCTTTTGCAGAGCCCAAGTGTGGTGATAACGTGCTAGGGGCTGTGTTTCCCAGGATGAGCTCCCATCCTTTGAGGGCCCTGAGAAGGATTGTGAATTGGTCCTGAAGTCCTCATGAAAGGAGGGGGTGGTCCCATTGGGTGGAACATGTGTGGCCCAAAACCTGGGAGTGGGGGCGGAGCAATACCAGGGGGTGGTGTCAGGGCTAATGTTCACCAAGGCTGGAGGACCACTTGGGGGATAGTTTGAAGTAGTTGTAGTTCCTGCTACAGGAAGAGGAAGAAGAGCTCCTGGCAGCCCTGGAACAGACTCTAGCTTGATTACAGAGTCTATGGTTTGGTCCTCTTTTTCTTTTCCTCTGGTTGCTTGAGATCTTACGCTTTTCATGTTGAGCCTGCAGCCACTGACAATCAACTTATTAAAAGACTTTTCAGTGGCCACTTCTGAAGCTTGCCTTGTGGCAAACTGAATGAAAGCACACTGCTGTCTCTGAATAATATTATCTGAATCTCTGCAAACTGGTAGAAATGAATTTTTAGATCTGTCTCAGTAGTGGTATCTCCCAGATCACCAACATATAGTGTGGTAATGGTCTTGTCATCTGGTGGCTCTAGATGAGGCATTGTTAAAGCCCGCTTTAGAAGTTTATCTGCCACAGGATCACTGATTCCAAAATAGTGGTCTTTGATAGTCTGATCAGCAAGGGGGTCATCTGGATCTGTAGGCTTCTTATGTCTGTATGGACACTCCACTCTTCTCTTAAATTCTCCTTTCACCCAGGAGCAAAGGTGGGGTGGATTCCATTTATAGTAGTCTGGGTCAGTTTGAGTATCATGTCATGGTCATGTGGCTTCCCCTAACATACCAACCAATGGTGTTCCATCAGAGTTAGAAATCTCTCCATATTCTCTGTGTAGTCCTCTTTGTTGACATCTGACTCTGGCACATCATCCGTAAAAGACAATCTCACATCACGAACCCGGATGGGTAGGCCATACTCTAGGTCCAAGACGCAGATCTGGCAGACATTCTTCAATTTGCTGCAGGTTTGACAGACTTCTGTCTTCTTGAAATGCATTCGAACCCCAGGACCCGCCAGCAAAACACTGGGAATGGCCTGGCACAGATTTTGCATTCCTTCCAATACTTTTCTTTGGTCATTCAGATATACGAGTTTTCTCTAAGACATGTCTGGTACAGTATGGGAACGTCCACATCATCCCAGTTCTACCTGTTATAGGTGTTGGATCCCAAAGAGATTGCCATCTTGAGAGCTTCAGGAGGCAGCGGTGGCTTTCTAGTCCAGAGAGGACCGCCACAACCCCGTCAGGCCCTAAGCTCAATGTGATTTTTATTCTTCATAAATGATCTTCTCCTCCTCCTTGGAAGCTTTTAGAATTTCCACTTAGTCTTTGATATTCTTAAGTTTGACTGTAATGAATCTAGGGTGGACTTTTCATTATATATCCTGTCTGATACTCCATAAATCAATTCAGGAAAACTTTTTAAAAAACATATTCTTTCTCTCACTCTTGCTCTCTCGTTCTCTTGCTCTCTTTCTCTAACTCTGTTTCTCCTTTAATTCTCTCCTATGGGGGTTCCTATTATCATATTGGCACTTCTATTCTCCACATCTTGGCTTTTCATTAATTTTTCTTTAATATTTTATGCTTTGTTTCATGCTTCTGAGAAAATTCCTCGATCTTTTCTTATAATTCACTAATTTATTCTTTAATTATATCCATTTTGTTACATAAATATCTATTGTGTTATTTAGTCTACTATTATATATTATATATTCATACTTAGTTCTACATTTTTTCAATGTACTTTAGCTTTATGTACTAATGTCATCACTCATCTCTTTAAGTATACTAAACATGTTTATTTTAAATTCTTATTATGCCTGTTGTTCTAGTTTAATAGCTACCAGAATGCAATTTACTAGGAACAGAATGGTTTTTAAAAAGGGGAATTTATTAAGTTGCAAGTTTATGGTTCTAAGGCCTTGAAAATATCCAAATTAAAGCAAGTCTGTAAAAATGTCCAAATTAAGGCACACTCAGGAAAGGCTGATGAAGTTCAGGGTTTCTGTTTCAACTGGAAAGGCACATGGGGAACATAGCAACATCTGTTAGCTTTCCCTCAAGACTTCTTGTTTCGTGAAACTCCCATTTCTTCTTCATTACTGAAGGTCTCTGGCTGTGTGGCTCTTGTGGTTCTCGTGGCTCTGCTGCTTCTGGTGGTTCTCTCCAAAATGCTTCCTCTTTTAAAAGATTTGGGTAAACTACTCAAGACCCACCTGGAATGGGTGGAGTCACAGCTCCCTCTAATCAAACCACGATTTGGTGTGTCACAGCTACATGGAGATAGTTTAATCAAGTTTCCAACCTATAGTACTGAATAGGGATTAAAAAAAAAAGCTGCTTCCACAAGATGGATCAGGATTAAAACATGGCTACATAATCCTTTCAAACCGGCATACCTGTTCTAATAATTCTGCTTCAGTTATTATATGTTATTTCTTTTGATACTTTTCATTTCAATATTTATTCTCTTAACATGTCTTGGGAGTTCAAGCTCCTCTTTCAGGTAATGTGTATCTGGGTCAGGCTTAAACTAGGCCTGGTTAATGCATGTCATTTAGTATGTATCACTTAATAGTGTGAGTTGAAAAGGAGAGGAGGAAAAGAACCCCAGACATCATAAAAATCCCACTGATCACTACTGCCAATCCACCAATTCCATCACCTCATCATGAGCAACTATTTCTTAAATAGTTGTTGATTGGTTTTAAGTGCATGATAATAATTCATGGACTTAAATTCATGTTGTTGTCTTCCTTTCTTCCTAATTAAATAATTGTTTCATTTCTCTGAGCACTGAGCAAGGCAGACCAAGCATTTCTGAGGTTATTTGCTTTTAGCAGATGAGGTTTTCAGCAGTTTTCCTTCATCATTAGAGTGATCATGCAATTATTGTTCAAATTAGGACACTTTTCACAGAGCCAGCGAGTGAGCAAGAGAGAGAGAGAGCACGCGCAAGAGAGGGAGCCCAGTTATAAATCAGGACTTTCCTAGGCAAACTGAGTTGTGTTGTCCCCCAGCTTAACATTGATAAACCTCTACCTGAGGGCAGGAGTAGGGTTTTGTATCCCCACTGCTGCATACAGTACAAGTCACTTGGTAGATATTCCAAACTGTTTATTTAACTTTGGGCCATTCTTGTAATTTACATTGCAATAGCATCATCTATCTCCTCCATCTGCCTGTAGCATTTTGAAGTCTAGTCTCTTATCAATTGTAGCCGTGTTTTTGTTTACCTTTATGTTCATCCACATGCTCTCTTCTGTTTTGTCTCTAATAACTTTCCATGCATACTTATAAAGTTTTAGTACAAAGGTTTTACATTTAATTGTTTTGTTTTGAGCAAGTTCTGTTCTTGCCATTGTTGTATTAGACTCTCAAACCCTATTCCAACCTACTCTCCAGGGTTGTTCTATGACCTTGAATATCCCTAAAGCCAACAGGAATGAAGCACGTGAAACTAAATGAAATGAGTAATTGGTTCTTATTCATTTCTATGATTGTTAAACATCCATTACTTCAGGCATTTGGAGACTTAATGCAAGGACCTGCCTACCCCCCTGTCTGGCCCCCCAAACCAACATAAATAACACAAGAAACACCAACATTAACACAACTTCATGACTTCTGTAGTATTATATGTAGTGGTGTTATGGCATATGCTTATTTAAAACCAGAAAACAAGTCTTTTTTTTTTTTCCTGAGGGGAGAAGTTCAAGAAATTTGCAGGTGTATGTAACTTGGAAATTTTAGAGTAAAGAGTCAATGATTAAGTGTTATGAGTTATCAATTGTAATTTATATTAACATGGTCCATATGGCACTGGCCTCACAGGGATCAGATTTACCCTTTTAAAATGTTTTCACACCTCACTCTTTCTAAGCCCAACTCTATAAGTGAAATCATTGCCCTCCCCACTACATGGGATATGACATACAGAGGTGAAAGTCTCCCTAGCGGTGTGGAAGATGATTCCCAGGGATGAGTCTGGCCCTGGCACTGTTGGGTCAACAATTCCATCCTGACAAAAGGGGAAAAGAAATGTAACTAATAAAATCAGTGGCTGAGAGAGTTTAAATAGAATAGAGAGGCTACACTGGAGGTCACTCTTACACAAGCTTCAGTTAGACATTGCTACCTATTATAACTTGCCAAACCCCAACCAAAACTGTTCCAGACAATCCTAAAGAACACCTAGGGCAATATATAAGATTCAGCAAAGTTTCCATGCACTAGGGTAAGGTTCCAGAAATGTACAACCTCCATATGAGTTCCTGGACCAGATAATTTCTGAAACCTAGAGCCCAGCCTCTCTAGAACATCTGTTAGTTCCATGTCTTTACCCCATTTTTTTGACAGCTCCTTCCAACATGAAAAAGTTAGAATGGCCATAGCCCAAATACCCCTAAAGAGTGGGATAGAAAGATCAAAGGTGATGGTGGAGTTAAACAGAGAAGGTAGGGCTTAACAAATGAATATGACTGCTGAATCATTAAATTGATATTTCTTTTACTTTCCAGGAGCAGCTAGAAAAACCTAAAATTGTGGAATTGTAACCCATACCAAACTCTGAAATCTCTTCTACAACTAATTGTGCTGTGCTTTGAAATTTATTGCTTTTTTGTATATATATTATCTTTCACATAAAAGAAAAAAAATTCAATTGTGATGATAAAATATTTATTCCTTCTAGCCTCGTATATTCTGGAGCAGCTAGGAGGAAAAAATCTGAGAGGATGGTATGGTAGCCCAGGACAAACTCTGGGATCTGTCCTGTAACTACTTGTTGAAGGGTGCTCTGAAAACGATTGCTTTTTTTCTCTCTTTGCTTTGCGTATATGTTATATTATACAATAAAAAAAAAGTTAAAAGAAACTATAAAACAAAAAAAATGTGCCACAAAAAAATCAAATTGTTAGTTAATATTTGTTTTCCACAGACAAAAAAAATAAAAAGGTAAGTGCTATACATTTTTTTATTCTTTTAAAACTTTAACGAGATGTATCAAACACATAAAGGGCATATAATAGAGTATATATAACGTGTACCAGGTGTACTCTTATAAAAATGTAATAAGTATATCATTTCCTTTCTTTCTTTTTCTAAGGACTTGAATTCTCTGGTTATATAGGAGAGAATTTGTGCATCAGTTCTCTTAGCCTCAGGATACAGATGCCTAAGAAAGAATTTAATGTGATTTTTCATGGGGGAGGGGTGCCCTAAAATATTTAGGTAAGACCAGTAGAATTTATATAGTTTATTTTAACATTCTTCACAGTTGAATGTAAAGGTACTAAGAATGATCTTATCTTTAATTAAAACAATAAAAATAGCATATTTAAGATTTGATCATCTGGGAAGTTGTGATTTGAGAGAAAACTAGCAGGGATTCCTACTCTTAAAAAATTCTCATCACCTATTATAGATTCAAGAATCTTCCAGTGAATCGCTGGCTCCTTGAGGGATCATGACTTGTTTATTACTAACACAGTTCCTGAAACATAATAGGTGTTCAAGAAAATACTGCTGAATAAATGCTGAGTAACATACATTGCAAAGAGCTTTGGGAAGGGTGATGGTTGAAGTTCATTTTCAAATAACGTTTGGTTGATAGACTAGAAGAGAGTAACCAATCTGTAATATACTTGACGAAGGAATGAGACCACCCTACACTAAATCACTCAGGCTCTTGATGTCTCTTTTTTTTTTCATTTCCCATCACCTTTGGTTATATTGTTGAGGGTAGAGCAATTGGGCTTGAGACATCAAGCAAAAAGAAGATAGCCATGTTTAAGAGAATCTTCCTTTCCAAATCATGTCATTTAACTCTTTAATGATGACTATAATAGTTATCATTTATATAGTGCTTACTATGTACCAAGCTATCTATGACTTAAAAAATGCTTATATTTTTGTAATTGCAAATGTAAGTTTAGAGTGGTAATTTTATTGCCCTATGGTCTTATCTATGCTTTAGTGGAGTGAATCTCTAGAGTGAAATGTAATGATTTTTAGCAGAAATTTGACCATCCTCTGGTGAACTGCTTTATGACACAGTGCCCATGATACCTGGAACAGCTGAAAGGGGTTTGTTATCAAGATGGAAACTTTGTCAAAATCATCATCATTTCTACCATTTGCATTACACTGTGGGTTCAATGGAGTTGATTAAGCTCTTCAATTTTAACAACCAAGTGCTATTTATGCATTGCATTACTCTGTGAGGCTGAGATTAAATGCCTTCAAGTAGTAAAAACATAGCAGTCAAGTCTTCAAATATTGAGTGTAGTACTGAGGAGTTCAACTGTTTAAAACTTTAATATAGATGCCATATCACTAATAACTATTCTCCTTAAGTACAAAATATTCCAGAATCCTTTTCTAAAATATAATTCAGTATTCTCATGTTTTATTTCTCTTTTAATCTTATTCTTTACTTCCTTTCTGTTTTACTGCCTTTTTCTTTGCTATCTTCAATTTTCAAAACCTAAAAGCAGGGCAAAAGAGTGGGTGAGGGCTGTGTAGTATTGGTGGTGGAGGAAGGGTAAGAAGCAAGGTTGAGGCAAAATGGTATTTTAATGTACTTAAACACACATACACTCCAATTCTTCCTTAACATATATGTAGGTTTCCAAGTTTTATAGTTGAATGTGTATGGATAAGGAAGAATGAAATGAGTAATATTATTATATACTCATGAATATATCTCTTTGTGGGATAAAAGGGTGACATCTCTTAATCTGAAAAACAAAACTACATCAAAACACAAAACAAGTAAACAAACTACCCTTTCTCCGTTCCCAATTATCATCCCTTTTTTTTTTCTATTTAAAAGGAGAAAAAAATCCTATCCTCTCTCCTCTGTGGGGTCTGTGCATGAATGCCTGGATTGCATGAAAATGAAGACCCCAAAGAGGGATGACATTTTATGCAGAATGAAATCTATTTTGTAAACATGCTCCTGATCCTAAAATAGAGTCCCTTTAGTCTTCTGGTTGTGTTTTATATAGGTATGTAAGTACAAGATATAAGAGCATGCCTAATGTGGATTTTCACTCACTGTCCTTTTCTAGGAGCACTTATGTAGTATAATAAAATAGACATAGTGATTAAACAAACTTCAAACACACAAAGTGAGGATGTACTTTTTATTAAACGGTGGAGAAAATTTTTGTGGATGGCTACAGATAGACATTTTCAAAAGTACACTCTAAGACAACAAGATATATTTATCATACTCATTTTTTAAATTTTGTTTTCCAATTATAAAAGCCATACACTTTTCTCAAGACAATATGGGACATAAAAGTAAAAATGTGGGTGGGGCACAGTGGCACATCAGGCAGAGTTCTCCCCTGCCATGCTGGAGACCTGGGTTCGAATCCCGGTGCCTGCCCTAGCAAAAAAATTCCCATTGTAGTTCCACTGATGTTATTTTGGCCTACTGCTCAGCTCCTGTGGTCTTATTACAGCAGCCACCATGCTTTTTGTTTTTATTTTACGAAGAAAATTTATGCAGAAATGAGGTCATTTAATATGTTGGATTTGAGAAATGCTCCAAAGGAGAGAAGAGGTGCCATACTGGAGTCTGGGGAAAGTCAACCATAATATTAACTGACCCTTTGTCCAGCTCTGTTGTGTGATGTGAGGACTCCCTTGATCAAGATGAGCATTCTCAAACCAACTATTACATATGTATCGGTTTGAAGTGCAACAAGTCTTCCGGAGCTGCTACTGGCAGCTTCCTTCATTAACCTGGGTTGCAACAGCTGCTAAAATCTGCGTGTCAGAAGCAAGGTATGGTGAGACGCTATTTGCGAGGGCGAAACAGTTTAAAAATCTCAGGATTGAGTCCATGGGGGCTTGGCGAAAGCATACCTTTCCTGCTCTTGGTTGTCTACTCTTAAGAACATAGAGTCGTTGTTTGTCAACCATTTCATTGCAAGTGGAATCTCTGCAGCTGTTGGTGAGCTAAGGGAAGAGAACAAAGTCACTGGAAAGAAGGGCGTGGGAAACCGCGCTTATTTGAGAAGATCAGCAGAAGGGCCTAGTCTCGCCAGGGTGAGTCGCGGACCCTACCGGCCTCCGTCGTCTTCCGCTTCTCTCAGGTACAGCACAGATCCCTCCGCCATAGCGTGCGCATCCGGTAACGCTGCGATCGGCTTTTCGGCGATACCCGGATGAAAATGTAATGGCCGCCATTAGGGACGCGGAGGCAATGGGGATCACGACAGGTATTTCCCGTGAGCACGGCCACCTAGACCGGTAAGGATGCTAGGGCTTCTACAGAACCAGACCGGAAGCAGAGAGCGAGCTTCTGGGGCATTAGGGTACCCACAAACAGGGAGAGCGATCCGCCTCTTGTGATAGGAAGCTCTTGTTAAATAGTCCCGGCCATGCAGCGCTTCCGCCTAACTTGCCGCAAAGTTTTTCTAGAGAAGTCGACCCTTTTACTTCAGGCTATTGCTGACCGTTACAATTGAGGCTCTGCTTCTCACTCCGGGCTTTCTTTGCGTCAGGGCTTTTGTGCTCTCCACTTTCTCACAGCCTAAGAGTTGGGACGGGAGCGCGGCGACAGTGTACTTCCGCGCTTCCGAGGGACAGCCTAGCCCCGGAGGAAGGGGCGGATCGGGCGCAGTGTCTGGGGCAAAGCGGGGCGCGCGGCACTCGAAGCACCCACTCGGCGGCGTCCGGTACTGACGGAGACAGCATGGGTACCCTTCAGATCGCCTCCTTCCAGCCATAGGTTCGCAGACCCATCGCGGCCCTACTCGACGGCGTCCCTACTGTGGGCCTAGCCTGTGGTCATTGGGGGGCATTTATTCTAGCTGAGACGCCTAGCTTCTTGGTACGCACCCTCTTGCAGAGTTGGCCAAATGAGCCTTTCCCTGCAGACCTCAACCACACCCAGTAGCAGATGGATTTCTTTGTAACTGGCTGTTCTCCTTGTAGAGTCCATTTTGAGTCTATTCTTAACATGGTGCCCTCACTGTCAGGTGGACAGCCTTTTCCTAGACGGGTGTAGTAATTAAAAGTATATAAGATGAGTGTATATACGGTGAAATGTAGCTTTTAAGTAGACCAATGAAACAGATGTAGTAGCTTTTGGGTTCAGAATACGAAAGTTAAGGTCCAGTTTTCTTTATGGGTTTAAATTTGGGAGCATTTCGTGTTTGTGAGCTATTTTAGTGAAAGCATTCGTTGGGTTTGTTATCCAAAGTCTAAAATGACTTAGAAAAGTGAAATAAGGCAATGTTTAAGAAATTCAGAAGAATGTTGGAACTTGTGAGTTACCACAATGATGAAATATGAAGATATCAGGATAGTTTCATTAATTTGAGCTCTTAGTATGTTGGGTCTAGTTTGATGTTGTTGAATTGCTTTTTCGACAGGATTTCGTGGTTTTTAAATCGTGCCTGATTTGAGTGGTTTTTATTTTTATTTTTTTAGCATGGGCAGGCACGGGGAATCTAACCCGGGTCTCCCGCGTGGCAGGCGAGAACTCTGCCTTGAGTATACTCTTAAGATTAGTGTCCTCGGGTTGAATAGATAGAAACCATTTAATTTAATTCAGTGAAATTCCCTAACATTTTAAGAATTTAAGTGCAGATCTACAGAAATGTATTCATTGTCTTCCAGCAAGGCTGTATTTTCTGAAATTTATAAAGAAAAGGTATTAACGTTTTCAGGGTATAAGAATTTTCATAGGGATAGCAGGCATGCTTGACAGTGTTTGGTTTTTGCCAGAATTCTGATAAATGAAATCAACCCTAGATCTGATCTTGCTCATATTCATTTCTTCAGTTACTTTTTTGGCAAAACAATAAGTAGAAGAAATTTGTATGGGTTATCTGATACCAGGTGTGTAAGCTATTGAGTATTTCAGTTCTGTAGCTGGGTATTGGCTTCACATGGCAAGCAATTTTTACAGGATGTTAGATGTCACAAATATTAAGAAGTAGCATTGTGGGGTTAGAATAACTGGCCTGAAATCACTCAGTTTCTAGCAAGACTTACTTTCCCTGTCTTGTAATAGATGAAGATACTGAATTATATTGAGTCTAAGCTCCCTTATAGATTTCGAATTTTGTCATTCTTTTAGATTTATGAGATGTAATCTCTGGTTATCAGTGATGTGTTATTTGTCTGAGTGTCAAGAGGGTTTTGTTTTAATTACTTTATGTACATGATTTGAATATGAAGTATAAGAGAATCGAGAATAAAAGCATTTTACTAACCTTTTTTTGCAGTCAAAGTTTTAAAATCTTGATCTTCATTTCCAGATGTCATCTCTTCTTTTGATCATACTTCCGACCGTGGCATTGTCCCAGCGTTAAATTGTGTGCCTTTTGTTCCTTGAAGGAAAAGGTATGGTAAAGGTTGAAGTACTGGAATTTTAATATTGGACTAAATAAAATAATGTAGTTACATTTATATGAGTTTTTATCAGTTATAGTTTTCTTTTTGGCTTAAATAAAATACTTATAGGTGAGTTTTAATTTTAAGGAAACAGTGAGGTAATTTTTCCTTTCATAATTTATTATTTAATATTTTGTTAGAAATTTAAAGATGATTTTAGCCATGTCTTCCTTCTCAATTTAAAGATGCCATCAAGGGCTTAGATGTTTTGAAGCTGTACAAACAGACAGAGAAATATGTTTGTGTTTTGGTCTGGTAAGCTCAAAATAGTGTATTTAAAGAATGATTGTCCAGTATGTATTTATATTATGACTGATGGGATCTACATTATGAGTTCGAAAAGGGTCTTGGGAATCACTGTAGAGTTATGACTAACTTCCTGGAGACAGTCTTCTAAATATCCTCGTTCCTGGTGTGAACAAAAAAGGAGGAGAAAAAAATGCCAAAAAATCAGTGTATTATAAGGAAAGCTTTAGAAACTCAATGGAAAATATTGTGCCACAAAAACATGGTATTTTTTCACAAATGAAGGAACACTGAGATGACAAAAAAAAATCTGTCTCCTACCAATTTTAATGAGTTCATCACATTTTGAAATCATTTTGACTTTCTGTAAAGCCAGTATTTATTTTCAGCTTGTACCATTTCTTCAAAGAGACCCAAGTGAAGTTCACCTAATTCTCTTAAGCTTAAGTCATATATCTTTGTTCTAGTATTCGACGTGTCTGTTTTGTGGTGGATAGATCATGGAATCTTTGAAATCTCTGTATTTTTGGATATCATATTATCATATAGTAATAGTAATTTCCCTTACTGCATGCAATAAGTATACCTGTAAGTATAACCCAAAATTAGAAATAAAATTATGGCAGTAATTATTAAAATAATTGAAGCAGACTTTAGCACCATACGTTATTACATTAGTCATCATAACCGTTTTCTTCTCCAAACTTCAGCAGCCATTGGCCTTCCTTTCAGCACCATTTTCTACAAAGGCACACATTTTTTATTTTCTGAGAAATGAATGTCTTAATTACAGTGAGTAAAGCAAAAAAAAAAAAAAAGAAAGAAAAAAACCGGAGTTGAGGTACTAGCTTATCATTTATGTTCATTTACCTGAGAACTTCTTAGTTAGCATTTTCTTGGCCTCTTCTCATATGAAATTGACCTGGCTATTGTGATGTTCCTGAATAGAGAAAGTAAATGCTGCATGCAAGAGTTTCCTAAACTATGTTTAATTCACACTACTCAAGGAAAGTTATAGGATGAAGAATGAAATCTTCAAAAGTAAATAAGAGGCTGCTATATCAGTAATTGAAAAGGATGTGATTCCATCTTAAAAGATTATGAGAGAAGTATAACTAAAAAGATAAAATTGTGATTAGTATGACTACATGAAACAGGCATCAGAATACTAGAACAAAGATATATGACTTAAGCTTAAGAGAATTAGGTGAACTTCACTTGGGTCTCTTTGAAGAAACGGTACAAGCTGAAAATAAATATTGGCTTTATAGAAAGTCAAAATGATTTCAAAATGTGATGAACTCATTAAAATTGGTAGGAGACAGATTTTTTTTTTGTCATCTCAGTGTTCCTTCATTTATGAAGAATAGTACTGACATTCTTTCCCACATGTATACAAAACCCATCTACGGTAGGAGAAAGTAAAGTCTACAGAGGTGAGAGATGGAGATAGACTAGAGTGCAGTTTTGGTCCCAGGAATCATGATATTTGGTACCTACGGCTTTTCTTTGGATTCTGTCACCTACCCTGGTATTCTCCTTTGGGCCTGTTTTAAAATTTTTATATACATTGGTTTGAATGGGATGGTAGCAGAAAGAATTCTGCATGTATAGCTCTTAGGAATTTAAGATCTACTTTCAGTTGGATTATTCACATTGTTCTACAATTTACCCCTTCTTCTCCTTTATAAAAGATGCCCATTTGTGCGTGATTTGCTTCTTCCTCTAGTCAGTCTACAAACATTCATTGAGTTTCTGCTATGTGCAAGTGTGTGCCACTGCCTGAATAGTCAAAGATATATACTAGACTGAGTGGATGGTGTGCATTTTCTGCTATAGTGCAGTTTTATATACTTAGGCTACACAAGTCAGTAGTCATGTGTTGAGAATAATCAGTTCTGTGCTTAACATTTTAGTAAAATATAAGAATGAGAGGAGGTCTTTGCCTTCACAGTACTTACAGTTTAGTTAAAGAATTGTACCAGAAGCAACACAAATTTCAAATAATGAATGCATAATTATATAGTTTGGATTCTAAGTTCACATTCTGATAGGGAGGGCTGACTTGGTTTAGGAAGGTTTCTTGGAGGAGGTATATCTGCAGATGGGTTTTACTTTCAAGTGGAGTTTTGATAGGCAAAGGGAATAGTTGAAGAAAAGGGTGGAGTTAGAAATGATTATGGACTGATTCACGATGGGGAGGAAATGGATTTGGTTGTCATAGTAAATGCTTTTTGGGAAGGAGCAATAGTGGGAAATAAGGCTGACTATTTTAAATGAATCCATGTATGAAACATTTGGGAAGCCAAGTAGAAATTTTGGTTCTTTTTACTGAGATGGAAGTTTCCTTGAGTAAAAGAATTATTTGTTTCAGTAGAATGATATTTTTGAGCTATTAAAATAAGTGGCATGAAATGACAGAAAATTATCTGTTGTAAGAAAAACTTAAAAAATGAAATGACATAGCAGTGTAAGGTAATTTATAATAAAATAGATGTCCTTTAAATGGATCTTCAGAAAGGGAGAGATTAGTAAGTATTGAGGAAGGATTCATGTTCCTTTGGGAAGTAGCATTAGACTAGAAGCCATAGAATAACTTGTTGTCAGGTCTAAAATCTAAACATATAATAGGCACATATGGTGTTATGGTACAATGTATGAAATTTTAAGAAACAGATCATTTTTAAGTTAGTTAAAGAACTATTTCAGAGCAGATGGAATGATAGAAAGTACCCCAATTTATTTTACAAATTTACCATCTAATACTAATACCCAAACTGTTGAAGATCACATTATAAAAGAAAAATCTGAATAAAATTTTGTCAGATCAAATGTAGCGCTTTATTAAAAGAATGATATGTAATCACTTTTTGTGTATGAAATGCAAAGATAATCATCTGCTGTTCATTTCTTCATGTAGCATATATAGGATATATATATTTTTAATAGCCAAAATTTGGTTGATATTGCAATTTTTACTGTTTCTTTCAACAAGGTACCAAGATCAGGAAGCATATTAGTTGAAGGCAGTCATCTGTTTTCTGTATAAAATAGATGCAACATTTTATTTGTATTGCCATACTCATTCTTGCCACACAGTGCTATTCTGATAGTGCCAGCCCCCATCATTTTTTTTCCCAATTATTTTTTTTGCAGATTTTGTTGAGATGTAGTCATTTATTTCATTCAAATTATATGATCAGTATCTCGCAATATCATTGCTTAATTTTGTAGTCATCGTCACACTCGTTTTTAGACCATTTTCATTACTCCAAACAGAAAATTATGCGATAGATACAAAAAAAGAAAACCCCAAACACCCCATATTCCTTTTCTCCCTTTTTTATCGATCCCTAATATTGGTGTGGTACACTAGTACTGTTGATGAAAGAATTTTAAGGTATTATTAATGTTACTATAGTACAGTGTTTGCAATAGGTACTTTCCCCACATATACCATTCAATCAGTAGTTATCACTAACTCTTTGTGCCAGTGTTGAACATTTGTACCAGTTCATGCAAGTACTTATTTAAATTTGTAGCTTTAATTGGTGACATAACTGACTCTAAGCAGCCCCTTTCAACCAAATTCACCTACAATACAGCACTATTCCTAATATTCCCACAAACAAGCTGCTGTAACCCCATTTCTATTTCCAAACATCTTGAGTTCAACCTCACTATACTTTCTGAACATACTAGGTTACCTCTTCACCTTCTCTGATTTCTGTCTTTTTTCTAGGTATCCTATATTCTACATTTTAAGTCTCTGAGTTTACATATCCTAGTTAGTTCATAATGGTGAACTCATACAATAATCTGTCCTTTTGTGTGACTTATTTCACTCAGCATTATGTCTTCAAATTTCATCCATTATTATTGCATACTTTAGAACCTCATCTTACTGCTGCATAATATTCTTTCACACATATATACCACATTTTGTTTATCCATTCATCTGTGGATGGACATTTGATTGTTTCCATCTTTTGGTAATTGTGAATAATATCCTTATGAACTTCGGTCTGCAAATGTCTGATCGTGTCCCTTCTTTCAGATCTTCTGCGTACATACTGAGTAGTGGAATTGCGGAGTCATATGGCAGATCATATTTAGTTTTCTGAGGATTTGCCATACTGTCTCCAAACAGTGGCTGTACCATTTTGCATTCCCACCAGCAGTGAATACCATCACTAACTTCCTAGAGTCAACCTTAGGCGGTTCACAGTTAATTGTTAAATCCACCAACAAAGAGATTACTTTTCTTATAGTATGAGTTTGTATAGAATGGGTCACATCATATAGCATGATTGTTTTTCTGAGTTTTATATTTGCCTTTAACTTTGTGGCTGGTTTTACAGTCCTCTCTGTAGTGGTTATCTGTACCTGTGTGTTGATATGAGGAGTGCAATGTTGAGTGATGCCTATATTGTTTTGATTGCTTCTCTATCTTTAGTGTCAACATTCACCAGTTTTTTACTGGCGTCAAATGTATTATTTAGAACTTGTTCAGGGAAGACTAAGTTGATTTACCAGAATTTCAAAATAGTGATGTTATCATGCCACTTCTTGATTGTATTTCGTACTGGTCTGGAGGCAAAGAGATTGCTTTTTCACAGCATCCAAATGTAAGTTATTTGCTTGTATTGTGATAAAGAAGTATGCCAATATAGAGATAATCACTGTTATCCAAAGGCAATATTATAAGAGGTACTGACACGGATAACCAGTAATCCCTGTGAATGGTTCGACATACATATTCTTTTTGACATTTGGTTGAGAGTTAGTGTAGGTTGTCCCTTTGTTTATTCATCCATCCTCTTTCCATCTTCTATATTTGAACAGAATAAATCCAAATCTGTTTACTGTTTGTTTCCTGGGTTTTTTTTTCTTTCATTTCCATTTAATATGTAGATATCTTCCATCTAGTAAATGTGATTTTACAATGTTGTTTTTAAAATTGAGTAATATTCCATAATTTGGTTACTGATGGACATTTAATTAAATTTTTAATTTTGTGATTTTATAAGCAATGCTTCAGTAGAATATACTTCTATAAATGAATCAGAAATTATGTACTTTTTTCCCCTAGGTTTTTGAAAAATATAATGCAAATTGTCCTTTATAAAGGTTGTGCCAGCTTATATTCCCATCATTAGTATTTCGTAGGGCATCTTCTTCCTCAAAATCTGATCAACCCTGGATATTAGAAATATGTAACATGTTTTGCAGTCTGTTTGGCAGAGTTGTTTTCTTATTTGGTTTCTTTGAATCCTAGTAAGGATGGGCATATTTTCACTTGTATTCCTCTTTGACTTTCTTGTTTGTCACCTTTGCCCATTTGTAATGTATTTTTATTTTTATTATTGTGTAATGTATTATATATATATATATATATATATATACACACACACACAGGCATATGGTTTAAGATGATATAATACAACAAATAGCTGAATAGAAGTTAAGAAACAGAAACCCCCTCCCCCTACTTCCCGATGTGCCCTCTCTAGTCATATTCCCCTCTTCCCTCCTCTCAGCCTATATAAAACTACCATTCTGACTGGTATTTTTAGGAATTCTTAAACATTATGTTCTTTAGTTTTGAAAATTTGAGTAGCAGACCTAAATCTAGCTACTCCCTTGGCTAGCAAGGAAATGGCAATAATGTAGATGAAATTTCAGAAGTTAAGGCAAATAAAAATTTTGGGCAAAAATCTGGCTTTAGCTTCTCCAGTAGTTTACCAGAGCCTGTTTGGAGGAAGTCGATGTGTTAAGACATGACTGCTAGGAACCTTAAGATCCGCTATAATCAGAAAATATGGCAGAAATGCAGTGTAGACTAGATACTGAATGACTGGCTGAGAGGGTAGGCTGCTCGTGTAATTTCTGTTTCTAAGCTCACCATGACCTCAGCTGATCCAGACTTGGGGCATAAAGGGGAAGGCAGAAACATCATCAATATGTATGTTAATCCAAGTCAAATACAGATAAGAATCTGGGCCAGGATCAGCTGGGGATTCTGTGCTCACTTTAAAATACTGGTACTTTCGATTCCCGGTGCCTGCCCATGCAAAAAAAAAAAAAAGAAAATTGGCACTACGTCAGTAAGGTTCTTGGTGCTAGAAATCCTTAACATACCTTTTGAGTTACACTGCTCCCATCAATGTGATTTGGTGCCCAGCTGTCATCCTGAAATTTCCCTTCACTGTCGTCTTAAGGATTCTTTACTTGTCTTCTGTTTTCTTATTGCCTATACCCCATGTCTTTCTCATTCTTGATTTACTCTCTCATTTTGGTGGAATACATCTAGCATTTGAGGAAGGGTGTATGGGAGGTAAATTTTTAAGACCTTACATGATTTCATTGTACTCTTGACTGATAGTTAAGTAAAGAATTCTTGGTTGAAAATACTGAATTTGTAAGTGTTACTCCTTTGTCTTCAGCCTTCCATTATTGCTGTTCAGAAGTCTGAAGCAATCTGATTTGTAATCCTTTGTTATGTTATCTGTTTTTTTTTTCTTTCTAGAAACTTTGGGATATATTTTTGCCTGCACTGTTTTCACTCTTACAATGATGTGCTTGGTGTGGGTCTGTTTGTTTGTTTTTTTTTTCACTATGCTGTGCACTTTGTGGACCTTTTTACTCTGGAAACTCATTTCTTACACTTGAAGAATTTTTATTTTTAATGATTTTATTCATTATTTCTTCCCTCTTTTTTTTCTGTGCTTTTTATCTGCAATTCCTTGTAGCAATTGTTAGGCCTCCGTATTTCTTCTCTTACCCTTTCTTTTCTATTTCTTTGTGTTTTCATTTTACTTTCAGAGAGATCACCTCACTTTTAACGTCAATCCTGCCTTTGCATTTTTGTGCTTTATCTGTTAAAAAGCTTTTTTTAAAAATTCTTTTAATATTACTTTTTTTAAAAGTAACATCCCTTCTTGTTTCTTATATCTTTGAGGAATCAATTAGTTTTTTAAATGCTTTGTTTTCATACATAGTTTCTGTTTCTGCAAGTTACTTTTTCCCCCCATTTATTAGTGTGGATGTTGTATTAATATTAGAGGATTTTCTTAGATGCCTGGTGATCCTTGGTGGTGTGTTCATAACCTAGGAGCTAATGGGGAAGGAAGCTCTGGGCAAATAGGAGGGCTTCTGACAAAACTTTGACCATTGCTCTGGGGAGCTCTGTATGTAGACATGGTCAGACTGCAGATTCTGGCTCAGTGCTTCTCAGACTGACTGGTGAAACCCCAGGATTTTTTTTTTTTACCCTAATCTGTTACAAACTGATACTTTTGTAAAATACAATAAAAATAAGTTAGTAGAAAAGTGAAATTTTAAAATGAAGATACATAAAACATAAGTCCGAATTTTTATTATTAGAGTGAACAGATACAAATTTAACCTTGTGAAATTACTATAGTAGTTTCTAAATGCTTACTCTCAATTTCTATATGTCTTGTCATAGACAGGTAATGGTTCATGGACCATCAGCAGATCATACTTTGAGTAGCTCTGTTTTAGTCTAGGAACCAACCTATAAAGGGAGAAAAAAAGGGGTGGGTGGATGTTTTTGTCTCAGAATTCAGAATTTGCATGTGTATATAGTTATTTAATCTTCCTGTTTTTGGTATGGTGCCCACTCTCAGCTATATGTGATGTCCCCTATTTCAAAGACTATGTTTTACCCTCTACAGAGAATAAATCTCCAGACTTCTGCTATGGTAGAACAGCAGTTACTTAGCATGATGGCATGGGGAAAGGAGACATAGCTTCTAATTAAAACTAATGCAGTTTTATCCAAGTTCTCTTTGTTTTAGCTTCCCTCCTCTCTTCTTTCCCCAATTTCAGAGTACTTGCTACTGCAATTCCTAGGCCTTTTGAAGATTCTGGGTTTAAAATGGGTTCTCAACTTTCCCTACTGTCCTCCTGGGATTCAGTTTTATTTTGTCTGCAAGGTCAGTTAATACTTATCTATCTGCTTTCCAACTTGCAGAATTTTGTTGCAGTTATCACCTTTACTTGTTTCACCATTGTTAATTTTTAGTTAAGTTGTGAGTAAACTATCTGAAATTAGTTGGTGTTGCTGATGAAAAACCTTTTTAGCTACCTTTTCCTCTCCACCTTTTTTTAATAGCATTTCACTTTTATCTTTTGAACTTAAAAATTTTACTAGGATTTGTTGTAGACAATAACTTACATTCTCCTCCCACTAACAGTGTTGCCTGGCATTTGGGGAGCTTTGATTTGGGAAATTCAATTCTGTTTTTTAGAACTCAGCAATGTTTTCTCTTTTATTTTCAAAATCATCACTTCCTCCCATTCCCCACACCCTTAACTTTGTTCTTTCTTTCATTGCAACATGCTCTTGTTTTTTTCAATACAGTATCTCGGGCTTCACTGAGATTGCTAATTATTACTTGATTTTTTTAATTAAAAAAATTATTTTAGGTTTTCTTCTTTTTCCGGTCTTAACTGTTTTGCACTGTGGTTTAGCTCTTTTTCACTGCTGCATGGGGAATATAGGGAAAGTTTCTCTTTGTGCTCAGATTGTTTTTTCTTATGTTAGCTATTATAGCCATTGATGTTTCTGCCTGCTTACCTTTATTGATTGCATTCTAAGTTGCATTCTTACTGAGTAAAATTCCTTTAGTTAGAAGGAGGAGAGGAAGTTGAGAGTCAGTGTAATTTTTTTTTTCTTGACATCTTAGGGATAATAGTTTACTTTTTTGGAGAAAGGATGGACTTCTTAAATAGAGGGAGTTTCATTTTTGTTTTAGGAAGCCGTGGGTGCAGGAATTTCATTTTTTGTTTAAGAATAATTTCTTCTTTATATCTCTCCTGACAGCTGGTGCTAGCAACCCACCCTGGCCTCAGGATCTCAGGCCCACTGAGCCTTATATCACTCAAAAAGCTTCACCTGGTCTTCTTGTCAGGCCCTCACTTTCTCAAGGTATGTCTAGGAGGATTGGAAGTGTGGAGACAGGAGTGGGCAGAATTGTATCACTTTCTTACTCAGGGTGTAATTGATATTCATTAACTTTTGGTTGAATGAATGTTATTACCTAGTGGACATTCCTCTTTAAAAGTGGTGGTTGGCAGTAGGTCAGCATTTGTTTTCACTCATCTCTTACTGGACAATTTCCTACCAAAATACCTTGAAGGATGTCCATGGTGTGTTTCTCTGTGTATTTTATGCATTGTATTCTTTGGTTTCAATGGGCAATTGGAAGAGGAAAGAAATCAAATGGCTTAATTTCCTATATTGATGCTGTTATTTAAAGGGCCAGTTATACTTTACAAGAGTACTATTTATTTTAAAACTTGGCGAAATGTTGGTCAAGGCTTGTGAAATAATACTTATATATAATACAGTAGTTTAAATTGCATTTTTAAAACCAATAATCCTTGTTGATGGGGTAAATTGCGATGGTAGTAAAAAAGCGCATTAGCTAATAAGTTGGAGGATTAAAATAATAATAAAATTTTTCTTTTTTTTAAATGTTATCCAAGTTGTTTATAACATTCAATACATTTTTTGCCCATAGGTGGCAACCCTAGTATAATTTTCTATCAGATGACATCTTTGATCACTACCACATGCTACAACTTGAACAAAGTTGAAGATAAAGAAAATATCTTTATCTTCAGCTATGAAGATAGAGATATTCAAATTAATATCCGGTTGATATTCAAATTAATCATTTAACAGTTATTAAACTAAGTAAAAGCTGAGTAGATACCTTAATAAGATAGTTCCTTTTGTCAGTGTTAATCTGAAATTTTTATTTCTGTTCAGCAAAAATATTAATAGCGAACCTTTTGAAGCTCCTATATATGAAGCTGAAGTTTGTGAGAGCTGACATGAGAATCTAGGAGTAGTACGGAGAAGGTGTCAAATGTGACATAGAGCAAAATAATGCTAATGGTGAAAGAGTTCAAGAATTATCTGCTAGGCTTCTTTTTTGTATAGTGGGGCTCACATTTCATTCTTTTCCATGTGAGTATTCCCTTATTGCAACGCCATTTTGAGTTTTTGTTTGTTTGTTTGGGAAGTACATGGGCAGGGAATTGAACCCCGGTCTCTCAACACGGCAGGCGAGAATTCTACCACTAAACTACCCTTGCACTCCCTCTACTAGGCCTTTTGATACTCAAAAACAAGGAAAGTATTTAATGGTCTTTTGTAATACTACTTTCAAGTTCCAAGTGAGCCTTTATTAGAGAAGGAAGCTGCCAGGGCTGTCTCTTGGGTTGTGTTTTATTTCATAATCCTTTTTACATGTTAGATTAACTTCATAGATGTTCACTTTCTTGCTTCTTCAGATATTCCTTACCCCGACTCTTGCCCTGGCTACTGAAAGCAAAGTAGACAGATGAGTGTGTGTGTGTGTGTGTGTTTAAATCAGCACATGTAATTCTTACACAGCACATCTTCAGCAAAGTACTTAATTAAAACCTGATTCTTAAATTTTAGAGGCTTCTTTATTGGGAATTACTGTCAGGTCCATTCTACTAAAAGTGCTCTACTTTGCTGGTCGTTCTTGAATCATCTTTGACTTCTTTTTGGCCTACCAATAGCAGTCAGAGATTCTTCTCAGTCTTTTTCTAGCACAGCTTCCTAGCAGTTGCAGTTATTTTTTTGTAGCTCTTCTTTTTTTAAGACCAAAAACCCTTCATAGGACCTTCACCTTGCATTGCCTTTTCTTGGAGCACTAAAATTTTATAACAAACATCACATGCTTGATTCACTGTTTCAAAGATGGCCCTATTAAAGAGGTAAGTGTGAATCTGTAGCTTAGTCAACTGTTAAGGGAGTGTGTCAGTTCAGTTAGTGACTTCTTTGATGAGAGGAATCAGCCATTGAAAATCTTTTGTAATTTTGTTAAAATACTGAAGCAGAGTAGTTGATAGAATGTTTTGTTTATATAGTTTGGTAAATTATCTTGGCTTTGAATCTTGCAAATCAAGATGCATTTAATTCTAGAATACCTTATAATATATTAGGAAAGAGTAAACCCACATCTAGATATAATATTGTTTGTAATTGTAAAAAATATTGTCTCTATCAAAAAGACATGACGGGTAGGTAAAGGCTACACTTCAAGATGGGGGAACTAACTAGCCCTCCAGCAGCTCTTGAATTATATTTTCAATGTGGCTTTATTAGTTTTTATGAGATTATAGTTAATTTCAGGATATGTATCTAGCTATCTTTCAGAAATAGTTACTGATGAATTGTATGTTCAAGTGTGTTAACTAGTAATTTCTATAATAGCAAAAAATTGGAAAAGATCTAAATTTCTGTTCTGTACTGTGAAATACTCAGCAGCCGTTGAAAAAAATGAGCTAAAGCTATTTTCATTGACATAGAAAAAAGTAAGATTGCAGAATTTTATGATTCGTATTCCATTAACATAAGAATAAACAAAAAGCCTGTATGTGTATTGATTTCTGTATTTGTTGTTGGCCAGAAGCTATTCCTTCTCCTGGTAATAGTGCTTTGATGTTTTCTGTGCGTATGTTCTCTTCCCCCCAACTCTCAGTTCATATCCTGCTGATGGCGTTGATGTACCACCTCTGGCTCCAGTCAGGCCTAGTCATTCAGAGAAGCACATCTCACTGGCTTCAGTAATTGTTGCAGTTTGGGCCAGAACTTGTCTTCATCTTTTAAGAGAAATGGGCATGCTGTTTTATTGGATGTGCACCTAGAAGGGTGTAAGCTGGAAACTACCAGCAGTCATCTTGAGCCATGTGGTTCTCAGTAATGAAGCCAAGAGACTGATTACATTGTTTATGTGACCAAATCTAGCCATACTAAGGACTAGTATACTGCCAGACTTTTCTAATGTAGTAAATCCTCTTTTGCTTAAATTGTATTGACTTGGGCTTTTAGTCACCTGCAGCCAGATTGTTCTAATCAATCCAGGGTGTACAGGTATGTTTAGAAATGTATAAATGTGGTCCGGGACATTTCACACCTAAGTGTCATTAATATTTATTTTGTTGGAGAGAAGTGGAGTTGAGAGACTGTCCAGAGGGCTTTTCCCTTTTTTATGTTGTTTGTATTTTCAAAAAATTTTTTCTTAAGCGTCTTAAGAAATAAATGAAAAACAAAATTGAGGAAGCCCGGAAAATAATACTACATCCCAGAGCCAGGTATAAATTATTTTCAGTTTTTCTTCCCCTTTTTACCATGCATTATTTTGAGTTACAAAATTTATTACATTGTTCATTTTAATTACTGATAAACTATAGGACGAAAGATATTTTTAGAGTACATTATTCTTGTGCATGGACTCTTCCCTCTGGCAATTCTAGTTTATTCATTGTACTCTGTGCACTTAAGTCACATTCCAGACTGCTTTTCTTCATACATTTTCTCACAAGTGGATGATCAAAGAAAACCATTAAGTAGTATCTCACTTAAAGTAATCTCTCCTTTTTAAAACTTTATGGGATACTTGTTGTCTAAGCCAGCCATATTTTCTAAAACAATGCTAATATATCGTTTGGCAAAGGAGTGTATACTGTTTCTTATATAAGCAATCCAGAAAATATAGTTTGCCCTAAAATTTTAAGCTTTTAGAGCATTTGGGTGGTTTACATGGGCAAGAGAATATTTGAAGTTGATACTGTCCCACAAAATCTGGGTCATGATATACATATATGCAGATATATATCTTATAATATTCCTATTTAAAACGTATTTATTTGGCTTTATGAGGGAAATGAGAAATCCATTTAAATGAACTTTCCAGATCACTTTATTTGAATATGTTTTGATGGAAAATTTGCTAAAATATATTAATTTCATGCCTACTTAAATAGAGTGTTCTCAGTATAAGTTTTTTGACATGACTTTTGGGAGCCTTTATGATTATTACTTGTTTTATAAAGTATTGCAGAAGTACTCTTAAAGACTATTAATGTACAAATGACTTTTGCTGTTAGGCTAAAGTTTTGTGCCCTGCACTGCCAGCCTTTTTAAAAGATATTTTTGCACTTCCCCTGCCAAAGGGATTCTTTTTTTCTTTATTTGCTGAGTACTGAAACCAAAGCAAATTCATTTAAATTGCATTAAAATAAGAGTTAATGCTACATGAGAATGCGCTGGGCTTCCCTGTGAGCAAAGGGCATGCGCTTTAATGCAGGATGAACTTTGTGGCATCTGTTTTGGCTATAGGCATCCTTCTTAATTATTTTCTGTTCCTTGGCTGTGTCCTGAAAAGGTGAGGTTGATAGTCAACTCTGAATAAGTACTATATTAATGTGTATGCCCTGCCTCCTCCTTTAGACTGTAAAATGCATTAGGATAACAACCATAAGGAATTTCCCCAAAGCACCCATCAGAAATGCGTTACAGACATAGTAGTTGTTTACCAGTAAGTCTTAGTTGATGGAGTTGTGATATTTTTCTGCTGAATATCAGACTTGAATGTGATATTTCATAAGAAATATATAATGTAAAGTTATAAAAAAATATTTTATTGAGAAATCTTCACACACTTGCAGTCCATACATGGTACACAATCAGTGGCTCACAGTATCGTTGTCACATAGTTGTATATTCATCACCATGATCATTTTTAGAACATTTGCTTCACTCCAGAAATAGAAATAAAAAGAAAGAAGAAACTCATACACCCCATACCTCTTGCCCTTCTCTCTCATTGACCACTAGTATTTCAATCTCATGTAGATGTTTTGAAAGAGAATGATGGTATTTAGAAAAACTTTCAAAATCTGTAATTTTATATCATTAACAAAATAGATTTTTGAATACACATATTACTGTAAGATACAATTTGTCTTTTGTAATGGAAACAGGTGGTAGAGTCTCCTCTTGATTATATATGGTAACACAAGAGCTTGGATATGGGTAATTCAGAATGATTACAATATGACATTCTGGTATTTGGAAAAGAACCATTACCAGGTGTGCTTTAAAAATTTCACATACTTGAGCCCCACCTCAGATTTTGGTATAGTAACAAGCTCCATAGGTGATTATGATTTTTTTTCATTGGTGGAAAATCATTCCCTAGAAAATTTTCTCTATTGATATGGTATATATACATTAGGAATCATTGAACTTTTTAAAATTGTATTTACTTTTAAAGAAAGTAGTACAGTAAAACAATTTAAAGTAAAAAATTTTTAATTTACTTTTAAAATATTTTTTTAAGGCGTGGAATATTAAAAAATTCAGTAAGCGGTTACCCTTCTAATTAATTCATCATTGGCTTAGTATTTTTATTATGTATATATGAAGAATGTGTTTCTTAGACCCAGATACACAAGGATTAATTTTGAGAAATATTAAAAGGACCTTTCAATATAAAATAATTTAAATAAGTATATTCTCTTAGTAAAGGATTTTTTTTTTTTTTTTAACATGGGCAGGCAACAGAAATGAACCCAGGTCTCCGGTATGGCAGGTGAGAATTCTGCCACTGAGCCATTGTTGCACTGCCCATAAAGGATTTTTTAAACAGTGAAATTCCTAGGTATTTAGGTTAATTGAAATTTAAAGTTGAGACATTTGAGATAAATGCCAGTGTTTTATGGATGAAACTTGATGCGATTTGCACTTTATTTTCCTTACCTTTATCTAATTTTACCTGTTATCAATAAACATATTTAAGAGCAGGAAAATAAGAAAATGTAATTCTTCTAATATACGTTTTGATATTTTTACTACTGAATGCTCAGTACCCAGATTCCAGTCGCAGCAATATATTGTCACATCTTACTGTTTTACTATCTTTTTATTCCTCTATAATTTGAATCCTAGTGTCTCATACATATTAATCTCATATAGTAATCTATGATTTCTATGGCAGCTTACATCTTTACATGTGTCTCTCATTTAATCCTCACAACAGCCATGTGAAAGTGGTAAGGGAAATACTAATTTTCCCTGTTTTACAAATGAAGAAGCTAAGTCACAGCAATGGAGAATTGTTAACAGAACAGAATCTAGTAAGTGCATAAATTAATGGAAGTGGAGAGTATTGGGTACATTTTAATCTGCCAAGGGCTTTTCTTGTGGCCAAACAGAAAACCAAACAGTCAGAAAGGCAGGGAACTACCCCAGGGAGATCTACTGTTCCTTTTAATTACTTTCTTTTTTTTATTTTTTCTTTTCTCATCAGTTAGCAGTAAAAACTTGCTGAGGGAGCAGATACTGTCTTTTTGTTGCGATTATTAGGTAAATGAAACTCTTGTTTTAAACGTAGTTTATCCTTGAGTGACTAGGAAAGTAGAAAATTTGGAGAAAAGTCTGATAGGATTCTTGGAAGGTAAGAGCTATGGGATCAACTAAACAGATGAGAAAGTTAATGATGCATGGGTAAACTATATGTGTGTAATTGGAACTTAAGTTTTTAGTCTACCTTTTTAAGATTTTTTAAAATCCTGTAAAAAATTGTACTATCAATTTATTGTAAGACTCTTACCGTTTGGGGGGCTTATTCAGCTGTTATTTTTTTTAGATGAGGAAACTGAGGTGTAGAGGAGTTGAAGCTTGCCAAAAGTCACAGAGCAGAGCTGGAATTAGAGCTTGCATTTCCTGACTCCCAGATTAGTGTTATTTTACTTCAATTTATTACTTCTTGGTAAGATGATCTTAAAATATTTAACAGGACTTTTGTATCTCTTATTTATATTTATGTATTTGAGTATTATTTGTACTTATGTCAGAATAAGCCCAAAGATATGAAATTCACTGATACTTTTGTGACAAAATTTCAATTCTTTAATTTCAGGTGAGTTTATGTGGGGAAAATCCTGGAATTTTGAAGATGTCTCAGCACATTATTGTTTCCTGTTTAAATTGCAAATAACTTCAAGAGTTTTATCAGGAAAAAAATTTGGATTTTTTTTTCCATTAAATCATGCCATCTGAACAGAAACAATTATTTTACAATAAAAAACAAACTACTTTAACAAAAGATTATGATTTGGAAAATGAGATATTTGATACTATCAGATCAATACCTAAGCCAAGGATTTCAGAAAGTAGTTTTCATCATAAACTAAAAAATGTGAAAATTGACTTACCGAAGATAAATATTCCAAATGACATTTTATTGAAACACGAAATTGACAAGTACAGAAAACTATTTCAGATTAAACCACAGACTGCAAGAAAATCTATTTCCATAAAGACTATAAGCTGTGGAGAGGAGTGCATGTTGCTCCATAAATCCGAGAGAGCTGAAGAAGAGGGTATAAAAATGTCTGCAAAAATACTCAATTTCAGTTGTTCACAATGCCAAGACAACACTCGATATAGCCCAAATGATTTACAGAAACACTTTCAGATGTGGCACCATGGTGAATTACCTTCATACCCTTGTGAAATGTGTAGTTTTTCAGCAAATGACTTCCAAGCATTTAAACAACACAGGCGCACCCATAGAAGCACGTTAGTAAAATGTGACATTTGTAACGATGAGAACGTATATACTTTATTGAACTTGACAAAGCATTTCATATCCACACATTGTGTTAATGGTAATTTTCAGTGTGAAAGGTGCAAATTCTCCACCAAGGATGTTGGCACATTTGTTCAACACATTCATAGACATGATGAAATTCATTATAAATGTGGTAAATGCCATCATGTATGTTTTACCAGAGGAGAACTTCAGAAGCACCTTCACGTTCATTCTAGTATATTTCCTTTTCCTTGTCAATATTGTAGCTATGGTGCCATCAGGAGAGAGTACCTTGTAAGACATGTTCTCACTTTGCACAAAGAACATTTATATGCAAAAGAAAAACTGGAAAAAGACAAATATGAGAAAAGGATGGCAAAGACTTCAACAGGACTTAAGTTAATATTGAAAAGATATAAGATAGGTACGTCAAGGAAGACATTCTGGAAACGTAAGAAAATTAATGGAAGTGACAGAAATACAGACAAAAATGCACAAGTGCTTAAAAAAATGAATAAAACACAGACTAAATATGAAGACCAGAGTTGTCTTGTTCAAGAACATTTGAATGAAGAAAAGGATGACGGAATACACTGTGGAAAGAGTAATGATAAACCCACTGAGTCAGAGTCAGAAAAGCCAACTCTTCTGTCCACTGGGCAGTGTAATAGAGCTGAAGAAGGATCAAATTCTACTTCAGGTTTCTTGAAGTCAGTTGTACAAGTACCTACAGTTATTATGGTGAAAAATAGCAAACTAACAATTCCTGCTAACTATAGTGCTAAGTTTATGCACTTAAAGATGGTGGATGGGAAACAACATCTTGTCATAAAATTGCTGCCTACTAATAAACCAAATTTATATTCATTGGATTCACAGTCAGATGCTACAAAAGACAGTACTGTCAATTTGCAGCCCCAGACTTTAGATGCCACAGCAGTAACAACTGAGTTAAGTGACACAGATTACATGAAAGCAGCTATTCCCTTTTCACCTTCACCTCCCAAGCTTTCTGGAAAGATACTGTCAGAAAAAGAAATGGTTTTGGTATCTCAAATGAGTAATAAGCTTCAGTCAGTGGATGATGAAAAAAGTGTATCTTCTTTACCAACAACATCAGAATTAATTATGACATCAGCAAATTTGACCACAAAAGTTGAAAATAGAGAAAATGTTGGTTTACAGGGAAATCGTATTACTCAGAGTCACCAGGTATCAGCTGCCACCATTAGAAGTCCAGATAAAGTCAACTATATTACCAAGCCAAATGCATATAGCAGTGGAGATATGCATAACTATTGCATTAACTATATCAACTCTGAGTTACCTGTTGAATCTTCTAACCAAACATCATTACCTTTTCATAATTATTCAAAAGTGAATAATTCTAATAAACGCCGTAGATTATCAGGAACAGCAGTGTTTGAAAATCTTCAAAAAGATTCTTCATCAAGCAAAACAATTATTCAGCAGCCAATAAGTGAATCAGTTTTATCCCTAGTGAGAAAGGAGAGCTCAAACCCAGATAGTCTGCTAGCATCTATTAGCCTTTTAAATACTAAAGATGGTACTTTTAAAACACAGGCAGAAATGGAAGAACAGTGTTCTTTAGAAAAAGTACAAAACAGTGATGGACAGAATTCGTACACTAATGAAAATCAAAATTTAGAGAGTGTGACTGAAAAATCTAAATGGGATGACATTTCTAGTGTTGATTCACCTATGATGCCTAGAATCACATCTGTTTTCTCTCTCCAAAGCCAACAGGCATCAGAATTTTTGCCACCTGAAGTAAACCAGTTACTTCAAGATGTATTAAAAACTAAATCTGATGTAAAACAAGACTCTGATAACACTCCAGATAAAGGCTTTCCACTTCATTGTGACCAGCCATTTCAGAAACATGAGGAAGAAGGCAAAATAGTTGCATCTTCAAAAGATCTGAAAGTGCAAAGCATCTTCCCGATTCCATCTGGCAGCATGGATATTAATGTGCCTACAAATGATACAAATTTAAAATGGGGTGGGAAAGAAAAACAAGTACCATCAATGTCACAAAATCTGAGAAATTCAGAGAAGACACCTAGAATTTCAGGTATTGGTACATTACTTAAAACTCAGTCGGATGCAATAATAACACAGCAACTTGTGAAAGACAAACTACGAGCCACTACGCAAAATTTAGGCTCTTTATATATGCAGACTACACTTCTAAATTCAGAACAAAAAAAGACTATATTTGTTCAGACTCCAAAAGGCTTTTTTGTACCATTGCAGATTGCTAATAAGACTGGATTACATGTTGTTTCAGGAAGACCACGTCCAGTAATTAATACACAAGGTGTATCCACTTCTCTTCTTTTAAACAAGAAACCTGGCATGATTTTAACATTTAATAATGGGAAACTTGAAGGTGTTTCCAGTGTTAAAAGTGAGAATGCTCAAGCTTGTGGTGAAACTATGATAAGGGAGCCTTGTGGAACACCCCTTTTAAAGGTCGAATCAAACAATAATTGTCTTACACCTGCACTTTGTTCCAGCATTGGCAGTTGTTTGAGCATGAAAAGTAGCTCAGAAAGTACTTTGCCGTTAAAAGTACCTTATATTATGAAAACATCAGCCAATTCTTCAGAGAAAGCTGTTCCTGCTCCTAATACACAATCTGAACATCAGGGCAGTAAGTTGAATGTCTTGGATTCAGTAAGACAGCAGAATGAGGCTTTGCCAAAAACCCCTCTTTATACTCTCTTGCCTGATGGCAAACAAGCTGTTTATTTTAAGTGTGTGATGCCAAATAAAACTGAAGTGCTTAAGCCTAAGTTAGTCCAAAATAGTACATATCATCAGAATATACAGCCAAAGAAACCTGAAGGAACACCACAAAAAATATTGCTAAAAATTTTAAACCCTGTTTTAAATGTGACTACTGCTAATAATTTTTCAGTAAGCAATTCTACATCCTCATTGCAAAAAGATGATATACCATCTAATCAGACTACAGGAGAGCGGAGAGAGTCAGAGTCTTCTCGAGATGCCTTACCCTTACTAGATGATTTGATGCCAGCAAATGAAATTGTGATAACTTCTGCATCATGCTCAGAAATTCCTGAAGAACCAGTGTGTAACACTGAACAAACAGAGACCAGAATATTAAGGTGTAAGACAAGTTGTGCACATGAGAGAAGCTTTGATAGAAAAAAGGCTTCCAAAAAAAAAATTTCAAGAATAAAATCTCATGTAAGAAGTAAAGATTCTGAAACCACCTTTGCATCTAGAAACAGAAACTGTAAACGAAAATGTAGGGACAATTACCAAGAACCTCCTAGGAAAAAAGCCACACTGCATAGAAAGTGTAAAGAAAAGGCTAAACCTGAAAATTTCCATCAAACATTTGGACTTTGCAGACCTAGATTTTCAAAAGATTCCGTTAGAACTTTGAGGCTTTTCCCTTTTAGTTCCAAACAGCTTGTGAAATGTCCTAGGAGAAACCAGCCAGTTGTAGTTTTAAATCATCCTGACGCAGATGCACCAGAAGTAATAAATGTAATGAAAACTATTGCTAAATTTAATGGACGTGTACTTAAGGTTTCATTGTCAAAAAGAACTGTTGATGCTTTACTGAAACCAGTTTGTTGTATCTCTTCTGAAACAATTTATGAAGAATTCTCCAAGAGGCATAAAACATTTAAACCTCTTAGTTTGGTGAAAGAAAGATTCGTGTTAAAGTTAACACTCAAAAAGACAAGCAAAAACAATTATCAGATTGTGAAAACTACCTCTGAAAATGTTCTGAAGGCTAGTAAGTTTAACTGTTGGTTTTGTGGTAGAGTGTTTGACAATCAGGATGTTTGGGCTGGTCATGGGCAGAGACATTTAATGGAAGCTACTCGGGATTGGAATATGTTGGAATAGTTGACCATATTTACCAACAAAAAGAAAAGTAAAATTGTCTTAGAAGAAAACAGTGGGTTGAATTACAATTATTCCGACATTTTCCATGTCAATATAGTACCTGAAAATCATTTTAAAAATAGGTTATAATTCAGTGGAAGAGCAAAAGTTTTATGGGTGATATTTGAAAATCTGACCACTGTGTGCATAAGTTTTGAAAGAAACTAGTCACAGCACGATGTACTTGATTTAATTTTCTTAGATGTATTTTCAGGAAGTTAGGGTTAAAGAAATTTTTGATGAAACAGCTTTGTTTTTCCAACTTTTATTAAAATTGTTTGACTCTTTAGTGGAGGGTGATGGCTGGCAGCCCCATTCCCTCTCTTCTTCCACCAGCCTTATTAATCTGGTAAGTATAGCTCCTCCGAAGATGGAAAGCTTACATCTTGGAAATGAAGGAGTTTTTCATTTTTTGTGCAGGTATACTGAAAGTTTGAATAAAAAATGTACTCTAAATCTGGTAAGTAACATTCTTTTGAATGTTATAGGCTTCTTTGAAATTACAATGCTAAAGAGTTTGGGGCAAGTAAATCTAAAGCAGATTTTTGTTAAGTAAATCTTTTTGTTCTTATTAAGGTGTGTCTCATGTCACAGATTGAAACATTTTCCCAAGATGATTTTCTTACTCTATCTAAATGGTTTCATCAAGCATTGCAGGAAGTCTACTAGAGGGAAGAATTATGTTTTCTTGGTTTTTCTTAACGTCCAATTGACAACGTTGAACATATTTCTGAATTTAACTATACTCAGTGATCCCCTTGCAAAAAACTATGCTTATCTGATTTAAGTTGTTCCTCTATAAACCAAATGGCCATTTTATCTTGGTTGCCATCCCTTTAAAAGAGAGTTGACACTGAAGCACTTCAAAGGGAATGGCTTTTCTCGAAAATTAAAAATTAAAGAAACAATGTTTTGAAGCAAAATTAGCAAAACAAATCAGGTTTTTGTCTATTAAACTATTAGTATCTGAACATGTCCAAATTGGAACAAATCATTTTTTATTAGCGACTTTTCAGTGTGACTGACAACCCACAGTAGATTATTTACTTATTGTTGACAGTCAAAAATGGAGAGTATTAACAGTGTACTTAGTGGCAGTGAACAAAACTTCAGGACAAATTCTTTGGGGACATACCCAACAGGGAACATTTTTAAATGGATGCTTTCATGACAATGAAAGGATTATAGGTTTCAATTTTCCACTTTGTAAGTTTGTATCAATTTTTTGTTGGATCAGTGGATAATGGAGTTCTTAAATTGCAAAATTGCATTCTATATGATTTGTGTTACATTGTTACCACAAGTGTTATATTTTCATTGAATTAAAACTTCAGGGCTTCTTTTCTGTATATAACACAGAATTTAAACTTGTACATATTTTTGTACCTTTCAGTTTCATATGTAAATTTTGCACAGAAGGTTTTGGCATAAAAAATTTTATTTTCTTTCAGTTCTGTGCATGCACTAATAAAACTGATTGTTTAATTTAAAAGGAATATATAAGACTTTACCCATGTTATTTTCTTGTTTTTATTTCAGAATAGGATTTTTTTGTAAATTCATTTTTCAGGGATTGAACACTATTGTTAGCAAGTGCCTAAAGATGTGAAACAGTTTACATATGTCAACTGTAACAGTAGGTCCCAAATGGGCCATTTCCCCAATAGTTTTATTTTCAGAAAAGCCATATGTAGATGCTTCAAGCGATCTTGCTATGCACATTATACTTGTACTGTTTTTGTGCAGTTTGTCTACTTTCTTAGTGAAATATCTTTTGTATAAAAACTGTTAAATTGTGTTTCTTAAATTGAACCTAAGAATGGAGTTGATTCGAAATATACAGTATATATTAATAATGTGTATGGTGTTTAAAGAATGGCAAGCATTGCTGATTTCTGTAACAAACTCTTTCTTCAATTAAACTTATCTCAAGATTGTGTTCATCCAGGCTTTTTTTTTTTTAATTTTACCAAGATCTAATGGGAATTTTATTTTAATGGAAAGTATTCAGATTTCAGGGTCTTTTTTTTTTTTTTTTATGCTAGTGAACTAAACATAATAAAGTGTGGAATTTTCTCCCCCCAAATCACAGGTGAAATTTTGTTCGCGAAGGGTGACATTTCCCATAATTTTCCTTCAACTATGCTTGCAAATTAAGCCATTAGAGAGGCTTGGGTACTTCAGTACCCTAACATCAAGAAAATTGAAATGCTCTGTTATAGATAGACATGCTTTATCTTCTGTTATGAATAGAGTGAGCAAAGAAGGAACAGTCTTGCTAGTATTTGAAGCACTATAAAAATACATTTCTTTATCAGAATAACAATACCAGTAAAGAAATCTAGTGTTGAAATACAAACTGACACCTCTTGCCTTAACATTTTAAAAGCCACTTAAAACAGCCCAGATATTCTTTTCTATTTTTGCTATCCTTGGTAATTCTGAAGGAGGCAAACCTGCATAGAGTTTATTTCCAGAGCAGATAAACAAATAAAACCTTACTTTCCTCCTGGCTGAAACTGAGCAAAAATAGCCCTTTAAAATGTATTCAGTAGCTTGAGGTTTTTATTACAAGAATAATAGTTTTATTTTTACAGTCATAACCTCTGGGGAGGAATTTATTTTTTCCTGTTTGTATATTTCTGTTGAATTGGGCCTCTCACTATTTGGCATTCATATAAAAATATGAATACATAGTCATATGAATGAATATATATCTACTTTCCTATTCTACCAAGGATTCATCACAGATTGACATGCAATTGTTTTTATGAAAATGTTTTTTCATTAAGAGATCATTGCTTTTTTTCTATAAAACACAGTAAGTTGTTTAGGCTTTACAGTTTCTGACTCAATTCTAATAATGCAAAAGCAGTAAATGAATGAATGAGTATGTTTTGATAAATATTTACAGAAACAGGCAACCACCTAGGTTTAGTCCACAGGCCATAATTTATTAACCTCCTGCTTAAATTTCCTCAAGGGCCTGCTCTTGTCTTTTACTAAAATCAGTTTAATACCATTGTGATGCGTACCAGACTGTACAAAAGAGAAGGCATAAAAATTAAAATTTATGTATATAAAGCTAGCACTATGGTGGTATATATAAAAATGAAAACATTGTAAATATAATTAAAATGATTAATGGATAAAATAGATAATGTACTAAAAGTAATGCAGTTTAGGGAGAGATTAAGAATAAGATCAAGCAGGACTTCTGTGATTATGTCCAGGTAGGATGGGAAATAGATCTAAAAACTAGTTGTTTCAGGATCATGCAGTAACTGTTAAGAGAAAGACATAGGTGTTCTTGGGATGAGGGATTGGAAATTTCAGAATGGAAGTGGGGTTAAGACAATATTTTGCATTAATTTCAAATAGTTAAAACCTCTGTGTGTGTGTGTGTGTGTGTGTGTGTGTGTGTGTGTGTGTTTAAGTAATTCCATTTCACCACTGAGTGTCTGCTTCCATAACTTGGAATATGACTCATTTGGGTTGGGTTTTGGGCTCTGTTTCCTTTATTAGAACCTGGAAGGGTAAGGGGAAAATAACCATTCTGAAACACACCCAGAACATCTGTTCTTAGAAAAGAACTGCCTTCAAGGAAAGAGTCTAACCAATGTGGGGAAAAGGAAATACCGAACTTCAGCCCCCTCTGTCCTTTGATTTGGAAGGGAAATATCCCATTCACCCTCTCCCCCCCCCCCCCCCCCAGCTTTCCTGTTTCACCTAAGGTGGAAGGGGGTGGAGGTGGGGGCAATTAATGAGAGGCACATGTTGAAGTTGCAGACTAGGGGTATAGGTTCACTAAAAGGTGAAGACCAAGTGATAAGATTATACAGCATTTCCCCTCCCATCACACTTTATCATAGCATCACTAAGCCTCCTATATAATAATGAAATTACAACTGAAAAGAACTGCAAGACTGAGAACTTACTTAAGGAGTCTCTAGAAAAACCCAAAGACAACAAGGGACAACAGGAGACAAAAACACCAGTAGAAATTTTAGCCTCTGACACCCATAGCTACAGCAAAAAGTGAGCAGCCTACTCAGTTGAATGGAAACTTTTCATTAAACCTCAGTTTCCTTTACCTGATACACTGTCTGGCATTCAACAAAAAATTACAAAGTATATTTAAAGGCAGAAAAAAGTCTGAAACAAGCCTAACAACCATACTAAGATATGGCAGAGATGTTGGAATGATCACACCAGAAATTTAAAAGAACTATGGTTTATGTCTCAGAGCTTTAATGGAAATAGTGGACAACATGGAAGAACCAATGTGTGATACAAGCAGAGAGAAACTAAGACTCAAGAAGAAATAATAGAAATCAAAAGCACTCTTAACAGGTGAAGAATGCTCTTGTTAGGCTCATCAGAAGACTGGATACAGCTGACAAAGACATGGCACTAGAAATTTCCAAACGTGAAATGTGAAGAGAGAATGAAGAAGGCAAAGCAGAGTATCCAAGAACTGTGAGACAAATACAAAAGTTGTAACATAATAATGTCTCTGAATTTTCCAAAATTACTGACAAGCATCAAACTACAGACCCAGGAAGTGCAAGAACACCAAGCAGGATAAAAACAACAAAAACAAGCAAAGACAACTAAGGCATACCATATTCAAACTATAGAAAATCTTGGAAGAAGCCAGAGGATTGTGGTAGTATGGGGCACCTTACCAATATAGAAACAAAGATAAGAATTATATTGTACTTCTCTTCAGAAGAAGAGTGGAGTGGAATATTTAAAGTATTGAAGAGAAAATCAAGCTGGGATTTTGTACCCAGTGAAATTACCCTTCAAAAGTGAAGGAGACGGATGGTTCAGTGGTAGAATGCTCACCTTCCCTGCAGGAGACCCGGGTTTGATTCCTGGACCGTGCATCGCTCCGCCCCCCACCAAAAAAGAAAGTGAAGGAGAAATACTTTGTCAGATGAGCAAAAATCGAAGGCATTTGTTACCAATAGATCTACCTTCCAAGAAATGTCAAACGAAGTTCTTTAGAAAGAAAGAAAATGATACAGGTCAGTAACCTTAATCTATATGAAGGAAGAGTATTTGAGAATTAAGTGATGGTAAAATAGAAAATTTACTTTTCTCATTCTTAACTGATCTATATATAACAAAAAAAAAGCAATCATATATTGGATGATTGTAGCTTAGACTAAGTGGAATGAATGAAAGCAGTTTCACAAGGGACAAGAGGAAGGAATGGGAATATACTGATAAGGTACCTACACTAAGTGTGGAGCAGTATAATGCTGTTCAAAAGTGGACTTAAATTAGATGTAGGTGTATATCGCAAACTCTAGGGCAACCAGTAGAACGAGTTTTAAAAGAAGTATAAGTGATACGCTGAGACAGACGATAAAATGGAATCATATTAGATGCTCAATTGAAACTAGAGAAAGCAGGAAAAGTAGAAGAGAAAAAAATACATAGTAGATATTAACCCAATGATATCAGTGATCACCTTAAATGTGAATGGTCTAAATATACCAACCAAAAGACAGACTTCCAGAGTCTTTAAAGAAAAAAACGAGACCAAGCTACATGTTATCCATAAGAAGCCCACTTTAAATACAAACATAGAGTAAAAGTAAGGGAATGGAGAACAATATACGTGGCTAACACTCATCAAAAGAAAGCTGGAGTAGCTATTTTAAGTTCAGGCAAAGTAGATACCTGAATGAGGAAAATTATCTGGAATAAAGAGGGGTCGTTACATAATCATAGATGTCAGTTGTTCAAGAAGACAATGATTCTTAATGTCTTTGTGCCTAACAACAGAGCTTCAAAATACTTGAGTTAAAAATTGATAGAATTCCAAGGAATAAAATAGAAAAATCTATTATTGTAGACTTCAACATCCCTCTGCCAGTAATAGATCCACCAGGCAAAAAATCAGTACAAGGGTATAGTTGAACAGCAACATCAGTCATCTGGACCTAATTGACATTTGTAGAATACTTCATTCAGCAACAGAATATACATTCTTCTAAGGCTCACATCAAATATAGACCACGACTTGTGCCATAAAACACACTTCAACAAATTTAATAGGTCAGAAATCATATAAAGAATTCTCAGAGCACAATAGAATCAAACTAGAAATCAATAACAGCTGAGAAAATAAGAAAATATTTGGAGATTAAACAACACGCTTCTAAATAACATGTCAAAGAAGAAGTCTCAGAGAAATTTAAGAAATATCTCGATGTAGATGAAAATGAAAGCACAAGTTATCAAACTGTATAGGATATAGTAAAAGCAGTGCTTAGAAATTTGTAACATTGTAGGCATATAATAGAAAGGAGAAAGATCCCAAATCAGTAAGCTTTCATCTTAGGAAACTAGAAAAAGAAAATTAAATTAAATCTAAAGTAAGCAGAAAAAAAGAAATAAATAGAAATGAATGAAAGCAGGAAAACAACATTGGTTCAATGAAACCAAAAGCTGGTTCTTTGAAAACACCAACAAAATTCATAAGCATTTAGTCAGGCTAACCAAGAAAAAAGAAGAGAGATAAATTACTAATATCAGAAACGAAAATTGGGACCATCACTGCTGATTCCATCCATGAACATTAGAAGAATAATGAAATTGTTTGCCCACAAGTTGACAACTTAGATGAAATGGACCAATTCCTTTAAAGTTACAATCTACTAAATCTTAACACAAGGAGAAATAGATAATTTGAATAGGCCTATGTTCTAGTTTGCTAGCTGCCAGAATGCAATATACCAGAAACAGAATGGCTTTTAAAAAGGGAAATTTAATAAGTTTTTAGTTTACAGCTCTAAGGCCAAGAAAATGTCCCAATTAAAACAAGTCTATAGAAATGTCCAATCTCAGGCATCCAGGGAAAGATAGCTTGGTTCAAGAAGGCTGATGAAGTTTAGAGTTTCTCTCAAGTGAGAAGGCACCTGGCGAACACAGTCAGGATTTCTTTCATCTGGAAAGGCACATGGCGAACACAGCATCATCTAACTTTCTCTCCTGGCTTCCTGTTTCACGAAGCTCCCCAGGAGCATTTCCTTCATCTCCAAAGGTTGTTGGCTGGTGCACTCTCTGCTTCTCATGACTGTGTCATTCTTTCTGCTCTCTCTGAAATCTCCATTCTCCAAAATGTTTCCTCTTTTATAGGATTCCAGTAAGCTAATCAAGACCCACCCAAATGGGTAGAGACATGTCTCCACCTAATCCAGTTTAACAACCACTCTTTTTTTTTTTTTTTTTTTAAACATGGGCAGGCACCGGGAATCAAACCCGGGTCCTCAGGCTTGGCAGGCAAGCATTCGTACCTGCTGAGCCACCGTGGCCCGCCCTAACAACCACTCTTGATTGAGTCACATCTCTAAGGAGATGATCTGATTACAGTTGCAAACATATAGTACTGAATAGTGATTAGAAGAAATGGCTGCCTTCACAAAACGGGATTAGGATTAAAACAGCTTTTCTAGAGTACATAAACCTTTTCAAACTGGTACAGCCTATATGTATTAAAGAAGCTCAATCAATAATTAATCTTCCAAAACAGCACCAGGCCCAAATGGTTACTCTGGTGAATTCTACCAAACATTTAATAAAGAAATGATACAATTTCTGTACAATCTCTTCCAGTAAATGGAAGGAGAGGGAATGCTTTCTAGCTTATTTTATGAGGCTTCATATTAGCAGCTGATCAGTTTCCTTATTAGCAAAATGCCTTGACTCTTAGGGATCTCATTTGGCAAAACTTGCTGAGGGAATTTTCAGGGAATCATTTCTTGGTATTTAGGTGTGTGGCATTGGCAGAAAAGGTGAAATAGGATTACCTTGGTTGATTTTGGTGTTTATTGATTTGGGCATGCTTCCCTTCATAGATGGAAAATTGAGAAGTATTCAGTATTTTAAGATCATGGCTAGCCTTCCCATCTCATTTATTCATCTGAAAAAACTTATAGCCCTTTTATTACCCCCTCTGCAATCTAGTTTGCAATATTCCCACTATGAGAAGAGAGCATTCTTGAAACAGAAATAGGAAACAGCAGCTGAGGAGTTTGTTTCCTTCTTTAGCTGCTACAAAATACATTTCTCTCTGGTGAGTGTCTCCTTTTCCACCACCCAACTAACTGTAAATAGTATAAGCCCATGGCTATGCTCTTCCACCTAGCTGGAATGGGCCACTTTGGAGAGGAAAGTGGATTGGGGCAGAAAAAGTTATTAGGAGGCCAGGGCCACTGTGGTAATAATAGAATTAATGAGGCTTTATTTACTTAACTAGAAAAAAGTTTCCATGTACCACTGAAAGAAATTGAAAAACTAGAGAACTGATATTTCATAGTACAAATAGATGCTTTGCTTTACAAAATGCTAACCTCTCTTTCCTTTAAATTAAGGATTGTGAGGTATCCCTTCTGGTACATTCTAAATGATTCCATTGTTTTAATAAATAGTATCCCAAAACCTCTCATACAAAATTTTCCAAACTCATTTATACTGACTTCATTGTCAAAAAAAAAAAATGAATATAGATAGTAATCATAGAAAGTATATGATATTTAAAATAGTTATCTTTACTTCAGACTCAGAAATACTTCAGACTTTAAATGAGTCTGAATTACTCTGAAATCATTACATTTTAGCCTTTTAAAATCTTTTGAGAGATTGCTATCTTATTCAGTAACTGTGTGCTTCTCATTAATATTTGATTTTATCTTAATTAGCAGCTTTATCATTTCGGTGTTGTTTGAAATACACAGTTAAAGAAAAAAAAAGCTTTGATATGGCAAAGTCTAGTACATTTATGGGATAACCTAAGACCTTGAACATGGCTACTCACAGTGGTATCTCTTCTGTTTCTTAGTGTTCATAAATGTCTGCTTTTCTGCCCCCACTCCTAGGAACTGGCTTATAATTTAGTTTTGCCCTCATCTGACTTTGAACTTCATGTCAAGTTTAACACCTGCTTAATACACATTAAAATAAGATAAAAGAGGGTATAATTATCTTTAATAAGCAAAGGAAGCCACATAATGCTTAACAAGAACTTCTAGAAAATTCATATTCATCTACATGTCCCATGGTTTAGAATACTCACACGAAAGGAACCATTTCATCATACTGTTCAGCTAATTAACAAACACGTATTATAATATGATTTTCTACACATTAAAATGTTAACCAAGACAGTTGTCAAGCATTGGTAGTAGACATCCCAGCCACGTTACTGCTAATGTGGTGGCCTAAATTGCCAGCAACTTTATTTTATCCAAGAGTATTATTTCCTTGTTTTGAAAATAGAGTGGTATTTTCTTATTTCACTGAACATACTTTCACCTGTTTCTTTTAAATAAAAATATTTATTTGAAGAGTATTAGTATCATGGTAACATCCTCACCAAATATTAACAGTTTATTTGGTCAGGCAGTAGATAGAACAAGTTCATGTGAACTTCTGAAGAAATGGCTGATAACTTTCAATAGCTTCCTCCGTCTTCTGTTTTCTTACTGGATGAATCATAACCCAAAGTATGAAGTTTTAAGATGTTTCCTCAAAGGTAGAAACTTGGGGAAAATGTTTAAAACGATGGTGACCTTTTTCTTTCTTTTTTTTTTATGAAACTTTAACTGCATACTTCAGTCTTGTGGAATCTTTTGTGTTATTCTGACTATCGATGAGAACCAGGGGACTATGTTGATGATTCTTGATTATTTCAGCAACACTTCCAAAGTACTAGAGCAAGAAAACACAGATGAATTATACACTGACATTTATGTTAACTTCAAGCTCTACTTCTATTCTTCAAAGCTCAGTTGAGATCCCACCTTCTCCCATTTTATCAAGTTAGTCAAGTTTTCTGGGTCCCAGCTCGCATTCTGCCCTAACAAGTCTAGTTTAACAACAGCTGTAACATTGGTGGTAGACCCTGGCCTTTCTTATGGTCATTAAAACTAAAAACAACTGATGCGCTCAATCATCTCTAATTATTTGGAGAAATTACTTCACTGAGTTATGATTTAATATTTTAATATATCACTTTTTAGTGTCAGATGTGAAATTGTGATAGAATGAGATTATCGGCATTCTTTACGAGTCAAAGATTATCTGTTATGTTACACAAGTCTTAGATAAAAGGACTGAAATAATAAAGTCTCCCTTAGAATTTAGTGTCAGGAAAAAGTTATTTCCCAGATAAGCTTACAGTTTTTTTGTTTGTTTTGTTTTGTTTTGAACAAGTAAGGAAAGCCTTATAAACACTCGTGTCCATTTTTGCTATGGCACCCACTAAGATTAGTGCTAAATTTGTGCTAATTAAATGAACTGTTTCATGCTAGCCTCTCAACTATACATATCTATTTTTCCATATTTTAATTCCTGTGGGTCTGGGATTTTATTTAAGATTATCACAAATCTTTTCTAAAAGTAGTAATCATCTAAGTTTTAAATGAAAGATAAATATAACCATGAAATGAACTGCACTGATTATACAAAAGTGTTACAAGGAGTTGAGAATTGAGTCATGTACACTACAAAAGGCAAGTTCAGGTCCCAAATCCTGCTTCTATGGGTGTCCAAATAGGACTTTTGGAGATATCATTAGTTAAGGTGTGTCCAAACTATATGAGTATGTATCTTAATCCAAGATGGCAGAAGTCCTTATAAGCAAAGGGAATTAGACATAGAAGAAAAGCCAGGGGGAACAGCCAGGAGCTGGAAGTCAGTGGAACCCAGAAGAGAAAGAAGATGCCACCATCTGCATTGCCATGTGACAGAAAAGTCAAAGAACCCCCAAAATTGCTAGCCAGTCAAAAGATACTGACCCCAGGTGGAAGCAAGCCTTCTAGCCTCAAACCCTGAGGCAATTAGTTGCTTGTTAATCGTGCTACCAATAACGATCTATTACCAAAACTTTCCATCACCCCAAACAGAAACTCTGTACCATCAAACAATAACTCCCCACTTCTACTCACCTCCAGCCCTTGGAACCTGAAATCCATTTTCTGTCCCTATGTATTTACTAATTCTAGTTATTTAATGTAAGTGAAATCAGACAATATTGGTCCTTACTATCAACTAATTTTATTGTCTCTTAATTTTTCAAATAAAGACAACTGGAATTAAAGTTTTAAAAACCCTGTGATACTTACTTGAATGACTTCCAAATATCTACATATTTATTCAAGTAAAATAGAATACTGTCTAATTTTTTCAAATTAAATAACCATTGTCTTTTAGATAATTGGGTATGTGAATATCAGGTCAGGGAGAAGAGTGAAAGACAGGGACCTTCAATACCTTTGGCCTTTATTCCTTTCTCTTCATTCAGCCCTTGTCGCAGTTACCAATGAAATTATTTTATGATAAATCCCAAAAGACATTCAGTTTGTTTGGCATAACATGTTAAGTGAATGCAATTGGAAGTTAATTATATAGACGGCAGGGCAGGAAAATGCAATAGCGTTGATGTGCTACCTCTTTGAAGTGGATTTCAAGAAAATGTTCTAAACCGAAGATGCAAAGAAGAGAGTCACCATACTTAGCACACAAAAGTTGTTCTGTCCTGCTAGGCCCTGAATACATTTGAGTATTTCTTTGTTGTAGTATTGGAAATTGAAATGTTTGAAGTAGAGAGGGATGACTGGGGTTGAATTAAATTTGTGGTTTAATTGAAAGAATTGTGCACAGTTTAGTTGCAGTTCCCCTCAGTTCTTTTTCCCCTGTCGACACTAATTCAGTATATTTGAGAAATTCATATCTGGACCGGAAAACAATATGTTTGGTAACTCAAAATCTTGTGGCCAATAAAATAAGTTCACCTGCCAAAGTTGTAAAGTTACTAAGTATTATAGCTACACAATCCCAAAACAGCTGCCTGTAAAGTTAAGCACTTAACCCATTAGTTACTTTTTCTACCCATATTCACACAAACTTTTTAAAATATCCACGTTTGACATCATGTAATCAAATATTTCATTTTTCATTCAAAGGTTCAGTTATAGGAGATGTGATCTTTTATTATATATAATTTAAGAATTTTAATGGACTCAGTGCTTCCAGTTGGTGCTATAATAATATAGTACTTATTTTGATATCTATAGATATAATTGGAAGGGATGAAGCTCCAATCTGTTCACTCTGTGGAAGGGATGAGGACTCTAGGCTAAGAGAAAGCCCTATGTAACAGAGTTTCCTAGAAGGATAGGGGAGTCCAGAGCCACTTCGGGATTTCCAAATTTATCCAGAAAAAGTATCGCTCCCTTTATGGAGCATGCATGGATAACTCCAGTCCATTCTGCAGGGCTTACTATAAAAATAAGCTGGCTGAAGTAGAATGTGGTAAGCCTTGAATTTAGTTCAGATTGAAGAGGATTTGAAGTTTGGTTAATATAAAGGACCCATTCTGGATTGAATCATGTCCCCCACAAATATATTCAAGTCCTAACCCTTGGTCCTGTGGATGTGAACTCTTTCATAAATAGGATCTCTGAAGATCCTATTAAGGTGAGGCTAAACTGAATTAGGATAGAACTCAACCCAATATGACTAAAGTCCCTAGAGCAAAGGAAATTTGGACAAGATAGGAGGAGTGAGGAAAGACAGAAGGAAACAGATCATATGTGACAGAGGTGGAAACGAGTAATGGATTGCTAGCAAACCACCAGCAGAATTTTGCTCAGTTCATAGACCGTATAGCCTCCTGACATGTTAAGTATGGACTTCTAGCTTCCCAAACTGTGAAACAAATTCCTGTGGTTTAATCTAACTGGTCTGTTGGATTTGTTCAAGCAGCCCTAGCAAAGTAAGACAGGACCCATGTAACGGTTTTCTTTCTGGCTGCAGGCCCGTAAATTCATTCTGGTCAAAGCAATATACTCTAATGTTTCAATCCACCAGAATTTGGGGTTTCCTCTGGATCCTTCCCTGGTCACCAGCCTTGGTGTCTGAGTTAAGATTCTATGTCTTGACTTTGGAGCTCTGGACCCTGACCTTAATTCTTGTGAACTTAATTCTACTTGACATTTCAACTTTGACTATATGTCCCCCTAGACTGAAATCTTGAGTCAGACTGACTCCATTAAACAGCTGGATGAGAGAGACTAGGATGTAGCCTTAATACAACAATCTTTCCTCCTTTTTATTCTTTCCTGAATATAGCATTTTATTTTGTTCTCCATTTATAACATGTATACAAGCTTAGGTCCAAGTACTCTTGCATCCTTTCTCCTCATCCCCACCACCCAATACAGTATGATGCCATTACGTGTAATGCATACTTATAGAGTTGCATTAAAAGAGAAATTACTGACCTCTTCACCATTTTTCTTTCTGCCCAAAGCATACTGCTTTGTTGCTTCAATAAATCGTACAGGAATATTATATACTCTCTTATTAAAGAATACAACTAATGTATATGGCTGTTTGGAATCATGACCAGAACTTTTCCGAATAAGAAATGATCCATCCTGTTTAATAAAAGAGAAGAGTAATTATAGTTAGTATTACTTATATTCCCAGAGGTTAGAAGCCAGTTTATAAAGAAACCTGTGTTATATTTGAAAGATGATTATATACATAATTTTTATTACTGATTAGAGATTGTTCTATTATTTTCTAAGAAAAGACCTCAGCAAGATATATGGTAATAGAATCCTTAGTGAGGTCAATACTATCTATCTGATATGATAAATAAAATATTATATCTATAGGATTTAGAAATGTGTGAAGAGAAGCATTACGCTCAAACCTAGAAGGCGCTCTTGATCTAGGAACTATATCCACGAGTTGCCTATGAACTGAAAAAAATCAAAACAAATTCCATTCAAAAACTCCTGTAAAAATAAAACAGAATTGTGAATTAAAACATTTCAGCTGATGAAAATTCTTCCCCCCAAACATATTGAAGAAGAAACGTGAGAATAGGGAATGGGGAGTTAATGCTTAGTTGGTATGGCATTTCTGTTTGGGGTGATGGAAAAATCTTGGTAATGGGTGGTGGTAAGGCTTGCCCAACATCATGCATATAATGAATACCACTGAATTGTTTATTTGACAGTGGTTAAAGGGGAAGTTTTAAGTTGTATATATGATGCTGGAATAAAAAATTTTAAAAAAAGGAAAATGCAGAAAGTATAAATATACAAAATAAGAAATGACAAGAAAGAAAACAGTGTTTTTCAAAAACCAGAAGAGACTTCTACACACAAGCTCACCTCTACGCTGCACCTATAAAACCTAGGTTAAATGGATAATTTCTTACCAAAATTAACACCGATAGAGATAGAAAACCTAAACAGACCAATTTACACAGAAGAAATAAAGCAGGTCATCAAAATACTGCACACAAAAAGCACCAGATCCAGATCGATTTACAGAGGAATTCTATCAACCTTAAAGATGAAATATTCTCAATGCTACATAAATTATCTTGGAGAACAGAAAATAAGAGAAATTTTTCAAATTATTTTTATGAAGTAAGCATAGTATCAACATCTAAACATAGGGAGAGCAATAAAACAAAATGGAATTACAAGGCAATATTACTTAAGACTCTGGAAACAAAAATCTTGAATACAATATTGCTAGATAAACTCCTACACCATATTAAGCCTGTTATACACTATAGCCAAGTAGGATGGTTCAATAATATGGTGTCTATTAACAAAATTCACCATATAAATAACTGTAAGGGGAAAGTATTTTAATAAGTCCATGGAGGCTGAAAAGCTTTTGGCAAAATTCAGTATCCAATATTACAAAAACTTGCATTCCAGTGCTCGCCTATCTTTGCATGTTTATTTTTTTTTTTTTGTATGAACTTCAGTATCAATTTGTCTAGTTTCAGAAAGTTATGAGAGGGGACTAGCCCTGGCAGATACTAAAAAATACTATATAATATATGTATTTAAAATAGTGGCTTGAGATGCTATCTTTCATATATTCACCATTAAATATATTCATCATTTCCATATGAAGTCTGAACTTTATTCTATTCCATTGGTTTTCCTATGCATATGTCAGTATCAATAAATGGAGGGTTTGGATAAAAAATATGGTAGGAGTTCTCTGTATTTATTCTTGAAACATTTCTGTAGGTGTGAATTTTTTTTTTTTAAATAAGCAAACCAGGACTAAGGTTAGTATAGATGGTGAAAAGAATGAATTTCTTTTTTTTTGACAAAGAAAAGAGAAGAAGACAGGTGACAAAGAGGAAAAGAAAAGAGAGGCAAAGGAAAAACCCAAAGAACCAGATGTGTAGTAACAAAAGTTTCTGGTATTAAGCAGTGTTTCTACATGGTTGGCTTTGGGCTCTCCAAAAAAATTTACATCCAGGTATTTTTTGCCATCATGATCCTGATCATTTATCCCATGCAATGACCCAAAATATCCTGCCACTTCTTGCTCCCAGACGAATCTCATGTACCACCAAGCCTTACATCCTCCGCCCCCACCCCCACAACCACACAGACCCTGCTTCTCTCCCACAGTTTGGAAGGCAGCAGATCCAGCTTTGTGGTTCCCTGGAGAGATGAAAGACATGTAGAAATGAGGAGGAACAAAGAGGGGGATGCTTGAAAGAGGAGGAGATGGCAGTCCCTCTCAAGTAAGTCAAGTCAAAAGATCCCTGCATTCATAAGCATTGCAATCATTCTAATTACTACATTAATTGTATAATGTACAATTATTGTGTGTAGTATAAACTGTGGGCAAAATATGGGTTTTAGAAATAAATCAAACCTTGTTTGATCTATATAACGCCTCTTCAGCAGACTTTCGATCGCAGGCTCCAGCATACCATGGCTTACTGTGAATGTCAGCTTCCTATGAAATAGGGAACAATGTTAAGCATGAGATGGTCCATAAACTGTAATTTCTGAGTACTAGAAACAAAGACCCTTTTTGCCTTACCCAGACAGGCTTAACTACATTTGACCTAATAATTTGAAAATGAGTTTTATCTGTTTTTTGATCAACCGTAAGGATTATATAATTGACTCCCACCACCACCACCATTTGGCCTTAACTGCTAAATTTAGTGCAGAACTTGGACAGGAGAACTAAATCTCACGGGTTACCAAACCGTTTGTTCTTTTCTCCTAAATAAGCTGTGATCTCTCGTGCTGTTGTGCTCTTATTGTTGTTGCTTTGTGGAGCGCTTTACTGTTTGCTAAGTGTTTTTATGACTATTATCTGACTTGATCCTTGCGATTACTTTAAAGGCAAGGACAGATGGGATCATCTTTATTTTAGCCGAGAAAGCTACAGCCTAGAGAAGACTTGTCCAAGATAATACAAAGAATCCTTTCTCTGTCTTTAAACTACTGTGTTACGGGTGGTGTGTCAGTGGCTCAGTGGCAGAAGACTTGCCTGCCATGCCAAAGACCTGGGTTAGATTCCCGGTGCCTGCCCATGAGAAAAAAAAGTAATAATAATAATAGTAATAAAAAAAACTACAGTGTTATATATATGTTGATATCATAAGCCTCCATAGATCTATTCTGAGGAAAGGTTGAAATAAAATCTAAGTGAGAGGAAGAACAATGAAAACAACACACATTGCTAGTTTTGAAGAAACAAATTGTTATTCAGGGCATCTGAAATGTAAATTAAAATAAATGGAGCTAGGTCTTAGACATTGGAAAAATAAATATATTCTATACACACTAGCAAATGTCAACTCACAAATTAACTTCAAATATAGACTGTTCTCAAACTGTCTTTCATCAGGACACATGCTCTTTCTTGCAGTTCACTGACAGCAATTTAATGACATAAGAGTTTATTTCATACCTGGTCTGACAAGTTGGGATTAGATAAAAACCTGGGTATTAGTCCATCTACAGTTGGGCTTCCCGCATCTGGAAATCCTGAAAGGGATTTGAATAGTCAACTAATCTTCATTATTTTTTGAGCTATGCTATGCCTGTACCCCAACAGTGTGCCAGGTGTGCAGGAAACATATACACACATACACAAGATTTTTTCAGGGGTTCATGAGGTCTTTTCTTGTCCAAATACACCTCTGTGTGAAATCCAATTTGCCTCATATACTTCAACCAAAAACATACTGCAACAGATTGAATATGAAGCAGATATGAGAATCCACTGTCTCTGTTACTCCAGACATTAAAGACATTTACAAAAAATGTGAAATAATGCCACTCTTCTCACTAAAATTTTTTGTTTGGAAAATATATTTTTCATAAAATGTTATTTATGTTAATATTATGTTTATTCATGTTATACTCACAATGGATTTATTGTTCTCATTTTAAAAGCCTACAAACCTGGCTCATCTGATTTACAGATTTCTATGGTGATGGATTGTGTGCCTTGGGAAAATTGTCCACATATTTGCCAAATCCTCTTTTTGGGATGTCTTTTGTAGATATATTTTATGGACATTAAAGTGTATTTACGTTTTAATTTAAATGGCTAGAAATTACTAAAAAGTATCTATGTACCTAGTACTCCATCAGGCCCTTCCCATAAGTTATTTTATTTAATGTTCTTATGTTAAAAATAACTATTGCTTATATAAAATAATGTGTGACTGGTAGAAATATTAAATCAGTGCTAAAAAAGAAAGTAAAAATTATCTCAAATCTATTTACTTTTCATAACAACTCTTTTATATAAATACTTTTCAGTCCTATTTCACAGACAAGAAAACAGGCTAGAGAGAATACTAAAACCAACCAGATGGAAGTAACATTATTGTGTTAAAACCCAGGGTGATCATACACTAAGACCCAGCCTTAACCACCACAATTATTGCACTTACTTGGCAGAGGTACAGGTTTTTGATGCATTTGTCTGAAAGAAATGAGTTCAGATTAATTAAAGGGCAAAGCACAATATGAATAAGTTTGACTTTTATACTGAAGATATTCTGAACAGGTTGTGAACAGTCAACACAAATGACCAATAAAACATATCCACAGATAGAAGAGGCACCAGAAACTTCAAGATAAGTAAAATTGTTCCCTTTAGTTTTGACAAAGAAGGAGCTTGACTAAGATGTTAGATTTTAGTTAAATGCAAAAAATAAGGAGAGCCCGAATATTAGGTCTCTGCAACTCTGAGCAGTTCTTTTTAAGTTGTTACTTACTTAGCACCTTTTTTTAAAAATGTAATTGCAAAGCAATGAAATATCAGATCTTTACCACGCAACAAGCCAGTGTCACTGTGAGGGATAACAATGCAGGTATTAATGCCTGCAACCACCAAGGAAACTTATTTTTAGAAGAAAGGATTCTTACTTCTGGGCAGCAGGAAACATTGGTGACTGCACAGCTTCTTGTCTGTGACTAGACCCTCGGTGGCGTTCAGCAGGTATAGGTTTTTCTGGAATAGGAACATTCTCATTAGGATAACAGTACAGTGTCAGCCACTGCCCTAAGGCTCAGCAACATCAGCTGAGAAGAGCCAGATTTGGTTAGATGTCTTCCTGTGCACATGTCTTTTATCAGGATGTTATTGGTTTGTGTACCTGTTGGCCTAGTGAGGTGTTCTTGCTATTAGGGCCAGGTTACAGGTACACTCTATCCCCCTGCTTCCATCCCCTGCCAGCGTACACAGGGATTCAACCTGTGGGATCTGGGCCTGCCAGCTTGTGAGTCCTGGTAGGAGCCAGAAGATGAGCAAATTTAAGCCACCCCCTCTACTTTCTATGTAACCTCCACAAGAGTGTTGTAACATCCTGGTGTGTCTTGATCACTCGTAAGGTGTGGTATATATAAATTATTAGTGATAAGAGGTAAAATATCATAGTTCATATTTGATTTTTGAAAAATTCACTGGAACACATTCAAGGTCTTCCTATAATAATTTTAATTTGATTTGCATTTCACTTTGTTTTCCTGAGCAGGAGGGGAAGGGGTGGAGTTAAGACCTGAAGCATAAGAAATTTTATGTCAAAGCCCATAGTAAATTGTTACTGCTGAACCATTTCTAAATATTGCAATTTTAAATTATTTTAATGATTTATTCTCCATCAGATTTGGTCTGGGGGGTATGTTAAAATCTTGGTAGGTCCATGGGTGTGTCAACTGCATGTAAGAAAGGTTGAAAACTATTGATCTCCCACTATAGGAAACTCAAAGAACTCAAAGATTCAAATAAAGAGTTAGAAAGCTTCAGGTTTCTTACAGTGCCTGGAAGTTCCTTGTGCTTCTGAGGTGGCAAGCAACCCTGAGCTAACATGTTAGATGCTTTCCTCATGACTTAACATTTTGATAATTTCGAAAGGAACAAGAGTAAGCACATTAGGTCCCAAAACACATTAAGTTTTGACCACACCTGCTCTATCTTGACTGTCCTGGAATCTTCCTTCCCAGGGCAAGAAGAGGCTGCCCAGCCACTTCGGGCCTGGATGATAGTTGCCTTTGCTCTTGAAATGAGTAAAAAAAAGAAGAGGCATGCCAAGCCCCTGTCCTGGGAACGCTTTGTGAACCAGGACACCTATGCAGCATGACGCATGCCATGAGAGTTTTCTCTCCAATTTTTGGGAAAAGCATTTGAAGATGCACTAAGATAGATATTTGAACTTTGAAAACCATTATTTTGAACACTCAGCATTTTAGCAGCTCAATTTGGCAGCTTTTTAAAACTTTCATTACCTTCACTGAGTTATTAGTTCTAAGTTATGCACATGGCTCTAAATTAGTTTTCACCCCTGTGTAAGACCACTGTACTGTTTCTTGGCAAGATGCACTTCAGCAGCAATTTCAGCTGCAAAAAATCCACAAATAGGCAGATTTTCAGTTTAGACTGTAGCCAACCCAAAGACCAAACCTGGTAAGCTCAGGTTCTTAGCCAGCTTTGCTGCTTGCTACTCATTGCAGAGTGAAGGACATTTTATTTAGAAAATTGAGTTTCATTGTTGCCTTTTAATGAAAAAAGTTTTAAAGCACATTTATATCAAGTCCTTAAGTGAATTAAATTGTCGGCGACATGCTCATTCTTCAAAATAATGTAGATTTACCTTCCCAAACACTTGATGCATTCTGTTGAGATGAAACTGGAATCTATATTTTAAAAAAAAGGAAGGCAAGGATATTCAGCACATCTGAATGTGGAAATAGAAGTCAAAGCAATACTATTAAAATAAATATATTGGAGCACTTTTCATTGATGCTTAGTTATCCACACTGAAACTGTTTTCAGTTAACAACACTGAAAAATACATACCCCCTAGCTTAACCTTTGCATTATGCAACAACAGCTGGAAATGTCTCACGGAAGAGGAGTTTCTGGCTCCATTAGTGGAGTTGATGGATTCCATGACCACCAGCAGCTTCCTGGACAGTAGTGTTTGTGCAGTGGGAATCTGGCATCTGGCTTTGGTCCCATGGCCCCAGCTTCTCTGTGCTTAGTAAGTGATTATGAATGTCAGGTTGCAAAGCATGTGCCAGGTCAAGATGGGCTCCCTCTCATAGTGGGGTAGCCCAGGTTCAACATGTTCTAACCAGAATCTGAATTTAGCCAGGCCTTTCTGTGCCTCCTACATGGTAGTCAGCCATTAGCTCTGGGTCAGTGACTAGGACATGGCACAGGGGCTCCAATGCAGGTTTCCGTGGGGAAGGCAGATGTGGTGGAAGGCGGGGATGCTCTCAGCAAAGCTGCTGAGATAAATTCAGCAAGATTGTGCTCTTCTGCAGTAGCCTCCCAGTTGAGGGTTTGAAGTTTCTCTTGGACGGTCTGGGCAGCAATTCAGCTGCAAAAATTGCCATGTTCACCTTAGCTGGAAGCATTTCAACCTCACATAGGTGGATAAGAATAAACATGCAAGAAACATGAAGCACTTTTAAATGCAAAATTAACTTACTGTCTTCAGTGGGGTAGCTGATTTCTTCCTGAGGATTAAAAAGAGATGACCTTTGTTAAAAACCCACTGAAAACAAGTGGAGCCAATTACTTGTCGTTTAACTTTAAATTTTAAATTAAAATAGAGAAAGCAATAAAGGAATCTCAGAAGACTATCCTTAAAGATTGGAGAGGGCCAGAGGCAGGATTTAGTTATGATCCTCTTAGCCTCATATGGAGTCCACTGGCAGATGGGGAGGGGGTGAACTGAGGATACACTGAAGCTAGGTTGCTAGGGAGTCAGCAGAACTGAGCCACTCTCTCTCGGCTGGGAGGTCGGTCTGAGCCTCAGTTTCCTCACCTGTAAAATGAGGACCTGGATCAGTGTTTTTAAAGTTGTAAATCACAAAGGCCACCTAACAGCACCCTGGGACTGCTGCCTGGGGAGAGAGGGTGAAGACAGGAAGGTTGCCAAGCAGGTGACGTTGCAGCTCCTACCCCCACGCCAGCTTCTGGCCTGCCTCTATGTGACTATTGTTTCCTGTAGTTCTGCATGGAATTTCATTTGACTAAAGATATCCAAGACTAAAACAGCTTGAAAATCAGTGTGATAACAGTCCTAAAGGTGTTTGCCTGTGCTAACATTCTGGCTTGTCTTGTTCCAGTGGAGATTGATATCACGAAGGTTTTATGCTTCCTTTCTGTGTTCATTTTAAATACATTTCAATACCATTTCTCTCTCTTGATTTGTTTTCGGCAGAGAGATGGAGTGTGCGGGAAGAGTGCTAACAATTACCAAGTGCCTGTAAGACGCCTGGCACTGGGTTAGGCTATTCATATATGTCCTTTTTTGGGGGGGGAGGGGTGCATGGTCTGGGCATCGGACCCGGGTTTCCCACATGAAAGGCGAGCCTTCTATGACTGAACCACCCGTGCACCCTTTATTCATTCATATGTTCTTTAAACCTCACAGTGACCTTTTAAATTAGATGCTTTTACCACATTTTAGAGATGAGGAAACTGAGGCTCAGAGAGATGAAGTAACTCACCCAAATGATAAAGCTGAGGCAGAATCAAGATTATAACAATGTAGGTCAGCTTTAAACATAGTTAAACGTGCTTTTAATAACTCATTAAGACAATATAAAGTTATGGAGACACTGTTTGTAATACTGAGATTTTACAGTACTCAGCAATGTGCAGAGGCCTTCACACTCCATGAGAAGGAATGGCTCACTCTCACTTTTGAAGGCAATCTCAGCAGCACTTTGATGGAATACCCTAGGGTATGCTGCGCTTTAGATGTGCATGTTTATAAACATTGACTACTGGAGAGGGAGGCCAAAACGTAGAAGGTAAAGACAAACCTGCCAGTGGGTCTCAAATTTATTCAGTTGCTGGAGCTTCTGAAAGTTGGGATGTTATTTGTGGAACATCAAATTGATGAAGACGTATAGGGAAAAAAGACTACTTTTTTTTTAGATTTCAGTAGGGGCACCCTGGTCCATGCCACAGAAGTAGAGGAGAAGGACATCTCCTGAGAGTCAACAGGGAAACGCTTCGGGACACTCCTTCTGTAAAGTGAGGTCCATCTACATTTGAGCTTCTGGGTGGAATAAACAGACAAGCAGCTCCACCGCCGCCCCCCATTTCTCAGGCAGGGCTAAGCAGCGCTTCTGGGAAGCTATGGAGACCTGTTCAGATATCTCAAAGCTTCTCTGCCACAGGGACTCACCCGGCCCTCGGCAGCGGGGATGGCGCTGCGGGTGAAGAAGGCAACTTGGATTCCCGGGCTCCGTTGCTTCGACCTGCACGAACAAACACAGGGGTCAGTCTCCAGGTCCTGACAGTTAGCCTGGTCTTTATGGCTGGCTCAGAAATATATGCATATTTGTTGTTGCTTTCTTTTAAATATATGTGGGCTCAACATATGTGGGTAGTTACATTGGTGGTATTGTGAACACCTCTAGGCAAATGTGATGAAACATTTTTAAGATGTCAGTTTATAAGCTCAGAACTAGGATGTGGATTAGGGACACCATTTTAACGTTTCGAAATAAGCTTTTCCTTTCCCCCATGGAGCGAGATCAGAGCCCCTGATTCTGGGAGCTCAGTGGGAGAAAGCTGGGAGTTTGCAATTGCTTCAGTATACACTGCACACATATACACAGCAGAGGTGCCTAGAGGCAGACAGAGGCACAAGCCCGTCATCCCTGATATCTGCCTGCAGGCAATGCTCTTTCATAACCACACGAAAGTACATACATCTGAGTTCGCCTTCAAAGGATGTGTACTCATTCGTCTCGGACACTGCAGAGATGGAGAAGTGGAGACAAGCTGCGAGTTACTGCCAAACCTCATCTTCTGACGTGAAAAGAGAATCTGAGAAGGTCTTGTCTACCTCATCCCACCTCCCGCCCCTCCCTGAAGATAGAAGTCAGACGATCATTATGAGGAAGGGGAGAGGGAGGCGGGCTAGAGCTTTGTGCTGGGACAGAAAGCAGGCCTGGAGGGGGAGAAGTGAGACAGGACGGAAGCACGGCTCAGCATCTCCTGGCTGCCTCCTTGCAGACAGATGCTCACCTGCCTGGCCATTATTGCTGGGTGAGACAAAGCAGACTGTTGATAAGGCTCTTCGTTGTATTAAAATGAACAAAACAAATATTTTATTAAGCAGCTACTAAATTTGTAAGTCAATAATTCCTAATAGGGTTTGTGGGGGATACTGCACAAGTACAGATTGGGCCTGATACCCTCAGTATGTATTTTTTGCTTTATGAGATAAAGTACACATACATAAACATTGAAGTAATCATTTGCCAAGGATGATTGAGAATCTAGTATGTTTTAAACATATGAAAGCAGTATATTAGGGGTTGTGGAGAAAATGAAGTAGAAGTAGATCCTTGCCCTCTCAGAATTTATAACAACTGAGGAGGGAGGACATATGCCCCCCCCATGTCATTTCATCTGACAGGACCACCTTCTGAACAAAAAAAGGAAAAAAATGACCTCAACTGGCATTAAAAATAGAGATCATGAAGCCCATTCTTACATACTTTACTAGGGAGAGGTTCCCAGGCTTTCACTGCAGAGCCCATTAACTCTTTTCTTATTTTTGAAATTTTTATTTTAAAATAATTTCAAACTTACAGGACAGTTGCAAAAATAATACAAATCTCATACAGAGAACTCCAACATACCCCAATCCCTCCAGATACCCAGATCTATCAATTTTAACATTTTGCCACCTTTGCCATATCATTCAATATCTGTCATCTATCTCCCTACCTAACATCTATTAATCTTCTGGATATTTGAGACCAGGTTGCTCACATCAGTCTTCCCTGACACATACCACTTCCATGTGCATTTCCTATAAGCAACGCTGCTCACTTCTGCAATCACCTTAAATGTACTTATCAAGTTCAAGAATTTTAATGTTGATCTAAAGCTTACCTTCTACATTCCAATTTTTTTATTATGTTCCAATAATGTCCTTTCAAACTTTTCTCCTCCATTCTTAGATCTTATCCAGTATCATGTATTACATTTAATTTTCATTATCTCTTTAGTTTCTCTTTCTCTTTATTTTAATTATATAAACAGATACACAACCGAAATTTTCCTGTCCCAACCTCTCCCAAGCACACCGTTCAGTGGGATAAATCATGTGCACAATGCTGCTGTTCCCTCACCACCATCCATTACTAGAACTTTCTCTTCACCCCAAACATTCATCTTACATGAACTCCCCATTGCCCCTGTCCCCTCTCCCTCGTAACCTGTACTCTACTTTCAGTAGCCGTGAGCTTGAAAATTTTCTGATATTTTCTTTGTGGTTACCATGGGGCTTAAATCTAACATCCTAAATTTATAACCATCTCTTTTGCTTTTATAACAACTTAACTTCAATAGCATACATGAACTGTGTCCCTATACCCCTTGATCTCACCACCTTTATGTAGTGCTTGTCACAAATTACATATATGCATTATGAGTCCAAAACTGTAGAGAGTCCAAAACCATTGATTAATCATTACACTTTATACGTTTGCCTTTTAGACCCTATAAGAAATAGATAGTATTGGTATTTATATTTACCCTTGCCATTATTTTATTGAAGAACTTTATTTCTTCAGGCTGCTTCAGTTAATTGGCTAGTGTTCTTTCCTTTCAACCTGTAGAACTCCTATAAATTTCTTGTAGGAGTTCCCTACTAGTGAAGAACTCCATCTTTTGTTTATTGGGAATATCTTAATCCTTCCCTCATTTTTGAAAGAAAATTTTACAAGATGTAGAATTCTTGGTTCGTAATTTTTTGCTTTCAGCACTTTAAATATATCATCCTGCTGTCTTGTTACCTCCATCTTTTTCGATGAGAAGTTGGTACTTAATCTTACTGAAGTCCCTGTCTATGCGATGTGCTGTGTCTCTCCTGTGGCCTTCAGAATCTGTTTTTTATCTTTGGCATTCAATAGTTTGATTATAACATGGTGTGGTTCTATTGGGATTTCTTCTCTTTAGAGTTCATTGAGCATCTTGGATGTGTATGTTCATGTCTTTTGTTAAAAAGTTTTCAGCCATTATTTCTTTGAAGATGCTCTCTGTCCCTTTCTCTCTTTGTTTTCCTTCTGAGACTCCCACAATGTGTATGCTTGATGGTGTCCCAAAGCTCCTCAGACTCTGTTCACTTTTCTTCATTGTTTCTTCCTTCTGCTTCTTAGACTGAAAACTTTCAGTTGTCATCTTCAAGTTCACTGTTTCTTCTGCTCTCCCCATAAATAACTTTTGGAGGTGGGGGGTGTGTGCAATGTGTCTGAAAGGTGGACAGCCCCACTGTCATCTGTGGACGGCCCCACTCTCATCTGTGGTTACAGAGTAAAGGCTCAGGTGGCAAACCTATGGGTCTTGCATCATAAAGACAGGGTTTTAGTTCTTTCTCGGTCACCAAACAGTCTAGGTAACTTCCTAAGAGCTGCTGTGCCTTGGTTTCCCCCCACCACCACCTACCTTACCTAACTCAGAGTTAGTGTGGTAAGATAATCAGATAACTTTGATAATTAGCCAAATACAAATCAATATTGCTTGAAAGATATTAGATATAGTTCAGGGTCTATAACATTGTGCTCATTTATAGGAGCCAAATGTAAAAGGCTACATATTATATGATTTCATCCATACAAAATGTCCAGAAAAAGCAAATCTATAGCAACAGAAAGCAAATCGGTGGTTGCCTGGGGCTGGAAATGGGAACAACACAAACTGCAAAACACATGAGGGATCTTTTGGGGTGGGGTAGGGTGGGTATGGAGATTTTCTAAAATTGGATTGTGGTGATAGTTACATAACCCTATAAATTTACTAAAAATCACTTAAAATGGGTGAGATCATGATATGTATATTTTAACTCAGTAAAGGATCTCAGTAAATATGCTTGTTGTTATAACTGTTTTATCATCATTACCATCAACCAACCACAGTATCTCTTAGTCTGGACATTGTACCAGGTACTTTCAATATGCCATCACTAAACCTAACTTGACATGAAAAAGAGGAAACTAAGGCTAAGAGAGGTTAGATAACTTGCCTAAAGCAACACAGGTAGGAAGTGGCAAGGATGGGATTCAAAACCAGGGCTGACTCTAAAGCCTCAGCAGGCGTTTTCCTCTCCAGCTAATACCACACAACATTACTTCAGGGCATGATTTGGTGTGTCAGATTTGCTTGCTACTTCTCCTATATGTGGAGGAAAGCGAGAGGAACATAGGGGTGCATTGGTGGATGCCCAAGAGAGGATGGCAAACCCCTCCTATTTCATAGGCCAGGGACCCTCTGCTGCTCTGGAATCCTCACAGCCAGGACTCTTGCTTCGTGCCTTAGCTGAATTCTTGGATGGAATACTATAAAGGTGGAATTGGGAAGGCGAGACAGGGAGATGGGTTGCAGAGCATAACTGTAAAGGAGAAAATCAACTTCATTTTAATTGTATTGAGCAGGAAATTATGTTAGTATCAGGGCAGGTTTGCATAAACTAGTGCTTACCAAAGTTTCCCAAATAGAAAAATAGTTTATCCTTAGTTTTTCTTCTGCCACATACATCTTATGTATCACCCTCTTTTCAGTTTTACATACAATATAAGGAAGTTCCCTTATTCTTTCCATTCCCAAAGTGGACATTGTAAACCCTTGGGATTTAGCTGTCTTTAAGTTGGGATAGAATTCTGTTATCATAGTGGAGTTTGTACACATCTCTGGAGCATCTCTTTCTCTCAGACCCTGCATGCACTCCTACAAAATAAAGAGATTTAATCTAGCATAGCAGCTCCAGAAACTTGGGCTGCAGGTGAAATTCAGCTAGCTTATTAATAGGAATTGTAAATTCCAAAGCCTCCTTTTTTTTCCTTAGGAAATAAAGAGAATAGGATACTTTCTATTGTATTTACTTAGAAGCGTAGAACTAAATGCAGCTACCCTCTTCTGAAAAAAGCACTAATCAGCCAAAGGTTGCATTATTTTTTGAATTCTCATTTAGAGATAAATCACAAGGGGGTTGAGTCTTTTAGTTTGCTTAGACCAGTGGCTCTTAACCAGGGGCGATTTTGCCACTGGTAAGGCACATCTGGAAATGCCAGGAGACATTTTTGGCTTTTGCAACTGGGGTGGGAGTGTATGCCCATTTGAATCTGTTGTGTACCCCAGAAAAGCCAAGTCCTTTAATTCTCATTCAATATTGCTGGGTGACATCTTTTTTATTGTTTCCATGGAGATGTGAGCCACCCAGTTGTGGGTGGTAACTTTTGATTAGATGGCTTCCATGGAGATGTGTCTCCACCTATTCAAGGTGGGCTTGCTTACCGGTGCCCTTTAAGAGAGAACCATTTTGGAAAATGCTTTAGAGTCCACACAGCCAAAGACCTGTGGAGATGAAGAAGGAAAACACACCCAGGGAAGCTTCATGAAACAAGAAGCCAAGAGAGGAAGCTAGCAGACTTTACCATGTACGCTTCCGGCTGAGTGAGAAACCCTGAACTTCATCGGCCTTTCTTGAGTGAAAGTAACTTCTTAATGGTGCTGTAATTTGGACATTTTCATAGCCTTGCCTTAATTTGGACATTTTCACAGCTTTAGAACTTAAACTTTGCAGCTTAATAAATTCCTCTTTTTAAAAGCAGGTCTGTTCCTGGTATATCATATTCCAACAGCCTTCAAACTAGAACATAGTGTTACTGGCATCCAGTGGGCATTGGCCAAGGAGACTGCTAAATATCGTAAAATGCATAGGGCAGCACCTCAGACAAACAACTCTTCAGCCCCAAATATCAATAGTGTGAAGGTTGAGAAATCCTGGTTTAGAGAAAAACTTTATATCAAATGGAAGACACAAAAGTATTCCCTGAGATATGTACAGGATGCTTTCCCAGATGGGTCATGATTCAGGGCAGGTTAAACAAGGGATTCTGAATAATAATAAGAAAGAGCTATCATTTTATGAATGTGATTCATATATATTTAATATCTAATATTCATAACAGCCTTGCCTGTAGGTGCCATTTCCCCCCTTTATTAGAATAGGAAACTGAGAAACAGAGATGACATAACTTGTCCAAAGTCTAGTACTGGCAAGTGTCAGAGCCACGTCTGAACCCTTTGGAATCTGAGCGAAGTCCATGCGACTGTGCTTCTCAGTATGGCACATGAAGGGAAGTGCAGAGTCCCACACTACGCCAACTTTACTGTGTGGTCCTAAAGAAGCACATACCCACTATCGAAGAGCAAAGCAAACAACCAGAAGCGATTCTCATGGCATGGTGCTTGGATAGAAGCACAAACCTGAAACTTTAGCACTCTCCTGATGCCCATCAGGCACCCAGGAACCTTTAAAGGGTATTAGATTGTAACTCAAAGACTCAGGTATTCTGATAATTCCTTCTTATAGGAATCACAATTGAAAATGTTACTTGTGGCACACTCAGAAATTCACCCTAACTGTTCAGTTTTGTCCCTCTAAAATGATCTTATTTTCTCCTTCCTCCTGTACTAACCCACCTGCATTCAGCAATCATATAACAAGGATGTTATTTTCATGTATAAGTTTGATTTCTTCAACTGATAACTCTAGTATTAAAATAGGGTTATATTAGATTAATAGCAAACTAATGAATAATAAATCTGATGAGCTAAAGCCATCATGATGGTTCTGCAGAGTTTTTAAAATACAGCTGGTGTTGTGGGGACTCACTTATCCTCTCAACCTTTTTAGTGCCTATTCTGGTCTAGGCTCTGGGAAAAAAAGCTTTGAGCAGAAATGAGCTGAACGTCTCAGACCGAAAACTCAGGAGGTGTCAGAGGATAAAAGAAGGTTCAGGGAACTATAGAAGTGCACATCAAGGGGTTCCAACCATATGTGGGGTCAAGGAGGGCATCCAGAGCAAGTGACATTTAAGGTAATGACTTCAAAGAACTTGCAGTATGCTTACAGAGGTCAACTTTGATTAGAGAATAAGTGCATGCTAATTGTAAACGGAATGAGAGTTTTGGCAAAAGAGACCTCACTGAGGGTTGCAGCAACCAGAAGAGGCTTCCCAGAGGGAGACGCTTCAAGTTGAGCCTTGAAGGATGGACAATAAAAGTAAGAACACAAACAAAAACCTAAAAAGAAGGACCCATGAACTACATGGGGAGCTATTCAGAACCCAGGCTGACCGATGTGTGAGGTGTGTTTTAGGAAGAAGAGATCCCTCTAAATCAAGAAGAGCATTTTAAGATGTACACAACAGAGATTATTAAATTGTTTTCTTAAGGAGGGTTTAAGCTTTCATTTATCTGTTTCAGTTAAAGGTTTTCTGTCCCCCTAATAATAGCCGTTCTTCTGAGTGGTCATTAGTTAGAGACCTTCATTTCAGCTGGCACCAAACCAACTTCACCACGGCATTTTAGGTTGATGTGTTGACATTTGTTCCAAAATGGTAAGACAACTACACAAGACAGCTCTGACCTCCACTTCCCAAATTTTAAGAGCCTGTGGGTTCATAGGGAAGGGGTAAATAAGACAAGAACTTCTGAAGAGGAAAATTTTGCAGGAAAAGATTAAAAATACTCTTAATTTCTTTCTTCTTTCCAATTTCTTATGTTCCGCCTTCAGCTCTGGGAGAGAAGGGTGTGTGTGTGTGTGTGTGTGTGTGTATGAGAGATAGACACACAGAGACAGAGAGACAGAAAGACAGAACATGAGGAGGAGAGGAGGCACCCACACCTCTCTGCAATGTTAATAGGGTAGGGGTGTGAGCACCAGTCAGATTTCAGCCTTTGAGGTTGTCAAACCCTATAGGAGTTCAAACCCTAGGAACCACTGACTATTCATGGCTTTATAGGGATGACATAGTAAAAACTAGCTTTGTAGTGGAACAAAACTGGTAACATTTGGAGGAGTTCAGAGGCTCAACTGAACTCCTCAGGCTTACTGAGGAAAGAGCCTAGAGGCAGGGGTGTGGCCCTCTAGACAAGAATGTGTCAAGTGATAAAATGAAGACAGCCTGGACTAGGGTGGAGCAACTAAGATAGAAGAGCAAATTCTGGGCAAAAAAATGGCAGGCTTTGGAAAGAATGTAGGTGCTCTGAGACAGGTTCCCTGGAGGTCAGGAGGGAAGAGAAGTGATGAGTGTAGAGTTTGGTGGTGGGAACATTGAGATGTTCAGAAGGCAGTGGGTGAGTAGGGTAGGGGTAGACAAGCCCAAGGTGTTACAGTTGGTAACTAGTAGGAATGCTGGGATTCCCATCCCAGGTCTGTCTGGCTCAAAACCCAAGCTCTTAACCACTTAGAATATCCTGAAGGAAGATCTGGGGGCTGAGGGCTGAACCGTGAAGACATCCTCAGTCAGGAGAGGAGAGAAGGATGGGAGGCCAGCAAAGCGCTCAGTGAGGTAGGATGAAAACGGGACCTTGTCATCCAACAGAGTCCAAAAGACGGGGTGAGAGACCCTTCAACAGAGGTGCCCCTGACGAGTGGATGAGGATGCAGGCGAGGCCTTCTGTCACCATTTATTAAGAAATTTGGAGCGATTATTTCTTCAAGATTAAACTGAGTTGTTTATCGGATAAGTTTAAAATTTCAAACCAAGTTACACATATACTTTACCTGAAGCTGTCCCTGGAGGAGGGGCTGGCTTTGAGGAGTTGTTTGGCTTGGTTGATCTGTTCACCATGGGAGCTTAAACATACAAATATATACATATATATATAATGATTGCAGATATATTCTACTGAGAATACAGATATATTCTACTGATTGCAGATATATTCTACTGTATAAATTCACTCTACAGAAAAATGCAGGATGGAAATAATGGATGTGACCAGAGAATTTGCAAAAAGTGGGAAACAAATTTATTAAACCCACATGCCATTAAAAGAAACCTCCAAATAAGAAACATCTTTAGAACGAATATTTTAATGATCCAATGGAAAAATCAAATTGCTTTCTCATAGGGATTTTTGTTAAAGTGAATACTGGCTAGAAATTTCAGTTGCTAAACTGGAGGGTTGGGAGATGAAAGAGGTTTTTTTGTTTTGTCTTCAGAAATGTATTGTGCTCTTGAGTGTAATAGTGGAGAGGCCAAAGTAAAAGTCTCTCTTCCCCTGGTATGTGCAACAGACACCATTTCTCTTGGAGTGTGTGTGTGTATGAGTCTGTTTTAGCAGGGGTGGGGGTGGGAATGATTTGTTATTTCATCATGATGGGTGGCTTGGGAATTCAGGTGGGTCTTTAAACTGTGGGTGATATTTAGGGAGAGCTGAGAGGAGTAGTACATGATGGCAGAGTAAAAGGTCAGTACTGCTTCCTCTGGTTCAAGTTTATTAGTTGTATAACTGTTACCTGAAGAGGCCAGAAGTATCATTTATGCAGAATTAATTTCTCCATAGTGATTATATCCAAAATAAACTTGTACTATTTCTACACTTCATTTGAGGGTATTATGGTACTAGCTTTTTTTTTTTTTAAATAAAAACAGTTTTATTCACACATTATGCAAACCATCCAAAGTGTATATTCCATAGGCATTAGCTTTTTAATGTACAATTTATTTGTAATAGCCTTTAAAGAAATAGGATCCAGAAACCATCTCACCTTTTCATTTTTCTTCCCTGCAGAAAATTTTCCTGATGCAATGTTTTTAATGCCCTGGGCTTGCATTAAAAATATTACATTCTATGAGAAATTCATTTTTATAAGAGGGCAGCTGAAGGATAAGATCCCAGGTGCTTTTGTAATTTGAGATGTGAGTATTAAATCATGGAAGAGGAAGGAGGGGAAAAGCCAGGAAATACAAAGATGGGTGGCTCAGGGATGCTTTCTGACCGACCAGCCAAAGAAGGACATATGCTGGGGAGAAAGGCTTGGGCACCGTTATTTCTGATCTCAGTATTGTTTACCACCAAATAGTCTTGTATGCCCTGATTGACCACTAGAAGTATCTTGGTGCTAAAAATTAGAAACTCTTGCCTTTTTCAGATGGGGGTGAACTGCCTTCTGTGGGATGAATATAGTTTTCGTCTTCATCTTCCACAGGGACCACATAATCAGCCTAAAATAAATGCAGAAATAAATCAGGAAAATGTTGTACATTCATATTTCACTTATATGGGAGAGAACCTTTTTAAAATGGTTTGATTGAGATTTAATTCATATACCATTAAATTCCCCAATGTAAAGTATATAATTCAGTGTTTTTTTAGTAGATCCATGAAGTCATGTAACCATCACCACAATCTAATTTTAGAACATTTTCATCACCCCAAAAGAAACCTTGTACCCATTAGTCACATCCAAGTGCCCCGAAGACCTACTCATCAACTAAATTTTTATAAAATCCATTTTATCTAATTTTCTTTGGTTGCTTGAATTTTTGGTGTATCTAAGAAACAATTCTTTAACCAAAGGTCATGAAGATTTATCTTTATGTTTTCTTCTAAAAAAACATAGAGATTTAGGGTTTTAGTTCATACATTTAGGTCTGTGATCCATTTTTAGTTAATTTTCATATATGGTGTAAGGTAGGGGCCCAACTTAATTCTTTTGCATGTGGATAAACATTTGGCTCAGCACCATTTGTTGAAAAACACTATTTTTCCCCATTGAATTGTCTTGGCATCTTTGTTGATAATCGATTGACTATATATACAGGGGGAATGATTTTATATTAATAAGAGGCAAATGAGGACCAGATCTCAAAAGTGGTTTTTACAGCTTGGTAGCCAAAATGGGTACTGGGAGAAAGAAAAATCAAGCAAACATCTATTGAATATCTGATATGTTCTCATCCTCTTCTAAGTACTTTACATGTGTTATCTTACTTAATCCTCACATCAGCTCAGTAATGTACACTCAGCCCCATTTAAAGATGAAGAAACGGGCATGCATTAATTAAGTAGCTTGTTCAAGGTCTCCAGTTAAAAAGTGTCAGAGTCAGGATTTGAACCCAGAGAGTCAAGAATTCAGTGGCAATATTCTTATCCACTGCAGTCCAATAACTTTCTTCCTTCCCCTCCTCTTCGTGTCTACTTCTACCCTCTCCAATTAATTGCTCTCTCTCATCTCTTTTTTTCACCTCTAAACCTAGTTAAGAGATAATAAGTGGTTCTACTCACACAGTGTCTCAATTCTGCAGTCATGTTTAGAGGTGATCTGTCTGAAAGAGTTGAGACTTTGGAATCAGAGAGACCTGGGTGGAAATCCTTGCTTGACTCTTTTCTAGTTTTATGACATGGGGTAAATCACTGAATTATCAGAGGCCTTCTTGCATCTTGCCAATCAGAAGAGCCCACTTGTTCCTCTGTTATACACCTGGCCTCACTGTATTAGACCTTGAACTCTTGAGGACAGGCCTCTTCTTTGCCTATATTTGCGTTCCTAGTGTCTGAGAAGTCAGTAGCCTTGTGAATGGACAGAAATCGATGGACCCAATATCCAAGGTTGGGAAAAGGTCGACTTAGTAGAAGCGAATAATGGGGATGTTGAGTGCTTGAGGTATCCGTGAGAATCCTTTTGCTTCCATGGGTCCATCTCTCTGGATTAGCTCATAGCAGTGACATGTTATTAGAGCCCAGCTTTTCTTCCAGGGATTAGTTCCTGTGAGCAAAGAGCCTGAGCCCCCAGGTAGATTATGGCCACTCTCTCTAAGGCAGTCAACAAAATACTCAAATATCTTATATCTGAACACAGAGCACTGGGTCTAACAGTCAGCAATGGTGCCCGAACTACCTCAGAATTTATTCCTCTGAATTCTCAACTTTGCACTTGTTTTATTCTGCAGAACTTGATTGTGTAGAAGATTGTTTATCTGCAATAACTTGAATCTGATCTGTTTAAAATAATGCTATTTCTGGACTAGAGAAATTTTATGTCCAAAGAGCAATGATAGAAAAAAAGACCTGATCCAATCCAATCCCAATCAATTCTGTTTGATCTCTCTCTCTCTGACATTATACAGTCTAAGGAGAGGGAATGTGTAATGTATATTTCCAGCATTACAGCTCAATGCTTTAAAATAGTTGGTACCTACCAATGTAAGTAAATGATTAAGAGCCATCATAATTTGTATACTAACAGGACCATCTGGAAACTGCTGGAATGTTTTAATATAAACCTCATCATCTTGTGTGTGCAACACAAAAATTTATCAGTGATGACATCAGTGATTGATCTTGTGAAGCCAGGTGGATTATTCCATCACCATGATCTATACACAATTACAAATCCTTTTTCTGTTATTATAACGTGTACTGAAAATAGAATATTTTAAAAATCATCATTGATCAACTCCAGTGTTTAGACGTTTTCAGTATTAAGACCCCTGCCATAGATGCTTATGTGTTTGCTTTCTCCTCAGACTATAGGACTGTCATGGTGTCATTACTGCCCCATACCCTATATTTATCAAGAGTCATTTTAACCAGCTATTAATTTCCCACATGAGTTTCTTCCTTGTTACAACTCATGTGAACATTTAATAGTTTTATTTTATTGAATTCTTACAGTAATACCTACTCTCTAGTTAGGTGTATTTATTCTGATTTTACAGATGAGGAATTTGAGAGAGGTGAACTAACTCACTGAGGCCACATAGTTTGAAACCTTACAAGGACAGGGTCTGAGATTTCTTTGGGCACCATTGAAACCCTGGGACCTATGAAGTACCTGGCACATGCATGTTGAATGAAGAGCTGGTCTTTTCTTCAGTGGATGCTGGGGAAGTGGCGCAGGGCAGCCATCTAGTACCTGGGCACTGCCATCCCATTTTCTGGGCTCTCCCACTTACCTCTAGAACTTTGGACAAATTTTTCAACCCCTTTGCACTCTTGTTCCCTTATGTTTAAAATGGGGATGGATAACAGTAAATATTTCTTAGGGTTGTTGTGAGGATTTCACGGGATAATATGTATGCAGTGCCCAGAACACAAGCTGATACACAGCACTTATCAAATGATAAATCAGCTTTATCACATATAAGCTCCTTCCTCCTGTGCATCGCTGCCACACCCTCCACTCTCTGATTAGCCTCTACTTCGAGATTTTGGTTGGAACATTTACAGGAAAGTTAAACACTTATTTATGATTGTATTTGACTTCCTCTTTTCCATTCTACAGGTCTAGCCATATCTAAATGCTGACTTCTGTTTGTTTGGCTTTTTTCTTAACCTTTTTCTTATCTTGACCCTCCATCTGCCTATTCCAGAAGGCAGCCTCCTCTGTACTTCTCCTTTTCTCATTGGTTCAGCTGGCATGTGCCACCTCTGCAAGGCTGCCATTAGCAAAACTCTCCCTTGCCTCTCTGCAATCCACTCCTAATTAGTCACAGAAATGGAGACCCTTATGTATTCCACAGTATTCATTTATAGTCTTTCACTGAATTTATATCTTCATATGGATTGCTGAATGTTGAAAGAATTCACAACAAGACCCCAAAATCTAGTCCCTCCATCCTGTCTCCTGCTCAGCTTCTCCCCACCAATTCGTCCCCATTCTGAAAGGCCAGCATCACCTTGAGAAATTGACAGGCCACTTTCTCCAAGTCTGCTGACTTCCTGACTGTCCCTGCTTACAGGAGCGGGCAGATAACAACCATGAAAGCAGGCGCAGGGTAAGGGTATGTCCATGTATTATGCAAGTGGTGGGGACTATGGCAAATGGGAAAAGGGCTCAGGGATTCACAGCTGGAAGTCAACCATGAGGCTCAGCTGCTTTGAGGTAACAGATGGCCCAGTGTCACCTACTCTTCAATTTTCTGGAGAAACTAGAAATCTGGATTTTAAAAGAATTTAGAATCTGGTAGAAAGGAACCCAACATATATCAAGTCCCTTCTGTGTGTCAGGTACCATATTTGGTGCTGTATACACCAAATATGTTCTATCATATAATTCTCAAAATAACCTGAAGAGGTGAAAGTCTGAGGCTCAGAGCAGTTATCTGACCTACCCAAAGTCACACAGCCATTAAGGGTTAGGGGAGGAATTTGAATCTTGATACTGATTATATTTTGATTTAAAAGCCCCTCATTTCCATCTTGTGCTAGACTGCAAGTTTTATCAAGGTAAAAATGGAAGTCATTTCTCAACATGTGCATATACCGTAGGTTTTATTATTTATAGGTATTTAAAAACAAGTAATCCCTCAGAGAAGCTGCAATAAAGTTATGCATGTTGACGGCTAAGAGTTGTCTTTAATATCATTTTGTTCTTAGACTGTTACACTTGTATAGCTGTCCTGATGGCTAAATTTGAGGGCTGTCTTTGTCCTTATTTAAAGTGTAATTACCTCTGGGAGACATTGTATAATAGGCTCTATCAGTCATTACTACAGCAGTCTGAACGAGTTTTACTCATTCACTTGCAAAGGGAGAGCAACTGGGAGCGATTCCACAAGTAACAGCTAGGTGCTGACAGAGGGGAGACTGAGGAGACATACCCAGGGCTGGGGCTGGGACAAGCTGGACAGGTAGGTCTCTGAATATCTGGGGGGTTGGGGGCAGGGATAGAGGTTGAGAAGCAAGAACTGTCAGAAGGAAGTACAGGGTTTCCCTACAGTCTAGGGTCTCTATTAGATGTCCCGTTTACCCTTGTCCATCTTTGAAAAGTGTAGGAGCAGAGCGAATAGAAAGCGGAGAGAGAAAACGATGTGGGGGCAGGGCAGAGAAGCAAAGGAGAACAAAGACGGGGAACGAGTATTTTATGGAAGAAATGGAAGACGTGCAGGAAACCACAGGGAAGAAAGAGTAGAGGAACACAGATCCAGAGTTGATATCATACCCTGCGCCTATAGTAAATTAGAATGCTTAAAATAATGACATAGCTATTTTTAGAGAAAAAAAATTCCTTTCAGTAAAACAGCAGCGATTTAGAGGGATGCATTCAAAGAGGAGGTTGGCTGGTGCTGGCCAGAGAGCAGCGCAGGGAAGAAGGACACTAAGCCCAGGGCCAGACCGCTCTGGCCGCCTACCCCCCTCCCCCGCCTCCCGCCTGTCCACTGGGGCTGTGGAAGCCTCTGGACAGATTTACTTTACCTCATCCTCGACAAGCTCTTTGGGTTTGGGTGGGACTTGAGGTTTCTGAAGAGAAGATGGGGACGGCAGAGTGGAGGAGAGCCTGGCTTTCCCTGAAGTCCAGTTGGGCTTACTGGGAAGCGTCTTGCTGAAGGGTGGAGATAGCCTCTGGCTTGATCTATTATCTTGAAAGGAAAGCAACAGGAGACAAATGAGGCTCTGGATGATTCCCTGGGAGAGCGCCATCAAGAACAAGAAAACATAAAACTAGCAGCATTTCTGTAGCCACACATTTTTTTTTTAAATATTTTTATTGATAAACAACATACAAACACAAACATTCTTAACATAAAACATTCCATAAATGGTATACGATCAGGGGCTCAGGATATCATCACATAGTTGTGTATTCATCACCATGATAATTTCTTAAAACGTTTGCATCACTCCAGAAAAAGAAATAAAAAGAAAAAAGAAAAAAACTCATACATTCCATACCCCTTACCCCTTCTTCTCATTGACCGCTGGTATTTCCATCTACCCAATTTATTTTAACATTTGTTTCCCCTATTATTTATTTCTTTTTAATCCATATTTTTTACTCATCTGTCCATACCATAGATAAAAGGAGCATCAGACACAAGCTTTTCACAATCACACAGTCACATTGTGAAAACTATATCATTATACAATTATCTTCAAGAAACATGGCTACTGGAACACAGCTTTACAGTTTCAGGCACTTCCCTCTAGCTTCTCTAATACACCTTAAACTAAAAAGGGGTATTTATAAAATGCATAAGAATAACCTCCAGGAGAACCTCTCGACTCTGTTTGAAATCTCTCAGCCACTGACACTTTATTTTGTCTCATTTCTCTTTCCCCCCTTCAGGTAAGAAGGTTTTCTCAATCCCTTGATACTGAGTCCCAGTTCATTCTAGAATTCTTGTCCCACATTGCCAGAGAGGTCCACACCCCTGGGAGTCATGTCCCATGTAGACAAGGGTGGTGAGTTTGCTTGCCGTGTTGGCTGAGAGAGAGAGGCCACATCTGAGCAACAAAAGAGGTTCTCTGGGGGTGACTCTTAAGCCTAATTTTAAGTAGGCTTAGTCTGTCCTTTGCAGGGATAACTTTCATATGAACAAACCCCAAGTTTGAGAGAGAGCACAGCCTATTGATTTGGTTGTCCCCACTGCTTGCAAGAATATCAGGAATTTTCCAAATGGGGAAGTTGAATTTTTCCCCTTTCTCGCCATTCCCCCAAGAGGACTTTGCAAATACTTCTTTATTCACTCTTCAAATCAATCGTCTGTCTTTCCTTCTGGTTTCACTTGTGCCCCCAACCCTCCTCCCTCTATCATTCTCATATTGAGCTTCATTCAGTGTACTAACATCACTGACCCACCCATTATTAATAATGCATTCCTCGAAAGAGTAAAGTAAAACGTTCAGAACAAATTTCAAGTGACCGTTGACTTGGATTATAAGAACCAAAAGAATGTCCCGATAAAAAAAAAAATCCTCTCGGGGAAATGAGGGAGATTCATGGACTGTGGAGAGTTGATAGCTGTAACCAAGTGGGCTGAAGAGCTTGAGCAGCATCTGTGGTGTGCGTGCAGGTGTGTGTTTTTGCGGTGTATGGTCTTTGGTGGTTCACTTTGTTCTATGAACTCTTAAGGGCAGTGGTTCTCCATCCTGTTTGTACTTTAGAACTCCCTGGGGAGATTTAAAAATGACCAAGTCCTAGGCCCTTCCCCAGACCTATTAAATTTGAACTTCTGGGGAGGGACCTGATGTTATAGGTTTAAAAAGTTCTGTAGGTCTCCCTAAGATCAGGAATGAGACAAGGATGCCCTCTGTCACCACTATTATTCAGCGTTGTACTAGAAGTTCTAGCTAGAGCAATCAGGCAGGATAAACAAATAAAACACATCCAAATTGGAAAGGAAGAAGTAAAACTTTCATTGTTTGCTGATGAAATGTTATTATACTTGGAAAATCCTGAAAAATCTACAGCAAAGTTACTTGAGCTAATAAATTCAGCAAGGTGGTGGGATATAAAACTATTGTGCAAAAATCAGCAATCTTTCTATACACAAGCAATGACCTAACTAAGGAGTCAATTAAGGAAAAAATTCCATTCAAAATAGCAACCAAGAGAATCAAGTACCTAAGAATGAACTTAACTAGGGATGTAAAGGACTTGTACACAGAAAACTTCATAACATTGCTAAAAGTAATCAAAGAAGATCTAAATAGGTGGAAAGACATTTCCTTCTCATGGATAGGAAAGTTAAATATAGTTATGTTGTCAATTCTACCCAAATTAATCTACAGATTCAACGCAGTACCAATCAAAATTATAACAACTTACTTTGAAGACTTGGAAAAGCTAGTTACAAAATTCATCTGGAAGATAAAAAGACCCCGAATAGCTAAAAACATCCTAAAAAAAGAAGAATGAAGTGGAAGGATTTAACACTTCCCGATTTTAGAGCTTATTGTAAAGCCATAGTGGTCAAAACAGCATGGTATTGGCACAAAGATAAAAATATTGACCAATGGAATTGAATTAAGAGTGCAGGAATAGACCACCAAATCTATAGTCAACTGATCTTCAACAAGACCCCCAAATCCACTGAACTGGAACAATATAGTCTTTTCAATAAATAGGCATTGGAGAACTGGTTATCAATAGCCAAAAGAAGGAAAGAGGACCCTTACCTTACACCCTATACGAGAATTAACTCAAAAGGAATCAAACACCTAAATACATAAACCAGTATAAAGCTCCTAGAAGAAAATGTAGAGAAGCACCTTCAAGATCTGGTAATAGGAGGTAGCTTCCTAAACTTTACACCAAAAGCAAAAGCAACAAAAGAAAAATAAATAAATGGGAACTCCTCAAAATCAAATGCTTTTGTGCTTCGAAAGACTTTGTCAAAAAAGTGAAAAGGCAGCCAACTCAATGGGAGAAAATATTTGGAAATCAAATATCAGACAAAGGTTTGATATCCTGTATACATAAATCATACAACTCAACAACAAAAAAGAACAAACAGCCCAATTATAAAATGGACTAAAGATATGAATAGGCATTTTTTTCTGAAGAGCAAATATAGTGGCTAAAAAGCACATGAAGAAATGCTCATTTTCATTAGCTTTAAAGGAAATGCAGATCAAGACTACAATGAGATACCACCTCACACCTGTTAGAATGGCTGCTATTAAACAAACAGAAAACCACAAATGTTGGAGAGGATGTGGAGAAATTGGGACACATATTTCTGTAGTGGGAATCCACAGCTGCTATAGAAGACAGTTTGGAGGTTCCTTAGGAAACTAAATATTGAGTTGTCCTATAACCACGCAATAGCACTACTCGGTATATACCCAGAAGAGCTGAAAGCAGTGACACAACAGATATTTTCACACCAATGTTCACAGCAGCATTTTTCACAATCACCAAAAGATGGAAACAACCCAAGTGCCCATCAGCAAACAAATGGATTAACAAAATGTTGTATATACATACTGTTCTAGTTTGCTAGCTGCCAGAATGCAATATACCAGAAACAGAATGGCTTTTAAAAGGGGGAATTTAATAAGTTGCTCATTTACAGTTCTAAGGATGAGAAAATGTCCCAATTAAAACAAGTCTATAAAAATGTCCAATTTAAGGCATCCAGGGAAAGATACTTTGGTTCAAGAAGGCCAATGAAGTTCAGTGTTTCTCTCTCAGCTGGAAGGGCACATGGCGAACATGGCAGCGTCTGCTGGCTTTCTCGTGGCTCTGAAAAAAGGGACTCTCTCCAAAATGTTTCCTCTTTTAAAGGATTCCAGTAAGCAACTCCACCTTCAATGGGTGGAGACAAACCTCCATGGAAATCTTCTAATCAAAAGTTACCACCCACAATTGGGCGGGTCACATCTCCATGGGAACAATCAAAATGCTCCCACCCAGCAATATTAAATGAGGATTAAAGGACATGGCTTTTCTGGGGTCCACCGCAGATTCAGACCAGCACACATACAATGGAATATTATGCAGTAATAAGATGAAATGACATCCTGAAGCACATGACAAGATGGATGAGCCTTGAGGGCATAATGCTGAGTGGAATAAGCCAGACACAAAAGGATAGACACTGTATGACTCCACTTTTATGACCACGGTAAAGGTAACATCAGAGGCTTATAATACAGATATAGGGGGCCTAGAGGTATATGGAAACTAGAAACAGTCAGCTAATGAGGTTCAACTCAAATGTAAAGGAATAGATAGTAGTGAAGGCTATTCCCTAGTGGGGCTGTAAGTAATATTACCATATTGAAAGTGAACATGATTGAAAAGGGTCTTATAGACCCATGTGTTGTATTGATTAATGCTAGAAATATAAATAAGTTCTTGCACGAACTACTTCAAAGGTATGAATATTGGACAAAGAGTGTATAAGTTTGGGGTATAGGTGGAAAACATCAACTGTACCACAGCAACACCAGGGGTGAATAATATGGGGAGGGACAAGAGTCAAGGGGAGGTTTAGACTTTCTGTTTGGTGAGGGTGTGGTTGTTGGTTATCTTTCTCTCGGGAGCAATAAAATTACCTAAAGTTGAGAATGTTGATGGACCGTGGACTTTGGACACTATACATGATGCCTGATGAATGGAGGTGGCTGAAGGATGCACTGACTGAGAATTAGATTAGTGAGGGATGGTGTGTACATATGATCGAATATTTTGCTGCTACAAAAAGGAACAAAATTGTGAGGCATGCAATATTGTGAATGAACCTGTGGGACATTTTGGTGAGAAAAATAACCCAGAAACAAAAGAGCAATTATTGTATGGTCTCATTTAGAAAATGCTTATAAGAAAACAGGTGCCTAGATTGTAAGCTCTTGTAGCAGTCACATTTAGTCCAGAATAGTAATTATTATTTTTAGATTTTGAGAGGCTGTATTATAACCTGCTATTTAGAAATGAGAATGAAGCCAATCAGGTTGGGATTAAAGTAATTCAGAACACAGGGGTAAGGAAGACATTGTCTATATTTTAGAACCTCATCTACTCTCTGAGACCAAAGGAAGAAAGGTTCATTTTGTCCAAAATCTAAATTTTCTGTAGCACATATTCTAACTCAAACTGTCTTTTATTTAAATAATCCAAACAGGGAGCCCAAAATAAGAATGAGAGCCTTTAATCCTGTATTTCTTAACAAAACGCCTGGATACATCCCAGAGTATATTAAGCAGATAATCAAACAGTATTGGCAAAGTCCCTTGAGGGATGGGAGAAAAAATATGAAACTATTAAACTGTATTGTACCACTGCTTCCTCCTGCTTCCTCCTGCAACAGCACTGCTAGCTTGGTGCAGCTGCCCTGCCTGTCCTGGCCCCTTTCTGCTTCCCGGCTGGCAGCTGCCCCTGCCCTCAGCCCTAGTTCCCGCCTTGGTGAAGGTGTGTTAGTAACTGCACATTTGAAATCTCCCCGAAGCCTTTCTGAATGGTGTGGCTGGTACTGAGCCTCCAGGGTGTCCGCATGGCTGTATCTTTAGCCTGTCAGTTTTTGCAGTATTATTTGCAGCTCTTTGCGTTTACTTAAGTTTCTTCATGCAGCAAAGCACAGAAGTCAGACTTTGAAGGTTGCACCATTGGATGGGCCATTGAATCCTTCTGAGTTGTAGTTTCCTGGTCTGTAAAATGGGTCTGACACAGCCTCTTTCTTCCCAGGGTTGTTGTGACAGACATGATCGCTTACCAAACAGAGCAGCAGGTGGAGCCGGGTGGTGGAGGGCGGGGGCTTTGGAGCCAGGAGGCCCGGCTCGCATCCCAGCGTGGCTGCCTGTCAAACCTTGGTCCAGTGGGTTCCCTACTCTGAGCCTCCCTTTCCTGCCTTGCGACGCGAGATGAACACCTCTTCCGTAAGATCATCGAGTGGGTTGAATAGGCCACGACTGTAAAGCACTCAGCTATTAAGGAGTGTCTGTCTTGCCGCTGATGGTACTGGCTCGGAGTAGGTGCTCCATGGCTGAAATGTAGGATGAAGCCACGAGCAGTGCTTGGTACCTGGTGGGAGGCAGGCAGCGGTAGCCGCAATGGGCACAGGGCCTTTTCACGCAGAAAGCTGTGCACCGAAGTCCGCATCACTGGGCATGCTTGCTCTCCTCGTTGTACATCCTTACCCCGTAAGCTTGAAACACGCACCTCTTCATGACTGCCATTAAAAGTCACACTCAGGCCTCAAGGCCAGACCTGAGCTGTGCCTACTTGACCTATGAGGCTAGTCCGGGTTTGGAGCCCCACCCCCCAGTAATAAATCCGCTCCAAACCCCGCCTGACATGGGGCTGGCTGGCAGTCAGTCTGGGGAGGAGGAGGGAACGGGGAGGAGGGAGAAGGGGTGTCAGCAGACACTGAGGATTTTGTAGGTCATCCCTGGTCCGTACAGACTTCTTAAGAGAAAATTCCAGGAACCTTGGCACAGGAAGCCCTAAAAGAAGTGGGTCTAATCGCAGGGCTGGTTTCCCACGGGGCTGCTAGGAGTGGGGGAGGCAACCATCAGGCTGTGTGTGTTTTACTTTTTTTGGCTGTTTTCAATATTGCAGACTTAGGAAGCCTACCTGTCCCCTTACATTGGAGAGCTTTACCATTTGGGTGACCAGACCAGTGGCTGGGAGGCGGAAGTGAGCGTGGGAAGGAGGCGCGCAGGAGGCCCTCGGGCAGCCAGCAGGCTTGCCCAGCACTCTGCTGGCCCGGGAGGCACCGAGCCGAGGGTCTGGGGTTCGGGGCTCACCTACGTACTCGCCCCTGGCGAAGGGCAGGGCTGGGTGAACTGTCCTGGTCTCCTGCTCCACTGGGGGTGGCTCGTAGCTGTCGTCCCCGTTCTCTTCCACGGGCATCACGTACATCTCCGAATCCGAGTGCTCATCCGGGTGTTCGTAATCGCTGTCCTGGGAAGGCAAACACCCTGCTCAGCGGAGGGCACAACTCTTTCCCCAGAACTCACCCAAGGTGAGGGAGCAATTGAAGAGGCAAAGCTGGGATCTGCAACCAGGGCTCTCCTGACTCCAAAGCTCTTCGCCTTGATCCCGGTGCTTTCTGAGGGAAAGCATGGACTATTTAAACCCGAGGGTGGCTGAAATTCTGCATACTGACAAAGCAGAACAGTGGGAGATAGTATGATATCTTTTTAAAAGACAGAAAAATGACCTAATAAAATGGAATCACTAATAGGTATTATTTCTCATGAATGCTGATGGTTGAGGAAAAAGTAGGTTTAATTCAGGGAGGGGGAGGGGATAAAGAAATTACATAGATGCCTTTGAGGAGACGAGTTGTTTTTAAAAACCTAGCTGGTCAACTTCAAAATGACTCAGAGTCCATTCTCTTTCTTTCTTTTTGCTATTTTTAAAATATAAATTCTATTTCAGTTCATATGGAAAATGCATCGACAAGGGCCAAAATCGAAACGGTTCAGAAGGTCGTAAGGTAAAGTGTTCCCAGTCACTTAGTTTCTCTCTGTTTGGGCAAACCATGTTTCTAGCTTTATATGCACCATGTCAGAGATGGTTTTGTGTATAACGTTTGAATGATGTGGAGGAAATACTTGGTTTGGGACGGAGGAGGCCCTCTGCCTTCTGTGACTGCTGCCCACGCGCTGCCTGACGCCGGGCACGGTGACGGTGAGTGACTGAGAAATGGCTGTCCAGTTTCATGGCAGGGATGGAGGTATAGCTGGTCACTGTCTTGTTACTTCTGTATCCTCACCGCCTTAAACAGTGCCGGCACGTGATGCGCACTCAAAAGGCTTGGAATGAACAAATGAATAAATGAGCGAAGACTGTTCTTTTCTTTTCAGTCAGGGGATAAGTGGGGTGAAGGGGTTGGAGCAGGAAAGGAGAAAGGAGGATGAAAAGACAGCTTTTCCTGAGGTGGCTGGAGGCATGCTGGAAGAGAGAAGAAAAGGAGGAAGGACCCTGAAGAGGGTGTACATCCTTGTCCTTGTGAAACATCTGGAAATGGACCGGAAGGGGGGAGGTACGAAAATTCCGGTAGGAGTGAGATATCTCAAACTTAAGGGAAATTGCCCAACCCCCTATCTCAGTAACAGCAAATGGAGGTGGGGGGGGCTTAATAATTCTTCCTGAACATGAATAGGAAATTAGGCTGAGTATAATATAATTATCACTATAATGAATAATTATTAATTGCTTTATATTATACATAAATATTATACTTATTAGAATACATAATATAATATTCTAACTGGAATTTTGATGTTACTGCATATGACATGGACTACTTCATTTACTCCTCCCCATAATCATATGAGGTTAGTTTCTTCTTATCTCATTTTACAGATGTGGAAACTGAGGCACAGAACGTTGAGTTCATTTGAGTTGGCAGTCTGTGTCCTGGGGAAGACAATAACCATTATCAGGCAGAGGGCCTGAGGGATGGATAAGGAAGCCAGAAAGCCTGGCTTCCCAAGACTCATCTGATCTTGCATGGGGTGGTAGGAACCCTCCTGGTTCAGGGGATGGACATAGCGGGGGCTGTTACAGCATCCCAGGGAGAGACCAGTGCAAGGACTGGGAAACGGTTGCTTTAATAAACGTCTGGAAATATCAGTGGGCATTGCCTCCTGACATGTGCACCTGCATAGGGTATGGTTTGGGTATCCCACTCTTCTTCATTTTGCAGGGAACATGGAAGGGGCTTTCTGGACTTGGTTTCCTGGAGGCTGCGGGGCAGCATCTCTCCTGGGGAAGACACTGGGGTCCTTGCAGCCCCTTGGACAGAGCAGCCTGACTGAGAAGACCAGGTTGGCAGAAATGACAGGGAAAGAGAGGGTAGAGGAAAAGTGACCCCAGGTCAGCTGTCTCTGGCAGCCAGTGTCTGGCACTGGGTGTAGTCCTCAGGGGGACAGGATTGAGACTGTGTCCCCAGAACCCAGCAGAAAGTCTGCTCCAGGGAAGATGCCCACTAACCATCTGTGGAATGAATGAATGAACTGAGCTGCTGGCCTTGAGCTTAGGGACTGCAGAGATGGGAATGAGTGCTCAGGAGAAGAGCTGGGCTAGCCCTTCCTTTGGAAAATCCTCTCCATCAACCAACACCATGAGCAGTCACTGCTCAAGGCACAGCAGACTGCACTAAATACCTTTATTAAGAAAATTTGAAAAGGAATCTGTTCAAACTTCTGAAAAAGTTAAAAAAAAAAAATTCCTTCCTCCAAAGTTAACCTGAATTCCGGCAAACAAGATTCCTTCATTCACTCAATACTAGAGTAGGTGCAATATGTAGGACAGTCTGATGGAAATTTTGAAGGAGAAAATGTGCAATCAGACAAAAATCCCAAACTGTTCATTCATTCATGTAATCAATTAATATTTATTGAGCACCTACTGTGTGCCAGGCATCATGCCTGGCTCTGAGTTCAAGACAAATACAGTATGGCTTTCATAACATTTATATTTTAGTGGGGATATCAATGATAAATGAAAGTGAAGATAAATGCTAGGTAGGGAACTAACTAAATAAAATAGCTATCACTTGAGATAGATGTACTTAAGGGAATGATTGAGGTCCTGAGACAGAGCCATGGAAAGAAGTGTTTTACCTTGACTAAAGTGCTGGAAAGCCCTTTCTGAGAAGAAGAGATTTAAGTGAAACCTGAGGATAAGAAATTACCAACCAAATGAGGAAAAATGAGGGCGTTCTTTGGTTTCTCCTCACTTGCCTTCACCTGCCCAAGAACTATGAGTGTGAAATCCCTGAGGCAGGCAGGACCTTGGACTATTCTAGGAGGGAAGGCAGTGTGGCTGGGGTGTGAGAAGCAAGGAAGGAGTGCTTGGAAGGCTGGACAGGCCTACAGGGGCTGGACATTGTCAGATCTGGAGGTTTTAGTAACAGGCCTGGATTTTAATCTACGTGCAATGGGAAGCCACTGAAGAAAAACTAATTGAGTTAAATAATGCTTATTATAACTGATAATGTTGGTTGATTGACCTTGGGTCAAGTCATTCCCCCTCTCCAGGCTGATTTTCTTTTGCGCACCCACTGTCTTCAAAAGCCTTACTGTGGTCTTTTTATCCAGCCAGATAGTTCAATTTCCTTTGCTTTCTTCCCGATGTGGACCAACTTCTTCTGTTGCTTCAGCTCTAGTGCAGGTGCGTGCAGCCAGCAGGGGGCGCAGCCGCAGCACTTCTGGAGTATCAGGGACTGCTGAGCCCCAGGAAGGCCACCCTACCCCTAGTTTTTCTTTTTCCTGTAGGTGAAAAGGAGTTCCTCTCTCCTAATCTGCAGAATCAACACTTACAGGTGTACACAACACTGAGCTGAGGTCAGGCTCAATTCTGGGCCATATTTTCATCCCACTGGGCTCATTGAATAACTGAATGACCATGGACAAGTCATTTTCATTCTCTTGGCCTCAGTTTCCCAATCTGTGAAATACTGTGTGTGGCTGTGTGGAGGGCCTCTTGGATCCCTTTCAGATATAAAATTCACAGATTGGAACAGGCCAACATTCTGGATGAATTTGATGTAAGTGAAAAATTAATTACTCTGCAGGAAAGTTTTTAGTATGTCAAATTCACTGCCACTCCCCCCTCCCCCATATTTCCACAACCAGGGACTGATTTTGTCAGGCTCGGTGGCTTCTCTACAAGCTTGAATTTTATTCCGTGTGCAGTGTGAAGCCATTTTTGTGAAGAAAACTTTTTAAAATGTCTTATCCCTACAAGATCCAGCCCAGGAGAAAAGTAGCCACAGAGGCCTGCTTTGGACGTCTCCAGGTTGCAGACACCCGGCGGAGGTTGACAGTTAACTCTGAAACTATCCACACACAGCCCCTGCTGGTCGTCAGGCCCAGGTCTCACTCCCTGGGACTCTGCTGATGTCCTCTTGTCACACAGCAACCCTTGGTGGTTAAGAGCCTAGTTCTGAGATCTGAGGGTCTGGGCTTAAATTTTGGAACTGTGAGTTACTTAAACTCTCCTTCCTTGATTTCTTCATCTGTAAAATGGGCAGAATTGATATTCAAAATATTTAACAACTAGTAAGGTGCAGGTTCTGACCATGGTGTTAAAGAGGGTCCCAGACCCCCTCCCTGATGACCAGGCATTAACTCTTCAGTTGCTGGTTTATTTAGGGACCCTAGGCAGGGGCCAGGTGGTGACTGGGCACTGGGGAGTTTGGGACAGAGGCCATTTCCCAACTGATATGGACATATTTAAACATTTTAACATCTATTTTGGCTGTGCTGGTGAATATGCTGGGAACTGACATTGAAAATGGTTATAAACGTACCTGCCTCAAAGGTGTGGTGTATGAGATAATGTGTGTGAAGCTGTTGGCCTTGTTTGTAGGCGGCCTTTCTAGCACTGCCCTCATGCAGTTCTGAAACAAGCCCTTAAAAGGGCCTCCCCCAAGTTTTGGTGGAAACAGTGCCTTGCTGGTCCCGGGAGCAAATACTTACAAAGTCATCTGACCACTGCTCCTCTCCATCAGCAGGGTTTTCTGAAATGGCATGTGGGAAACAGAGTGAATCTCAGCTGGCCAGTGCCACCCTACCCACAAACACCCGTGCCTGTCTTCCCTTCCTTTGGGCTTCCAGGTCCCGTTTACTTGGCTTTGAGAGCGTGTTACAGTCATCCCGTATTCATTCACTTTTGACCGTTCTCTCTTCTTTTTTTTTAAGTCAAAGCATAAAGAAAAGATCCACTGGGCAGGGCAATGCTGCATCTGACCCATGTCTGTCTTTTTCAAGGGTCATTTCTTGGACCTTTCGCTATCCTAGTAGGGACTTGAGATCCCTACTAGGTTTGCTTCTAAGAATTGTTTTGAATGAATATGTGGATGGTGCAGTACCAGAGCACTGGGCTGGGAGTCACACGGACCTAAATTTGGATCTTGGTTCTGCCCCTAACTTGTTGGGTAGCATGGGCAAGACACGTAATATCTCCGGGCCTTGGTTTCCACATCTATAAAATGGGGAGATAACTTCTATGATTCTCTTTAGCTCTTCGATTATTTTTTTAATTAAAACGATGTTTGTCCAATGCCTTACTATATGCCAGGCAATATTATCAGAGCTTTTCACCTGCTCACTCATTTAGCCCTCTCAAAAACCTTGTGAGCAAACCGAGGCCTAGAGAAGATAAATCATTTGCCCAAGGTCACTCAGTAAGTAAATGGTGAGGCCAGGAATTGAACCCCAGAGGTTGACTCCGGAGCTCGTGCTCTGAATCCCAGTTCTGTGCTGCCTTGCTATCCATGAGCTACAGGGTGCAGCTGTGTCCTGAGTTCCACAGGGGATACAAAAGCAGATAGGACAAGTCTCAGCCCTTAAGTATGATCTTGAAGAATAAATATGTAGATAAATAATATATAATATAATTAATAAAATATAAATAAATAAAACTTATATTCTTGCAGAATAAAAATGGATCTGAATTATGGCAGCAAAGAATATTTGACCCCTTCTCTTCCAAAACACATTTAGGATATAAGAAGCTTAGCATCTCTGCCATCACATCAAGTGACCTTAGAGGTTAAACTCAATTCACTCTGCCATGTTAGAGCTCAACCAGACACAGGCCCAGATAACATAGTATCTCCAACGACTACCCCATAGAGGGTTCCAGGCCCCTCCCACCCCACTGCAGAGCCACTGCTAGAGGGCCAGTAAGTGGTGCCTGAATCCCTCAAAATCTCAGCAGAACCTTATCTCACAATTTCTATCCTTTGCCATGGCAAACAGCCAACTTCAGCTCCACATGGGTTCCACAGAGTGACGAGGAAAGGAATCTTGCAGGTGAAATGGGGGACAGGAAGGAGACCTTTGGACTAGTGTGGCCATGTTTTAATCTAATGGTTAGCAGCAGCACCCTCTCTTGGGGAAAACTTGAGAGGAGCTAAGAAGGAGCCTCACCATGCAAGTAAAATATGGGATCAAATTCTGACATTAACAGAAAATAATTCTTACTAAATTATCCTTTTGGTTGACTTATACCAAATTATGGTGTATTCTAATCATCTTCTAGAAACTCTAGAAGAATAAGTGAACAAATCCTCTTCTGATGTGGCAAGATCTCTATCCTGGTACAGTGGGGGAAATAACAAGTTTCTAATTCCTTATGTTTGGGGATAATTGAAGCCCAACACTTAGAATGGCAAGATGTTCATGTTTTAACCATATGAAGCAGAAACTTTGTAAGATAAATTGTACGTTTCTTTACCTTGATAACCTGTATTGGCTGAATCCTTTCTCCAGGACTCAGTGGCTACTTTATGATCAATTACTAGTGCAAGTAGTTGCAACTAGTTTCCTTGTCTCTGTGATCGCTCCTCTCCCATCACTCCTTCCTACTGTTTCTAGTTATTTTCTTAAAATAAAAGTTAGATCGTGTTGTTTCTTTCCTTCAGAATCATCAATAACTCCCTATAGAATAAAGTCTAAATTCTGTGTCAAGATATTCAAATGACCCCACCTTTTGTCCCTTTATTGACTTCTCCTATTTCAGTCTTACACATCCATTTTTACTAATACCAAAGAGCTTGTCCCTTCTGCATGTGCTTTTGATGGGTCTCTGCCCTGCTCTAGCTGTTTCCCCAGCCGGTCCCACTTCTTTCTTCCATGGAAATCCTTGTCGTCCCTGACAGGCCTATTCAGAGGCTTTCTCCTCCATGGAGTCCCCACCAGTCCTTCTGCTCATAACCAATCACCCTTCCTCTGAGCCCTCCTAGATGCTGCCAGCATGTTGATGTCACATGTACCTCCTACTGCCTCATGCTATGATTAAAATATATCTCTCTGTACTGAAAGGCAAGGCCTATTTATCTTTGTATCTGAATAGTGTTTTACATTTCTAAGCACTAATCTATGGACTGTGTAACCAATGAACTAATAAAAATATGAACCATTGCATGCACTGAATGAATGAAAATTAGGATAATAATAATAGATTCCATGTGTTAAATATTTGCTATACACCAGGTGCTCAGCTAAGCTGTTTTAAAAGCATTTCTTCAATTGTCCTCATAAAAGCACTGTGTGGTAGGCATTATTATTATTTCTGTTTTACAGTTGAGGAAACAAGGGCTAAGAAAGATTGCATAACCTGTCTGAGGCCACAGAACTCCGAGTGCAGGCATAGGATTGGAGCCAAACTGTCAGTGTTGGCTCCCGCACCTGAAACCCATGTGATCATTCAGATAAAACCTAGGAGAAAAGCAGATAACCAGTCCAGACATCTTGGGGCGTGGAGGCAGAAAATGGAGAAAAGCCTCGTGTTGTAGAGTTGACTTGATGTGTTCCACCCACCAGCGGCTACCTCTTCTGGTCTCAAGGGAAACATGTGTCAGACTCAGAAAATCACAAGCTTGTAGGCAATTCTCTAAACTGAAAAGTCTGACAGTCCCAAGCACTAGATCTAAAGTATAGCTGATTTTCCAGTATCTCAGGGAGCCTCCAAAAGCGTGCAGGACTATGGTTCTAGAACCAGACTCCCTGGGTTCAAACCCAGGCTCTGCTCTTTTCTAGTTGCTTGGCCTTGGGCCAGTCATTTAATATCTTATAAAGATCAGTTTCTTTGTCTGTAAAACAAAGATAGTGTCTACCTCATATGGTTTTTGTGAGAATAAAGTAATATAAACATGTGAAGTACTTAAAAAAGCCTGGCACACAGTAAATGCTATATTAATGTTAGTTAGTCTTGTGTAGGATATTTGCAAACGTCTTGATAAACCCTTAAAACAACACCAATACTAATTCACTCCAATGAAAATCACACAGTATGGCTACCACAAAGAAATGGATCCTAGAAAGTCTCTAGTGTAATGGGTAAAATTTTAAGGAGGATTAGTTCTAATTTTGTATATGCTAATGCCCGGCCCCTACCAGAAAGCTGAGCTCCTGCTTGGGCCACCTTCTCAGGTAAAGCCTTTCCTGTTGTGTTGTTTACTTGGTTTGGGGCTAATGGTCCTTTTTTGAGTCATAATCCCCTGCCACACATAGAGGGAGCCCTCCCTTGCCTGGCCTAGGATTTGCATTGCACGCGGCCCTCCCAGGCCTGCATCACAGCTCCACGTGTGATGACATGTAAGAATTGCCAGGATGGGCCCATCTCGGTATTGCTCCAGGCAAGAGTATGCAGGGGTTTGAGCCTGGATTCTGGGACCACACTGCCTAACTTGAAATTCTGATTTTGTTGTTTTTATCGGCATGGACTTAGCCAAATTGCTTAACCTCTGGGTCTCAGTTTCCTCATCTCTAAAATTGGTATTAACAGTAACTGCTTCATACACTTTTAAAAGAATGAAAATGAAATAACATATTAAGTGCTTAGAGAATACCTTACATTCAATAAGGCTCAATGAACTTTGGCATTCACTATTCATTTAAATTCTCTTTAATTCTCACAATATCCTAAACAATAGGTATTCTTATCTCCAGTTCAGGAATCTGTGGCTAAGAGATGTTACAAAACTTTTCTAAGTTTGCATGGCCATTTGGGAAGCAAAGTCAGGATTTTAACCCAGTAAAAAGAACCTAAATTCCAAGGTTTTTGCACCAAGATATCCTGTGTAATGGAAATAAAGAACTATGGACTAGATGAACTATCATGTATTAGATTGAGAATAATCCAGGGCAGCGTAACTCTCCTAGCATCTATACTGATTCCAGGTGCTGGGAAAGTTCAGGGAAAGGGGTGCTCAGTGAGGACAGAGAGATTGTGTAAGGTTGTGTGCAAGAGGTGGAACTGAACTGTGAATTGGAGGATGAGCAAGTTTCTCACAAGAGAATGAAGATGAGAGAGCCTCCTGCCTCCAACAGCTAAGCCAGAGGCCTTAGGTGTCAGGTCCAGAAGCAGGGCTTAGCAGATAGATGAAATGGGGCATTCATGAGGGGCAGATGTGCTCATAATGAATGAGCATCACTGGAGAGTAACAGAAGAATATGCCAGATATAAAGACAAAGCTAGATTCATTGCCAACCAAGGAGATGTTCCAGCTGCAACGGATTTTAGAGGTTCCAGTGGCATGCTGGAGATGGGGAGGCTGAAGAAGATGGTGTCCAGTAACTCAGGCAGGAAGAGATGAAGGCTGAACTAGGCTGGACAGCTGGATGGATAATTAAAGGTCTCCATGGTAAAGGGTTGAAGGCAAGTGCAAACTCAGCCTCTTGGTTCTTGGGCCAAAGAAAAATGGTAGCATCTCATCTATGGGCATTGAGGGGTGCTCCCCATGATGGCATCTCTGACACACAGCCTCAGTTGCAGTCCTGCCCCTGCCCTACCCATTTCTCCCTTTACAGGGTGGTAGTGGAATGCAAGGAACAAGTCCCCAACTCCCACAGTGGGAAGACTACAGCAGACAGGTAGGCAGGAAGGAAGGAAGGGAGGAAGGAAGGAAGAGAAGGATAAGCAGGACGTCCAGCTGCAGTGGTGGGGACAGACACAGGGAAGGAACAGAAAGAAAGCAGAAACCACAGAGGCTGAGCAGGAGGCAGCAAGTAGACAGTCCCACCTGGTCTGGCAATTGAGAGGAGAAAGGGGTGCCGTCAATGTGGGGAGATGAGGCACAGCTCTGAATTGTCTGGAAGAAGTGTTTTGAGTCTAAGTACTTCACATCTTAGAAATTCCCTTTGTCTGCATTTTATCTACCTTTTGCAGACTTCTGTGTGTGTATGTGCAGAAATGGGGGACATGGTCCTAGCTCTGACATTACCTGACTGTGTGACCTTGAGCAGTCACATTGCCTTACTGTTCTCCAGTTTATATCCCTAGAAGGCGAGGCTTGCATTGGTAGCTTTCGGGACTTTTGCAGTTGTAAAATACCTTTGAGGTCAGATTCCATTCCTCCCCTCTTAGTTCCACAGGGCAGGACTGATGTCCAGTATCACTCTCCCAAGGTCAGCTTTGCTGATAACACTAGGGTAGAGTGCAAATGAGGGGATAGAAAATCAAGTAAATGCTGGCTTTACTAAGGACACCAGGATAGGGGTAAAAGTAGTTTCACTTCTGTAGTGGATCGGGGATTGTCTATGCATACCCTATGCCTCTGTGGTGGGCATTTACCCAAGAATGCCTGTCTAAGGACCCTCCTTTGCTCTGGAGTCTTTTCATGCAAGTGGGCCTTTGCTACCCCTGGATTTCCAGGCAGAAATAATCAGTTTGCCTGAAGAGATCAGGCAGCTGCCTATATAAACCCTCTGACCTCACTGGATGACATCAGTTGTGAAAGGAGAAGGTGGATCTCCTGGGACATCTCAGCAACCCCTAGATATCAGGCCCCGAGAGTACAAAGAGGGAGGCTTGTTCAGTTCTGACACTTCAGGGGTTTCTGGAGTAACCAGCGGGGCTTCTGCAGTGACCCCAGCAGACTTGGGGTACAATGGCGGGCCCACCCAGAGCCAGTCCTCAGGCTGCAAAGATGCAGGTGCCCAGGAGGGTGTTCAACTAATGAAAGCTCAGGAACTAGGATGCAAGTTCTGCTGGTAACTTCAGAGGCTGTGGCGCCATCAGAATAATGAGAAATGTCCTAGAAGAGGATAGAAATCTCTGCTTGGGTCAAAGCGAGGAAGGGTAGAATGGAAGCCTGGGTAGGTTTGTCGCTTAGGGGTCGCGGGAACCTTGCACAGGTCACTTAATTTCCCTGAGATCCTTTTCTTCATCTGAAAAATGGAGATAATTTCTATATAATGGTGCAATGGGAAGATTAAATAAGATAATATCCTTAAAGACTTTAACATCATACCCAGAACAGAGTAAATGCCCAACACATTGGATCACTTCCCTTCCAGCAGCAATTGGCCACCTTCCGGGGGTGATGCACTCTGCTGTCAGAGCTCTTTCTGTGGCCTTGTTCTTGTAGCTGGAAAGAATCCCCAAGGTTCAGCGGAAACAGCTGGAAATGTTCCTGGGCGTAAGTTGGGAGCAGGGGTTGCCAAGAGGATGCAGGGGGTGATAGTGGTTTTGCAAAAAGGACAGTTTCATTTCATCAGTGCCCAGGAGAGACCTGACTATCTGATTTATTGAAATCTTGGTCAGTGGCAGAAAAAAGAAAATAAAATCATTATTGCCATTTAAGGCTTGTTTTTAGCTGTTGTCCTCGTAAAGGAAGAGTCTTCAGTGATGTCTATAGCTCTGTGGTTTTCACCGAGGGCTCTACAGAGCTGGCCGTGTTCAGGAAATCTTTATACTTAATGCCAGCAAGAAGAGATTTCGGACCTGTCCTCTTAAGGTATCTCTCCTAGGAAAGGAAAATGTATTGGATATTTTACTTTACTCGTCACTGCCATATACCCTACCCATCTCAAATTAACCTTTCTCCCCTGCTCAAGTGGATCCTAGTTGGATTGTGGTTGCAGAATTAAATTTAGGGAGGATAGAGTAACCATCATGCCATCAATAATGTATTCTCCTCCACTCTTCATCATCCCTAAAGTATCTGTTTAAATAGACTCTATCTAGGATGTCTTTTTTTCTATACTCCCTTTGAGTATCCTTCCTCCCCATCCTCCACTTCAGATTATATTATGTCATGCTGCTGTTATCACACGGAATTATAATGACTTTTCACCTCATCTATTTTCCTTTCTGGACTATAAATCCTGTGATCTTATGTGCCTGGCATATGGAAGATCCCTAAAATAAGTTTGATAGATACATGGATAGAAGGATGGAAGGATGGAAGAATGGAAGGATGGATGGATGGAGTACTGCATCTCCAGTTTAGTCAAATGCAATACCTAATAGATTTGCTTATTCTTAAAATTAGGATGGGCACTTGTTTTCAAATGAGAACTTATTTCCCTTTTCAACAAATAAATATGAGCATTTAAATGAGTCAAGCGTAAGTTAATGTATCTTAGAAACACTCTTTCTTACCTGAAGCATAGTCCCTTTGGGGAACACTTGGAGGTGCTTTGACTTTCAGCCTGTAGATAATAACCATTAAACAAATGGTTAGAGAATAGGACAACAGGTGTCATGATAGAAGCTGATATAAAGATAACAGGTTGATGACTAATAGAATAATAGCTTATTTGGGGCACATCACATTTAAAGACAATAATGGTGAAGCCATTAACTCAGGGAGTTCCCACCTCTCCCCAACTCCCAGTGCACAAAGCGGCTGCCACATAGCGAAGGCCAAGACTGGCAGTAAAAGGCTGCACAAGGTCAGGGTACCATGAAGCACTGAGGTCAGAGGTTCAAGGACGATGTGGTGATTGGGTGATAGGAGCAGGAGAGAAGAAGAACTATATTTTAATGGTTTGCAAATCTTTAAATAACAGAAGAAAATTAGCTAGAATGAGCACTTCAGTTATAAATTGGGCTGAAATTATTTTTTGCACCATTGGAAAAAAAATTACTGAGCAATGTGCAGTGAATATTTCAAGATTGGGGACTGTGACATTTAGTTTATTTAGAAGTCCAACAGTTTCAAGCACCTTCCAAACTACTTTTAACACATCAAGTGTGCTGAATATTCAAAGTCTTTCTTAACTCATTAAAAGAAGAAAAATTTTAAAAATTTAAAAATTTTTTAAAATTACATTTTTAAAAAGTATTCTAATTTTTAGACTTTTCATAAGTTCTAATATCTACCTTTCCATTATTTGAAATAGGCAAGGTTTATAGAACATTATTAATCTTAATAATAGTTTATGTATTTTAAATAACAAAATAAATCTATATATTTTCAGTAATTTAACTCTTTAAAATATCATTTTAAATTATTTCCTTAATGAAATTTATAAATTATAAATAAAACCAATATCAAGTAACATTTACCAGAACTTCATATCCTTTTATAGAAGCATTTATTACATTTATCTATGAAATAAAATAATCATTTCATACAAAATACATTTCATTTCTTGCAAAAGAAAAGTATCCCAAAACTCATGTTTTGTTATAAAAAAAAAATCCCCTACAAACCATAAAAATAATAAAACCTATAATTTTTCAAAAATAAAAGATTTGTACTTGTGTAGCAATTCTGCTCTTTGTCACCCTAAAGGCTCTCATACCATTTTATTCAATCCTTGTAGCAAACCATCAGGGTGTGCTGGGAAAATGTTACCCTTATTCCTATGATGAGGCCCAGAGAGAGATTGCACAAGGTATTGCAGGGAAAAAAAAATGAAAAAACTGGATATGGTGCAAGGCCTGTTCAAGGACCAGGAAAGCTAAACAAAACAAACAACAAAACCCACAAACCAGCTACTATATTGCCATCGTTTTGTGAAAGAAATTGCATTTTAAATGGGGTTTTAAAATGGTATTTTAATATTTCTAAATGTAGGGAGGTTATAATCTCAGAATAAAGGATTCACTTAAGGAAGGACTGTTGGCCACTGAGCACCGACAGGGACTAGAGGCCAGGGTTTGGATCTTGCTTGCAGCCTGCAGCTGCACAGCGAACTCTAATACTTCAAGGTTCTTATTTTCTCACTTGGCCACAGACCAGCGAGGACTCCGTCACAGTCTTATGTAAAAGAACCAGGGTGCTCGACCGTGCTTCCTCCTTTCAAGGTAGCACCTGCTGCATGGTTTCGAGCGAGAGCTTCACTGCACCTCATTTTGAACCAAAGGGTCATTAAGTTCTCCCAGAATAATGACTATGGCCGCCACATTTTCCCAACCAAGCTGGAAAAAAACATGGCTTGTCAAGTAAAAGCACTTTTGGGGACAATGGACAGAATGTTTGAAATGGAAACTGTCCAAGAAAACTCTTGATCTATGGTTACTGTAAGATGATGACTTACCATGGAATTGAGGGACATTTTGTACAAAAGCTCCATATCATTGAGGAAGCTGGTGTATCGTAAAATTGGCAACTATGGGATTCTAGATCGATTGATCTAGAATTTACAGTCATTGTTACAATCAACAGCAGTGTTCCCTCATTTGAATGGGATTCTATGCGTATCAGAAATAACATCAAAATAAAAGTAATTGCACACCTCTCCCAGTTATATCCCAGAACAAAAAGACAAAAGTCTTTCTAAGATGACCACTATCCCACAAGCAGGGGCACATTTTCACTATTTTATGATGATCGCGTACACTAAGTGAAACTCCTTTATATTTTTTACATATTCTAGTCTAACATCACTACCCAAAGTGACTTCTTAATTATAAATTTACTTAAGATAAAAAAATGAAAATACTCTGTGCTGAAGGCATGGAGAAAATGAACTCTTTGGTGATACAAAATGTTTTAGGGAAATTTGGTGATAGTAATCAAAATTTTAAGGGCATACAACTTTTCATCCAGAAATTTCATTTCAGGAATTTAGCTTACTTGGGTATTGAAAGTGTGTAGCATATTTATCACGGTATTATTTGTGACAGTTAAGCGAAAAAAAAATTAGATTTCTATTATCAAAGTGCCTTCCAAAGCTATGGTACCAATTTGAATCTCCACCCTCCTTAAAAATGCCCACCAATATAAAATTGGTTAAATAGGCCATAATGCATTTACAGCAGACTATTAATCGTGAGTTCAAAAAGGAATATAGTTTTTTTTTACAAAGATAAAAACGCCCATGATACAGCATTAAGTAAAGCAAACCAACAAAGCAAACTAGCAGAACAGTCTGTATAAGATGATACCATCCATGAAGAGAAGGTTTATGTGTATTGGTATGTACTATATCTGTGTCAGTGTGTGTGTGTGTAAATATATATATGCCAAACTCATGATAATATCTGTTTGGGAAGAGTGGGTTAGGGTGGAGGTATGGGGAAACGAGAGGTTTTTACTTCATATAATTCTCAACTCTTTAATTTTTTTTTACCTGGTGAATATGTATTATGTTTCACTAAAAAGAAAAAAAAGAAAAAAGAAAAGAAGCAAACAAAATTCTTACAAAATATTACATCGCTTTTCCTCTTACATTTTGAGTAACAAATGCAGATATGTACATTTCTATTTTCTTTTTTAAAAAAAGGCTTAAGAGGTTTTTGGTGTATAGGACATTTGAGATTCAAGCTTTTCTTCTCCAAGTATCAGCAGAAAATACCACTTTAAGGCAATAGTTGAGAGAACAGAAATCAAAATAGAGCAAACAGCCTGGCACTGTAGAAGCTAAGGACTCTGTTCCTGTAACTTATTTGGATTTTTCCAGGCATGTCCTGGTGGCCCGTAGCTTAATATTTATAGAAGCTGATTTTTCTGCTTTGATGTTCTCTGGGCACCTTGAATAAGCATCCCTCACCTTTCCTGCGGGAGAGGGAAAGGCACAGTGCCCCGGGCACCCCCCCACTCACTCGCCTGTGGTTAACCGGCAGGGACTCAGTCATGAGTGAGAGAGCGTTACAGGCCAAAGATCTTGTAACTCCTCACTCGGGTAACAGAACTTTCTATTCTTCCACTTAGCACTGGTTGACATATTAAAATGGTTTCTATAGTGCCCTGATGTTTAACTTACTTTTTGATTTTGTTCATTATTCCACCTTCGTTGTGCTTGATATCATGGACCATCTTTTGAAGTTGCCTGTAAGAAACAAAATTAAACATGAAATATTAGTAATTATTATACAGTTACGTTATATAACTAGGATGATTTTTTTAAACACTTCTTGAATATAAAATAGAGTGTATTATATTTGATTACGTTGACATCTGTTACTTCAGATGGAAAGAGAAAGCATGGCTGACTGTATAAGGAATGTGGTCCCTGGGCTGTGTCCCATCTGTTGAGCTGTCTGGGCCAGCCTCAGGCTGTGAAGGCAGGAATTCTACCTCACAGATCATCTGTGCTCAGGAGACACGTGAGGCAGAGGTGTCAGTCAGTAGAAGGAGATTACTCTGATTTTAAGGCAGCCATTTAAATTTAGTGGGGAACTAAATGTTAAAGACATTTTTTCAATTGAAAGCTACTTTAGTTAAGTGGCTAGGGTCATCCCATAGAATAACCTAATAAACAACATAAGGGGTAAAAATAAGAAAGACTCAGGAGAGAGAGAAGGAGATGGAGAGGGAGAGAAGGTGGGAAAGGGGGTCAGGGAGGAGGGAGATAGGAGAGGGGAGGAAGGAGAGGAATTTTGGATTTTTCCAGGCATGTCCTGGTGGCCCTTAGCTTAATATTTATAGAAGCTGATTTTTCTGCTTTGATGTTCTCTGGGCACCTTGGATAAATATCCCTCACCTTTCCTGCGGGAGAGGGAAAGGTACAGTGCCCCGCACTGGTCCATAACTTAAGGACAGAACAGGTGTGTAGGAAAACTCCGGGAGAACTCCCTAGTAGTCTCTAAATTCCAAACACTTTTTCATTCCATTTCCAGTCCTTAACATAAACCTATTTTGTGCTCAAAGTTCTTGGAACTGGCTGATGTCCCACGCAATCAAATGAGCCTAAATCAGAAATTGGTACCAGGAATGAGATTATGCATACAACCATCAGCACAGTCTGGAATGGACGGCTAACAGCGTATGTGCCTTGATGACACAGCTATGAAGCTATGTAAGTCTCTTAGATAAGTGCGTACCAAAGATGAAGCTTTTGAGATTTAGCAGCTCCTACCTTAGAATAATTTAATAGGGAAAAGGATGCAAAATGTAGGGCAGATGGCCACTTCTCATAGCATTGGGCAGTTTGCAGTGAGAAAGGGTTGTTCTCTGGTTCTAGGTTGCTTTATGAGAGAAAATCTGGCTGATTGTAGCCACCCTTTGAAATCACTGAACACCAGACCCAGTCATGTCAACTTAATGCTTTGTTATGCCAGGTTTCTCTTGTCAAAGTTAATTATTTGCTGGCAAAGTCAGAGACGGTGACAACTGAAATGCAGATATTGGGAGGACCCAGAGGAGCTGGCAATTCCCTGCTCCCTGGTCTCTTCCCCAGTACTTCCTCCCATGTCCCCATTCCCAAAATATGAAGTTGTCTTACAGTATGACAAAGCCCCTGAAATTAGGGGTGTAAGGTAGAAGAAGCCCAGAAATAATCATTCTTCTGTTCTACTACAACCTAGAAATCAGGATTTAAGAGATGATTTTGATTACTGAATCATTATATAGACATTCCTTTCTGCTTTCTGGTATATTGGAGTAGACAGAAGGAAATTCCTGGAATTTCTAAATTGTAATCCAGCTGCCTTGAATCTCTGATAATGATTGTATAGCCCTTATCTTCTGCCCCTGTGATTGTAAAAACCTTGGGACTAACTTTCATTTGTACCCAGTTATCCAGTAATCACTAAAGACGGCCCCTAATGTTTATTAATGAAGGGTCTTGGGTCTGCCCAGAACTAACCCTTCCCAAGTTCAAAGTTATTTTTGATGACTGAGACTGGATCTAATCAAAGTGGAACTGCTGGACATGTGCAGTAGCTTAGACTTTAACCTACAAGTCACCTATATCTTCTTCCACCATTTTCTTACATATGTTCTGTGACTAAGCATGTGATCAACCTGTGCATCCCCAGTAATCAGATCCCCTCTAATTACATCACCTGGGGCCACTGTGCTCATTATCCTGAACTCTGCCCATATTTTCTCTTTTAAAACTATCCAAATTACCACAGTTCAGGAAGACAGATTTTGGGCCACTAGGCCATCTGCTCTCCTGCTACTTGCCTAGTAATAAACTCTTTCTCTCTTTGAAACCCCGGCATGCCAGGAATTGGTTATGGAGCATGTTGGGCAAAAGAATCCATGGCCTTTGTCCATTAAAACTACTCCAGTGCTAAATTCCCAGTCCAGCCTCGAGGAATCTACTATGAAAAGGAGGACAGTTGGGAGGCAAGGTGTACTTTTGCCAAGCTATTGGGCCTGGTGGGAGCAGTCCTTGGCTCTCAGTGCTACTCTTAGAGGAGGATATCATAGTCCAGATTCTGCAGGCATCTTATCAGAGAAATATCCAGAAAACCTCAAACTCAACATGGCAGGGAATTTTGGCTCCTCAAGTAGCCTTGTGATTTGAACTCAAAGAATGGAAAAGCCCAAAAGGTAAATTCCTGCAATGCTAGAGCCCCCATCACTTGGTCAGATTTGCCAGCCAAGGAACTCACTTCACTGTGAATGAAGTCAGATGACAGTTGGACAACCATGAAGTTCTCTGTTCCTATCAGAGGCCTCACTGTTCATCACTGACTGTCCTTGGAGCATCCACATTACAAGGATAGATGCTACCCAGAAGGACAAAATATAGGCGGAAATTAGGTTGCAAGACTTTTTTAAATCTCTGCTAGGTAGAAACTGGAAAAACTGTCATGCAAAAGCTATAAAGAAAATGATTAATGAATCTGACTATATAAATATTTGAAATAATAAGCACACAATCAAAATACAAATGCCATCCTGGAAGAAACATTTGTAACATGTAATAGTAACATTAAACATTTTCTTGATTTATAAAGAACTCTTATAACTCAGTAAAATAAGATGAACAATTTAATAGAAAAATGAGCAAATGATATGAACAAATAGCTAATAGAAAAGAAATGCAAGTGGCCAATAGATCAATGATTTAAAGAAATCTAAATTGAAACAATAATGAGATATCATGTTCTACCTATCAGATTGGCAAAGATTAACAAGTGTAATAATATCCAGGGCTGGTGAGGGTGCAAGACTACAGATATTCTTGGGAATGTGAATTGTTGCAATTGCTTTCTGTCAAAAAAGTTAAAACATCTATACTTATTGACCCCGCAATTCCACTGCTGGGAATTTGTGAATTGTCCCAAAACTTTGCCATTGATGTTTATTGCAGTATTATGGACTGCATGGACCCAATCCTCCCTGCCTCTGCCCCAAAGCAGCTGGAAACAACCTAAATCCAGTCAATAAAAGGGAACTGGTTAAATAAATTTTGATAGAGCCATAAAATGGAATACCACAGACCCTTAAAAAAATATAAAAAGAAAGAAACTTGGATCTGTATTGCTGATACAGAAAAATCCCCAGGAGATATTAAGTTTAAAATAAAAGGAGGAAGAAGAAAGAAAAAGAGGAAAGGATGGAAAATGCAGAACAATGTGTATAGTTGGGGAGAAGAAAAACATACATACATTTGTTCTTGTACATGCATAATTTTTTACAGGTTATGCAAAAAGTTTGTTAAAAGGTGGTTTTCAAAACCAATGGCGTCCCTTTGTACAAATTAAATACAGGTGCTCCTTTTGTCTGGGTGGACCCTGCTCTGTGTCAGAGCGTTCAACCTGCAAACAGAGCAAGGCTGGATTTTAGCCCCCGCTTGTTCCCATAGCTGGGCACCCTCATACAGGGACAGCCCAACCAACTGCAGGGTGAAGACCTGGCGTCTGGGAGTGCGCTTGATAGGTGTTTCAACAGGAAGGAGAGGAAATGCAAACTCAACTCGATTAAAGGAGTTTTACTGTGAGGCTATGCACTGGTGGACTGATGCCTAAGATGGCGACAGCAGTGAGCGGAGAATGGGGCACAGCTTATATAGGATGGTTGAAGGGAAATAGGGAAAGGGAGGTGGTGGGTTTTCTCTATCTAGCTTGGGGGAGGGAAGTTGGCAGGTGTTCATTGGTTGGTTTAGAAGGCGGGGGCTAAGTAGGGAGTTATCCAAGCTTGCAGCTGCTGGGGCTGTAACTGCCCGAGGGCAGATGTTAGATAAGGGGAGTTATAGCAGGAATGCAGCTGCCAGAGGGGGATATAAGGACATTCATTGCAACTGCATGTGGGCTGGGGCAGGTTTGGTTTTGCAAGGGACCTTCTGGAAGTTATGAGTGGGGGAAGTTTCTTGGAATATTTGCTAGGGGGTGATTACATCATGGGGCAAGGGGTTCTGCCTAACAGGGCTTCTACTGTATATAAAAAAGGAGACTTTTACTTTACAATTAACATCTTTCTAGATAATTTTGAATCTTCATAGCATAGGCATGTATAGCTGGTGCTATCTGTATTATATACACATATAGAGAAAAATGTTAACAGGATGGGAGTAAAGGTCCATATACTCTAAAAGCCAACGTGTGGCTTTTCAGTGTCACAGTGGAGCAATTGCTTACAGGAGCTTCTGAGGCTGAGAGGACAGTTCAGCAAAAGAGCTCTGCTTGAGTTGGCCTGTGATGTCCTCCACTTACTCTTAACTTAAGGCTAAATAAGCCAGATATGCTGGTACTCTGCTGCATTTGTTCATGATAGTCTTCTGACAAGAAAATATAAATAAAAGTTTATGCGGTTCTGTCCTGGAAGAGGAGCGTATTTGAATCACCTTTCATGCAGGCCTTTGTTTCGAGAAAACTCTTTGATTGAGGCCTTTAGATAACTTATGAAGCTTGAGCCTAGCATTGTTCTTGGAGAAAATTGTGATTTCCCCATTAACCTGAAATGCAGATTTCTCTGACATTGGGAGCTAAGCCTTCTATTAGGTAATAGGATGGTGATGTATAATTAAACTTAACATAGCTCTATGAGACTCTGTTGACTGGGGTGAGGGGTGACAGCTGGGAAAAATATTTCCTTGGCTTTATGTGGATTTAGAACATCTATGCTGCAAAGTGTGGCTTTTCAGTGTGGCAATGGAGCAATTGCTTAAAGGAGCTTCTGAGGCTGAGAGGACAGTTCAGCAGAGGAGTTCTACTTGGACTGGCCTGGCCTGTTAATGTCCTCTACTCAACTTTTAACTTAAGGCTAAATAAGCCACATATGCTGGTACTCTACTGCATTTGTTCTACTAACTGCTAAAGGTGGGGTGGCATGAGATTTGCTGGGTAGGAAATAGACATTTCTACTCTCAATCATCTTGGGAAAAGGAAGAGTCTCAAATGAGAAATGGGGACTTGGGTATTTTAGGGAGCTCTTTCTCCTTCTGGATCTAAAGATTGTTAAGAGCTTGAGTCCTAAAAAACAAAGACAAACCTAGGGGATTTTCAGCGAGGGGATGCTGCAATTGGGCCCACACCTAAGGCTGGTTTCTGGCCTACTTTCCATAAGGTAATTTGCACCCATTGTCCCTGGCCAAGTAATATCTTGTCAGTAGTTGTGAGGCAGGTTCGATAAGGAAGGAGGGAAGGGGAGGGGACCCTAAGACCCATGACATGAAGTCCTTTTTGGGACATGTACATGTAGCCCCCACAAACCTAGCTCTCACTCAGGTCTGCACCTGGAAAGAACCAAAACAAAATGCATCTCCTTAGTCCCCTATTAGCACAACCAGGGGGGAAAGGGCTCCTCCAAGGCCTTCTAATCCCAACTTCAGAGGGCCCCTCCTCCTTTGGAGAATGCCTGCGCTCATCTTCCTTCAGGCATGTACTTTTGCTATTCATTAGGCTTTTTTTTGTTTTAAGTATTTTTATTGAGATACCTTCACACACATACAGTCCATCCAAAGTAACAATCAGTGGTTCACAATATTATCACATAGTTGTGCATTCATCACTGCGAACATTTTAGAACATCACTCTAAATGGCATGCATGGCAGCATCTGCTGGCTTTCTCATGGCTCTACAAAAGGGACTCTCTGCAAAATGTTTCCTCTTTTAAAGGATTAATGGGTGGAGTCACAACTCCATGGAAGCTATCTGATAAAAAGTTACCACCCACAATTGGGTGGGTCCACACCTCCATGGGACAATTAAAGTGCTCCCAGCCAGCAATATTGAATGAGGATTAAAGTACATGGCTTTTCTGAAGTTCACCACAGATTCAAACCGGCACACTTCCCTATAACCACTTCAATACACCATAAACTAAAAAGGGATGTCTATATAATGCATAAGAACAACCTCCAGGATAACTCTCAACTCTGTTTGGAATCTCTCAATCACTGAAACTTTATTTTATCTCATTTCTCTCTTCCTCTTTTTAGTCAAGAAATCTCTCTCAGTCCCTTGATGCTGGGTCCTGGCTCATCCTGGGAGTTCTGTTCCACATTGCCAGGGATATTTACATCCCTAGGAGTCATAGGGAAGAGAGCAGTGAGTTCACCTACTGAGTTGGCTTAGAGAGAGATGCCATATCTGAGCAACAAAAAAGGTTCTCTGTGGGTGATTCTTAGGCACAATTATGAGTAGGCTTAGCTTCCCCTTTGCAGGAATAAGTTTCATAGGGGAAAATCCCAAGATCAAGGGCTTAACCTATTGAATTGGTTATCCACACTACTTGTGAAAATATCAGGAATTCCCCAGATGGGGAAGTTGAATATTTCCTCCTTTCTCTCCAGTCCCCCAAGGGGACTTTGCAAATATTTTTTTTATTCTCTGCCCAAATTACTCTGGGATGTATTGGGGCATCATACTAACCTGTACAAACCAACAAGCTCTCACTTCCTACTCAAGATTCCATGTAATTTTGGTGTCTGAATAAACTAACCATACAAATTAAATTAGATAATGCACTACCCAAAATATGAATTTTACACCAACTAAGCATCTCTTCCTTTAGTTTCACCCAGAAATTGAAGTTTTTAAATATGGACCATATCATCATTTACCCTGTATTCTGATTTATCTTAGCCCTATCCAGATCAGCTTCATTCATATCTTTAGTCGAAGTCTGATCAATCACTTTTTAACTTTTTAAATGGTTGTTGTATGGAGTGATGCTGACCTCCATAGCTTCAAAGCTCTAAATCTGAGTCTCAGGTGTCACATAAATACCCAAAGTTTCAGGGAACAACCAAGTTATACACAAATAGCTCGGTATCTTAGAATTTAGAAATAACAGTTACAACTCCAGAATAGATGTGACTGCTGTAAGAGCTTAACAACCCAGGACCCTTCATAATAGGCCACAACCCATTAACCCATGCTTCGACTTCAATTCTCTGACTTTGTATATTATAGTCCATATGAGTGAGGCATGATAACATTTGTCTTTTTGTTTCTGACATTTCATTCAGCATACTGTCCTGAGGTTTCATTCACCTAGTTGCCTGCCTCACAACTTCATTCCTTCTTGTAGCCGCTCAGTAGTCCATTGCATGTGTACACCACAATTCTTTCTTCCATTCCTCGGTCATTGTACCTTAGGCCACCTCCATCCATTGTGAGTCAGGAACCTACTGCCATAAACACCGGTATTCAAATGTCCATGTGTGTCCCCACTCTCCGTTCATCTAGGTATATATCTAGCAATGGGGTTGCAGGATCATATAGCACCCACCCCTAGCCTCCCGTGGAATCACCACACTGCCCTAGGGGATGCATCTCTCAGGTTTGCTACCAAGAGTGAATAGGTGCATCTCTTTCTCCACATTTTCTCCAGCTTGTGTTTCTACTTGTTCATTTTTAAACAGTTTTATCCACACCTCGTATAATCCAACCAAAGTAAAAAATCAATGATTCCTGGTATAATCACATAGCCATGACTTTGCCACCATGATCTATATGAAGACATTTCCTTTTCTTCCACAAAGAATCCCATACCTCTCCCACATATCCCTCGTTTGTTGACAGTTAGTTTTGGCATAATGCCTTTGTTACATTCCGTGGAAGCATATGAGATTGTTACTGTTGACTATAGACCTTGGCTTGCACTGATTGTACTTTTTCCTGTATAATATCCCATTTCAACACCTTGCAATGATGACATTCATGCAATGTCCCTCATGCAAAAAATTCTTTTATTTTTACATTTAATCGCCCATGTTGTCCACTTAAGGCCACGTTACAGTTTTGAGCTGTATACTGACAAGTCTTCGAGTTCTGTCCCACAGCTGAGTCAAGAATCTTCACAGAACCAGCCTATGGCTGGAGTTTTGACTTCTCCTAAAATTTCTGGGGCTCTCCAACATCCAGCTGAGAACTCCTGGGGCTCTTTGGCATTGAGCTTATTAAACTATTTGGCTGTACACACTGACTAATCCTTGAATTCTTTCCTGGGAATGAGTCAGGAACCCTGATGGTTCCCCCAGCCCTTGGTGGACATCTCAGTTTCTCTGAGAACCCCTGGGGCTGCGTGGCTTCAGCTGCAGCTTGGCCTCAGCGAGGCTGTAGAGAATCTAGGGAAGGATGTGTTCCATTGGCATGGAGTGGGAAACAGAGGCTGGACAGGCTGGAGTGTGGAATAGAAGAATAAGAGAGAAAACTCTTTTGGGACATCCTTTATGTAGCATCTTGGGGAATTGTCTACGTCACTAACGAATAGAAACTGAGGGGCCCAAGTTTAGATGTGCAGGATTGGTGCCAAGTCATTTTATACTCACCAGTTAGGGAGACTGGGCATACAAATTGCATACATGTGAGAGCTCAACAAAGTACCAGACACACTTCATAGGATCAGTAGCAGAGAGAATGGATGGAATGGGAGACAGAGGGGACCACTGGTCCATTAGACACACACAGAGGGTGTCTAGGGCGAAGTCCTCCAGTTGGTTTTTTCAGACTTTTTTTTTTTTTTTGCATGGGCATGCACTGGGAATCGAACTCGGGTCTCCGGCATGGCAGGCGAGAGCTCTGCCTGCTGAGCCACTGTGGCCTGCCCTCCAGTTTCTTTTAAACCTTCAGGTTATCTAGAATCTGTTTACATATATTCTATGTCAAACCTCTTTCTCCTTCTGAGGAATTATAGTGAATCTCTGAGGTAGAGGTAAAAAAGGGGAAATGAAAGATAAGGAGTGGGGGGGGAACAGTGGGGAGGAAATTTCATCTTTGTAAATGCAGAGCAGATGACGGTGACTCTGGTTGCAAGCTGATTGTAACTGAATGAAGTATCTTTTGCCTAAGTGCTTAATCAGGTTGAAAGGCAAAATGAAGCCGCAGTGACGAGTCCTTTCAGAAGTTTATCAAAAATCACATACAGAGTAATACGGAGCAAGGAGCTGATGATTTTTATGAGAGACCTTGCTATAAATATAGATAAACAAATGTAAAAATATATCTATACTATATAAATATATGGTATACATTTATATATTTTTGCAACTTTGTCATTTGCTCAACTTGATGTTTCTTGCCATTTCTTAATTACTTTTGATTATAAATTATAAGTAAATTGCTCAGGTGTTTCATAAATTTATCTTTTGCTCGAAATATTTTTGTTTCTCTCTCTGCATCTTGTACATACAAATCCTGATGTCAGCAGATTGCCCAGTTATAGCTGCCAAACTTCTGTTACTTTGTAAAACAGTCTTCCCAAAACCAAGAGAATGTGGTGACAGTGCTTCACTCATTTTAAACATTTACATTTTTACCTATTTTTGTATGTAGGTAAAAATAGGTAAGGCATAAAATAATTTCATTTTTATTATCCCTTTCAGAGTTACCTTCCATGGTGGGGAGAAGGATAATAGGAAAATGATGCTATAATTTTTTTAAAGTTGTGAAGACACAGTCATGCTCATGTAACAAAATAAAGTGAACAACGCTTATCTACGTTTTAAACTATACGCATCTTTCAATATTAATATATAATATATAATGTTTAAACAGTATGGCATTTAGGCAATTAAATTGGTGAGCAGGTCATATAACTGATTATAATAATAATTATTACTTGTGTATTTGAAATAAAATTTTATATGATTTGCTGCTATTTATTTTAAATTCAAGCTATAGTTAACAAGAGATTTGTTAATCTGACTGAGTCTGAATCCCAAGAGATTTAGATCTCATCATGTACTGAGAATGGAAAAATCATCATTTGAAAGTTACCACCAGTTTTTTGCCGTCAAAGAAGTGGAAACTTACTTTCGAATCTGATAGCCAGTGGTTCTCAAACTTTAGCTGCATCAGAATCACCTGGAAGGCTAGTGAGACAGCTCACTGGGTCCCACCCCCAGAGTTTCAGATGGGTGGGTCTGTGGTGGGGTCTGAGAATTTGCATTTCTAACAAATTCCCAGGTGGTGCTGATGCTACTGATTAAGAGACCACCTATTCAGTGCCCCTGTGATAGATGCTACCTTTTTCCGATGTGGACTATTAGTTGTACCCAAGAAAAGCAAACACTTGCCTAGGGAAAACTGAAGTCCTCATTAATCTGAGTGCTAAATTTCAGACAAATAAACTGCGTGGTCAGTTTGATAGCATCATATGGGCTGGTGCTTTACTAGGTTATTGCTTCTATATGAGCCTCTTGACTTTTCTGTTTGGATTTAGGCAACTCAATGCCCATTTATTTGCTTATTTTTTTAGTTACGTGCTTTCTTCTTTTTTTTTTATATAGTTTTTTTATTAATTAAAAAAAGAATTAACAAAACAATTAGAAATCATTCCATTCTACATGTACAATCAGTAATTCTTAATAACATCACATAGTTGCATATTCATCATTTCTTAGTACATTTGCATTGATTTAGAAAAAGAAATAAAAAGACAACAGAATAAGAATTAAAACATTAATAGAAAGAAAAAAAAAAAACCCTATACCTCACATGCAGCTTCATTCAGTGTTTTAACATAATTGCATTACAATTGGGTAGTATTGTGCTGTCCATTTCTGAGTTTTTATATCCAGTCCCGTTGTACAGTCTGTATCCCTTCAGCTCCAATTACCCCTTCTCTTTTTTTTTTTTTAATTAACGGAAAAAAAGAAATTAACCCAACATTTAGAAATCATACCATTCTACATATGCAATCAGTAATTCTTAACATCATCACATAGATGCATGATCATCAATTCTTAGTACATTTGCATCGGTTTAGAAGAACTAGCAACATAACCGAAAAAGATATAGAATGTTAATATAGAGACAAAAATAAAAGTAATAATAGTAAAGTCAAAACAAAACAAAACAAAACAAAAACCAATAGCTCAGATGCAGCTTCATTCAGTGTTTTAACAAGATTACTTTACAATTAGGTATTATTGTGCTGTCCATTTTTGAGTTTTTGTATCTAGTCCTGTTGCACAGTCTGTATCCCTTCAACTCCAATTGCCCATTATCTTACCCTGTTTCTACCTCCTGCTGGACTCTGTTACCAATGACATATTCCAAATTTATTCTCGAATGTCTGTTCACATCAGTGGGACCATACAGTATTTGTCCTTTAGTTTTTGGCTAGACTCACTCAGCATAATGTTCTCTAGGTCCATCCATGTTATTACATGCTTCATAAGTTTATCCTGTCTTAAAGCTGCATAGTATTCCATCGTATGTATATACCACAGTTTGTTTAGCCACTCTTCTGTTGATGGAGATTTCGGCTGTTTCCATCTCTTTGCAATTGTAAATAACGCTGCTATAAACATTGGTGTGCAAATGTCCGTTTGTGTCTTTGCCCTTAAGTCCTTTGAGTAGATACCTAGCAATGGTATTGCTGGGTCGTATGGCAATTCTATATTCAGCTTTTTGAGGAACCGCCAAACTGCCTTCCACAGTGGTTGCACCATTTGACATTCCCACCAACAGTGGATAAGTGTGCCTTTTTCTCTGCATCCTCTCCAGCACTTGTCATTTTCTGTTTTGTTGATAATGGTCATTCTGGTGGGTGTGAGATGATATCTCATTGTGGTTTTGATTTGCATTTCTCTAATGGCCAGGGACATTGAGCATCTCTTCATGTGCCTTTTGGCCATTTGTATGTCCTCTTCTGATAGGTGTCTGTTCAAGTCTTTTTCCCATTTTGTAATTGGGTTGGCTGTCTTTTTGTTGTTGAGATGAACAATCTCTTTATAAATTCTGGATACTAGACTTTTATCTGATATATCATTTCCAAATATTGTCTCCCATTGTGTAGGCTGTCTTTCTACTTTCTTGATGAAGTTCTTTGATGCACAAAAGTGTTTAATTTTGAGGAGCTCCCATTTATTTATTTCCTTCTTCAGTGTTCTTGCTTTAGGTTTAAGGTCCATAAAACCGCCTCCGGTTGTAAGATCCATAAGATATCTCCCAACATTTTCCTCTAACTGTTTTATGGTCTTAGACCTAATGTTTAGATCTTTGATCCATTTTGAGTTAACTTTTGTATAGGGTGTGAGAGATGGATCTTCTTTCATTCTTTTGCATATGGATATCCAGTTCTCTAGGCACCATTTATTGAAGAGACTGTTCTGTCCCAGGTGAGTTGGCTTGACTGCCTTATCAAAGATCAAATGTCCATAGATGAGAGGGTCTATATCTGAGCACTCTATTCGATTCCATTGGTCGATATATCTATCTTTATGCCAATACCATGCTGTTTTGACCACTGTGGCTTCATAATATACCTTAAAGTCCAGCATCACTAGACCTCCAGCTTCGTTTTTTTTCCTCAAGATGTTTTTAGCAATTCGGGGCACCCTGCCCTTCCAGATAAATTTGCTTATTGGTTTTTCTATTTCTGAAAAATAAGTTGTTGGGATTTTGATTGGTATTGCATTGAATCTGTAAATCAATTTAGGTAGGATTGACATCTTAACTATATTTAGTCTTTGAATCCATGAACACGGTATGCCCTTCCATCTATTTAGGTCTTCTGTGATTTTTTTTAACAGTTTTTTGTAGTTTTCTTTATATAGGTTTTTTGTCTCTTTAGTTAAATTTATTCCTAGGTATTTTATTCTTTTAGTTGCAATTGTAAATGGGATTCGTTTCTTGATTTCCCCCTCAGCTTGTTCATTACTAGTGCATAGAAATGCTACAGATTTTTGAATGTTGATCTTGTAACCTGCTACTTTGCTGAACTCATTTATTAGCTCTAGTAGTTTTGTTGTGGATTTTTCTGGGTTTTCGACGTATAGTATCATATCATCTGCAAACAGTGATAGTTTTACTTCTTCCTTTCCAATTTTGATGCCTTGTATTTCTTTTTCTTGTCTAATTGCTCTGGCTAGAACCTCCAACACAATGTTGAATAATAGCGGTGATAGTGGACATCCTTGTCTTGTTCCTGATCTTAGGGGGAAAGTTTTCAATTTTTCCCCATTGAGGATGATATTAACTGTGGGTTTTTCATATATTCCCTCTATCATTTTAAGGACGTTCCCTTGTATTCCTATCTTTTGAAGTGTTTTCAACAGGAAAGGATGTTGAATCTTGTCAAATGCCTTCTCTGCATCAATTGAGATGATCATGTGATTTTTCTGCTTTGATTTGTTGATATGGTGTATTACATTAATTGATTTTCTTATGTTGAACCATCCTTGCATACCTGGGATGAATCCTACTTGGTCATGATGTATAATTCTTTTAATGTGTTGTTGGATACGATTTGCTAGAATTTTATTGAGGATTTTTGCATCTATATTCATTAGAGAGATTGGTCTGTAGTTTTCTTTTTTTGTAATATCTTTGCCTGGTTTTGGTATGAGGGTGATGTTGGCTTCATAGAATGAATTAGGTAGTTTTCCCTCCGCTTCGATTTTTTTGAAGAGTTTGAGGAGAATTGGTACTAATTCTTTCTGGAACGTTTGGTAGAATTCACATGTGAAGCCATCTGGTCCTGGACTTTTCTTTTTAGGAAGCTTTTGAATGACTAATTCAATTTCTTTACTTGTGATTGGTTTGTTGAGGTCATCTATGTCTTCTTGAGTCAAAGTTGTTTGTTCATGTCTTTCCAGGAACCCGTCCATTTCATCTAAATTGTTGTATTTATTAGAGTAAAGTTGTTCATAGTATCCTGTTATTACCTCCTTTATTTCTGTGAGGTCAGTAGTTATATCACGTGCTTTCTTCTTGAGCTGTAGTTTGCAAGAGCTGCAGAGCAGAGATGAAGGGACTGCAGGATGAACAGGCCCCTGTGTTGGACGACAATGTGGAAACGGACTGGACCACGCTTGGAACAGAGCTGCATGGCTGGGCCCGTCTTACCATTCCTAATACGGTTTCTAATAGTGAATAATAGAATGTACTGACATTGGGACAAAGACACCAGCACAGCCCTACCAGTCACTCATCCTACAGGGATGTAATCTAGAAACAGGAAGTGAGGGATATGAGGGTGTGGGAGGCAAGCCCTAGCTTGGTGCTCTTATGTTTCCAGTCTGCCTAGGGCCTCATGATTGCTGACCCTTGGATTACAATTTCAGCAGACTTCTAGAAGGATTTCCATAGGGCAGAGGTGAGCTGGCCATTGAACTGGCCTCTAGTTGGGAGCAAAGCAGGGGGACCTGAAGAAGTGCCCAAGACACTGAGCAAAACCTGGCCTAGCAGCAGATGTTGATCATTCACAGTGTTGTCCTTTCCTCCTCTCATCTCCCATATTTCAGTAAGGTCCTTGTTCTAGTTCGCTAGCTGCCGGAATGCAATAAACCAGAAACAGAATGGCTTTTAAAAAGGGGAATTTAATAGGTTGCTAGTTTACAGTTCTAAGGCCAAGAAAATGTTCCAATTAAAACAAGTCTATAGAAATGTCCAATCTAAGGCATCCAGGAAAAGATACCTTGGTTCAAGAAGGCCGAGGAAGTTCAGGGTTTCTCTCTCAAATGAAAAGGCACATGGCGAACACAGTCGGGGCTTCTCTCTCAGTTGGAAGGGCACATGGCGAACACGGCATCATCTGCTAGCTTTTTCTCCTGGCTTCCTGTTTCATGAAGCTCCCAGGAGGTGTTTTCCTTCCTCATCTCCGAAGGTCACTGGTTGGTGGACTCTCTGCTTCGTGGTGCTGCAGCATTCTCTACTCTGTCTGAATCTCATACTCCAAAATGTTTCCTCTTTTATAGGACTCACATAAACCAATCAAGACCCACCCAAATGGGTGGAGACATGTCATCACCTAATCCAGTTAAACAACCACTTTGGACTAAAGCACATCATACAGGGAAATGATCTGATTACAGTTTCAAACATACAGTATTGAACAGGGATTATTCTACTTTATGAAATGGGACCTTGGCTAAAACATGGATTTTCTAGGGGGCATACTTCCCTTCAAACCAGCACAGTCCTGTTATGTGTTAATAAGTCTCTTGCTAGGATTTTGATGAAGTAAGGGAAGAGTCTGTGGCCAAAGGTGGAAAGAGCCCAAGGAAATTCAGTGGGGCCTAGAGGATGCCATCTGTACCATGGTGAGTAGCAAAAAGTAACATGTCCTGTTTTAAAATCGTGGAGTTCCAGGTAAATGAGTGGTGGCTGGTTGTGCATTAAGGTTGCACAGCATTTAATTTTATAACTTTACGATTAAAAATGTAATGCATGTTAATTGTTTCAAAAATTAGAAACTGCTAAAACTGTCCCTCCTAATTTCAGTCCCCACTATTAACATTTAATAGTCTTCCCATTTTTGCTACACGTATGTAATATGTTTATATGTATAGATTTTACATAATTAAGATCATACTTGACATTTTATCATCTGCATTTTCCACTTAGTTTAACTAGAATACTTTCATAAGTGAACATGATTCTGTCTGTCTGTCTTTCTCATGCACATTGTGCACATGCCCAATCTAGTTACCCATCCTTGGACTTTGTTTTGTGAGCCAGTCTTAGCATCTTTCCTCCCTCTGCAAAGTGAGTGGCTTCTAATTAGCTGAAATTCTGCTCTAGGTGAGTATAATAGGAAACAGTGATATCTCAGGACCTTATGCCTAGGGAGGGGAAAGCAAAGGCCAGACCTGACCTGAGGAAACCAGGTGAGCAAGTGCTGTGTAAGAGTAGGTGCTAAGAGCCTCACTGCTGGGGTTCTGGACTGAGAGGGCTGGGCACGAGGCACAGGGAGAGGGGATAACCCCCAGTTCCCTCCTGTGCTTCAAACCCATTCTCTCTTGCAACATCATCTTTTCAAACAGGGTTTTCTAGAGTAGTCTTAAGGCTACTTATATGTTCTCAGTAAAAACTCAAGACTGCTGGGCCCTAAACCATACCAATGAAATAAAAATCCCAGGAGAGGCCCAGGAATATGCTTTTTAACAAATTTTCTAGGACTGGTGATTCTTATGTACACTGAGGAACCATTTTAAAGAGGATCAGGGAAGGCTTAATTTCAAAGAGTAAAAGAGATATCCCAATCTCCAGAGTCTCTTTCCTTGCACCCTATTGCCTGAAATACCTTTAAAGCAAATCTTATTTTTCGCTCCATAATTAGAGACTAAAGCCCTACCTGCTCTCCCCAGGGAAAGTAGCACACTGGCAAACAGGATTTTTAAAGAAGAATCAGCTTGGATGCTGATGACCCAGATTTTTCCCTTCACTTGTGCTCATTTCAATACTCGGCCACAGAGAAGCTTCATGTCTGCCTGACTTCTGTTCCCAGATAGCCTGGCACCAGGGCAGGGACTCTGGACCCAGGAGCCAAACACAAATAGCCCAGCCTTCTTCAATGAGTATTTTATGAATTGAAGTTTAGAGCTTACATCAATGGGCAACCTCTATACATCTTCCCCTTCTTGGAAGAAAAGTTCAACAGCAAAAATAGTTTCTTGACCCTGATTGCACATCAGAATCACTTTAGGAAGCTTTGAATCATCTTGATGCCCAGTACTTAACTGAGACCTTGGAAAGTGGAATAACTGGGTCCCAGGGTAACAGCGATGTGCAGCCAAGGTGGAAACCATGGGAAGCATTTTTGGAATTGGAGACAGATTCACTGGCTGAGTCAGCACAGGGGAAGGAGGACTCCATAGGTTCTGACTGACCCTCAGCAAGACACCTGCAGGCTGAGAACAGCCCAGGAATGTGGAGAACAGGCCAGGTCCAGGAAGACTGAGGTTGGCAGGGCACAGGGCACATGGAGACAGCTGCTCCTAAGTGTTTTGGCCAGATCACCACCGAGTTGTCTAAGAAAAATTCACGACTTACAAAATACCTTCCCATTAATTTTTTGTAAAATACAAGACATGGTTTAAAAGATGATATCATCTGTACAAAATATATTTGTTTAAGTTTAGTAGGGAAAAAAAAAAGGATCAGAAAACACCTTGCCCTCTTTTCAGCTCCTTAGTGCACTTACAGAGAATGGTGAAGAGGCAGGCGTTAGCCTATTTTTTTTCTCTCCTGTCTTTCAGAAAATGTGGAATGCAATGCAATGTTAATCAGAGAAAATCCCTTCTAATCTGGACTTGGGAACGGATTAAAGAGAGTCTCAAATTAAAGCAAGTTTTGCAAACAAACAGAACAGATGAATCCTTCCTTCTCCTTTGCCTCCATATTTTAACCTCTGCTCCAGTTCTCGGGTTTCTTCCTTTTAGCATCTGTGGTACTGGGACTCTTCTCTCAGCCAAGATCCAAGCCTAAACCTTCCCTTTCACACCGGGAAAATACTGTGCCTAGCAGTGGGCCCTCCAATCCATGGCATGCAGGCTCCTAGGGCCATGGCTAACATTTTCTAAAACTCAGATCCTACTAACCACTCCCTCGCCAGGAGCCAACAGTAGCTCACCAGTGTCTCCTGACTGAAGCCTGATTTTTTTTTTGGCATGGGCAGGCACTGGGAACTAGCCCGGGTCTCTGGCATGGCAGGTGAGAACTCTGCCTCTGAGCCACCGTCGCACCACCCTCAAGCCTGACTTTTATCTTGGCCCAGAGCTACTCAGTCTCCCAGAGCTCCTGTGCAGTCCCGGGTGAAAGGCGCTCAGCCTGTGAGCTGTGTCCACCACTTGGTGGGTTACGCTCAGGACATGTTATGATCTCCCCATGTATCTCCAATTTACATGTTTCAATGGTTAATTTACAGTAGAAATCTCACTAATATTTTCCTTGGTATATGTGGAAATAAATAAATCATGCATCATAACTACTTTTTGCAATGAATGGATTTTAAAATGTAATGATAGTCACTAGGTCCATTGATTCTTTAGTGGACTTCCTCTTTCCCAAGGTGTTTAAATGATCTCATGTTACTGACTTTGGGCTTTTTTTTAAGAGCTACTACTCATTATTTTAATCATATTATTTATATTTTGTTATTAAATTTTAATACAGTATGTTACAGGACATTTTAGAATGCAGATAAGGAAAAAGGAAGAAAATGGAACTTGTGGTCTGGTATCCTAGGATCTTCCGGCCTGAAACTTCTGAGCTTTCTTTGACCTTTTCTCCCTGCTTGACTTTTTATCTCCTATCACCAGTTATGTCGACTCATCTTTGGACCTATCTTATGAGTCTCTGCCCTCCCCTGTCCTCTCCCTCAGCTGCTGCCATTGTAATCTCATGGACAATGGATGACGCTAGTGGCCTTCTATCTTATCTCCCTACCCCAGTCTCTCCTCTTCCCCAATCTATACCAACACCAAATTCATTGTCTTAAACTGCCCCTTTCATCATGTTACTCGGCTCATGAACAATCTTTGAAGTCTCTTTATTTTTTGCAGAATGAAGTACAGATTCATTAGCTTAGTATTCAAAGACTTTTACAATCTGGCCCCAACCAAACATTTTTGGCATAAACTTGCTGCTATGAACCCACAATCGTTCCCGTTCCATCCCTCAGCCCAAGGCACAGCTCACGCTCATTTCTTCTTCCTTCCAGAGAATTTCCTGGGTAGAAGAAGGGAAGCCATTAGGGAAAGAGCACAGGACTGTGAGTTCAGAGAATTGGATTCTACCCCATCTCTGCTACCTGTTCCTTACAAACCTGAGCAATTCTCATCTTCACTCTATGCCTCATTTTATCCTATAAAATGTGAGGATTGTATTACATGGACACTCAGGTCATTTGCAGCTCTAAATCTATTTCTGTATTATCTGATTCATGACACTCCAGGCAGTATTACTTATTGGTCATTTCGTCTCCTGTATCTAATATCAATTTTTGAGCTGTTTGGTTATGTGATTTCTTATTTATTTTATGTCTTAAACTGTTTTTTTAAAAATTTCTGCAGTTTATAAAAGTCATCCATGTAAGGCAGGCTACGGTGGTTCAGTGGCAGAGTTCTCACCTGCCATGTTGGAGAGCCAGGTTCAATTCCCAGTGCCTGCCCATGCAAAAAAAAAAAAAAAGTAATCCATGCAATCTGTAGAAAGAACTGGGCGTGGGGAGGATCACACTGGCATGGGAATTCTGGGAAGGGAGTGGCCAACTTGAGGTTTTAAGAAGTGAGTCACGAGCTGGGTCCTCTGAAATTCAGCAGACAAAAGAATGGGGAACAACACCTCAGTAGCAGGAACAGCAAGTACAAAGGCTCAGAGGTGGGTGGTGGTGGGGAGTGAAGTCAAAGATGAAGCTGGAGAGGGACAGGACAGGTCATCAAGGCTGTTGTTTGCCAGGCCAATGAGATGGCATTTGTAGGCAACAGGAAGCCTGTGGGGACTTTTACTCAGGGGTATGTCATGATCGGGTGAGCAGCTTGCAGGAGGACCTTGGCATGGAGATGCTGGTGGCCAGGAAACTAGTGAAGAGGAAACTTTGCTGGGCCCAAGCCCAAGCCCACAATAGGGAGATACCAAAAGCAATGGTGTTGACATCAGGAGCTACTCCATTGACTAGGCCACAAGACAGCTCTCAAAGTGGGAGTCGCCAGGACACAGTGTCCTGCAGGCCACATTGGACCCTGGGACAAAGTAATCAGCCACCCTGGTCCTGTCTTTATTTAAAATTTTGGAATTTCACTCATTGTGGATTTTTTTGCATTAAGTTTGACTTGTTAAAATGTTATATTAAAATATTGTTTATAAATCTTGCTTTAGTGATTTTATTTTGGGACTCTGTTGAAGTTTGCTGCCCCAGCTCTGCTGGAATTTCTTTAGGTCCACATTATTTCATATGAGATGCTTATTTTTCTTATTCATTCCACAAATATTCAGTGAATGCACACTAGAAAATGTACCTGCTGAGTGCAGAGCTAAATGGAACTCAAATCCTGCCCTCTAGGAATGCAGGTGAGATGTCCATTCTATCTTCTTGTCACATGGCAAAACCTCTGGCCTATGTGAAGCCAGGGGACAGATATAGATGGAATTCTTTGACTTATACAAAATATCTCTCTCTTGGATAATTTCTGTCTCAAAGCCAAAGTTTTTGGCTATCAACCTGTCATTTTGAAACCAAGTGCTGTTTCTTGGACTCTGCTATTATTTGCATGCGGCAGAACTCCTCTTGAGCACCAACTTCCCTCCTCTGCCCTTTCCTGTCTCTTCCAGTCCAGGCCTCTCATGCCTACTTCCTCCAGTCTGGCCTTCTTGTGGCATTACTGGCTTTATATTTAGATTTGCAGATTCAGCACCCAACTCTGTTTCCCCCTAGAGAGTGAGCCCACAGTGCAGAAGCTCAGAAGTTTGGACAGTCCCTTTCTGAGGTGAAAACCTGAGTGAGACTCCCAAGGTTGAGCTGGCCGGCCCCACACCCCCCATTTCATAGGCGCAGATAACGTGGCCCAGAGAGGTCATGGAGCTTGCCCCAGACCACACAGCTTTGAAATCCTGACTCCTAATATTATCTGTAATTAAAGGAAATCGCCATACTTTGGAACTGAGAGAGACCTTGAGAATACCCTGGGTCAACCTCCTTTTGCTTAAAGGAAGAAACCAAGTTCCAAGTGAATCTGCAATTTTCCCCAGGTTAATTGAGCTGCACCTCCCTTCCAGCTCTTTCCATCATACCCTGCTCCTTCCCTTTCTGCACATGGCTGGGCTCTCCAGCTAGTGGATAAGCTTTTCCATGGCAGGGACTGTCTTCCACCTTCCTGTGTGGCCAAGTCCTGAGCCATGCTTGCAGTACAAGCCCAGTAAGATTTTGCTGAAAAACTGCATCATACATGCCAGTGGGCAGACAGGGATAGTCATAAACAACATTTATTGAGCATTTAGTATGTGCCAGATATTTTGTGTGCATAATCTCGTTTAATCCGCAAGAGAACCCTAAGAGGTAGGCACTATTATTCTCTTCATTTTTGTAGATTAGAAACTTTGGCTCAGAGAGGTGAAGTGATTTTCCCCAGACCCCACAGCCAGTAAATTACAATGCTGGGATTCCAAACCAGGCAGTCTGACACTGGAGCCCGAGCTCTCAACTACCCCTGGATGGTAAATGCTGACCTGCTTCCACTGGACCCCTGGCCAGGGCAGGAGACAAACTACCACGTGCCTCTTTGGGCACCTTCCTCTCCAGCCCCGGAGATGGCATCCAACACCTCTTCCAGCCAAGCAGCCTTACTAGGGACCCTCACCGGTCCCCACCCTTGCTCTGCTTCCAGGCCCTAAGGTCAGACTTGTTGCTCGAGGGGGTGCATGGGTTTATTTCAGTCTTTACGGAGAAGAAAGAGGAAGGGACAGATAGTGGGGGAGAGAAAGGGGACAGAGAGAGGGCTGTACATGTAGGAGGTAGAAGGGAAGTGGGGGAGAGTCCTATGGGGTTCTAGAACGTGCTTAGAAGTAGGGCAGCTAAACCAAGCAGCTGGAAGGAGACCAGGGCATGGTATGCCCCAGGGTCCTTTCCCAACAAGCCCAAAAGGCTACCTAAGAGTCCAAGGGCCGCGGGACCGCGTCCACCTTACGTATAAGCATCCTGCAGCCAGGCTTATTGAATAACCACAGAAAGCAATTTGTAAATTTCTCCAGACAGTTCAGACTCTACGTTTTGGTTTTTGTTTATTTCTTTTTTTTTTTCTACTGAGTTCTGCAAATATTTTGTGCTAACCTTTGGCAGTGTTTGGACTGCTGACCTAGGTGATGGGCAGACAGAAACTGGGCTGATTTGGCACACGGATGGTTATACCAACACCCTATATCCTTTCAAGAATCATGGCATGCTTTACCCTTACTCTGGAGGCAGTTAGGTGTGGGATGCACTGCCCCCAGATTGATGAGCTGACAATGAAATTATGACTATATCAGCTTTAAAATTTAGGTGATTTGCCACTTGATGTGACAGCAGAAATTGTCAAGGTCCACCTCCTCCCTCATGTTGGGGGCTGGGAGCCCCTAGGGCCTCTAGGGACACAGCATCTTCCTTCCTCTTAGCACAGAAGAAACCTTGCTGGCCCCTGCTCTCACCCACCCACACAGAAGGGCTGGGGGTTAGACAAAGGGAAACATCTTCATGAAGCTATGTAAAAGCTTTAGAAAAGGTTGTGAAACCTAAAAACGTTCAAGGAGGCTCCTGCATCCCAAGACAACACAGACCCCCAGGTCTGGAGTAGACTCAGAAGTCACGTTGTTTAATCCTGTCCCTGAGCTCATTGTCCTTAGTAGGGGGTGACAGCTGAAATTGCCATAGGTACACGGTCTCTATTCTGCCAGTATGAAAATTATGGTGCAAAACTAATGATTTTTTCAAACTGAACCAGCTGCCAGTAAGAAGTTTTTAAGACCAAGTGGCAAACAAGTCATTTGAATTCATATTTCAGGAAAAAAAAGTGTAATTTTGTAAGTGATATTGACATTGTAAAAATAGGATATAGATATTGAACAGCCTGCAAACATAGTCTGAAAGTCCCAATAATATATGTAGAAGACCCAGTTTTCCAATGATTTGCCACTTTCTTTTTTGAAAGCATATTTCTAAATTTTGTTAGAAATTAGTTATTCTCAACAAAACAAGATCTTTTTGTTTCATTTTCTCTTCTGGCATATTCAGTATTGTGTATGGATATCAATGTCATTTCTGTGCTTCAAAAAATTATTTTTCATCCTGTAGCTTTTTACACTTTGAACAAAGCAATGTTATAAAGCAAAGAAAAAAAAAACTGAACGGGGAAGGGCAGCTCTTCCCACTTTTGAACTCTACCCTCATCTTTGTTCCAAGCACCCCGGGTCAGTCTCCCCCACGGAACTAACTTCCTTTACTTAGGAGCTTTACAAGGGTCCCACCTCTGACCTTTCCCTCCTTATCTCCAGTTCCTGAACAATGCACCATGCATTTGGTGGCGCAATGTGCTAACGCGGTCGGGTGGCACGCCTCAGTGCAGGAGACAGAGGCGGGCAGCTCTGTCCCCCTGCGTCTGAGCTGGCTCTCAGATGAGCTGATCCCGCCTGGGTGTTAGAGACAGGTGACGGCTCTGTAGGCAAACTCCTGTGCTTGGTGAAGTTTGATTGGGGCCCAGGATGCTGTGTCACTGTTTGATTCTGTACCAGGATGCCTTAGTCTCCGTGGAGACCTCTCCGGTGACACAATATGGGGCGTCAGGGAGGTGTGGGCCAGGAGGGATTGCAGGAAAGGGGGTCTTCACCAAGCTCTTCTTCTCTGTTTTACACATTTACTATGATAACATTTTATATACTAGTAACGTATATTATTATTCCCATTTCAATGATGCAAAACTGAGGCTACAAGGGATTAAGTGATCTCCTCAAAGACCATGAACTAGTAAATGCAGAGTGAGTATTCAAACACAAGTTCTGCTTGATTCTGGGGCCTATATTTTCTCAGTTCAGCAGAAACACCTCTCAGGGGCATCTCTTAAATTGTACACGTTGATGTTGTATGCTGGGTGCACATGAGAGAGACCAGCTCTGTTCTTTATAATTATAACTCATACCCAGATGACATGACCTATTGTGGAAGCAGTCTTTGAAAAATAAATGGCACTATGATACCAAACACACCTTGAATCGGTGTGTAATTCAGGTTTGGACTTGGAAACATGTAATGGACAGTAACTTACACAGGGAGAGAGTAGCAAATGAGGGCATTTGCTACTCCCGCCCTCCTCACAAAGAGGGACATCTAGTTCTCGATTCAGGGGGTGTGAGCTGGGGCAGGTGACGACCTCTCTTGGCCTCGGCTTCCTGAACTGAAGAATACAGGGTTGCAGAGATGACCTCTAAGGGCCTTGCAAAGTAAACCTGGATGATCAGGGTGGGGAGCCTCCATTCATGCCCACGCCCCTCCCTCCACATTGCAGGGAGGCAGGCATGGCTGGTGCTACTCACGGAACCTGTGGCCAGGACCAGTTACATAATTTCTGGGACCTAGTACAAATTGAAACTGCAGGGCCCCTTGTTTGAAAATTATTAAGAATTTCAAGAAGGCAGCAGCAGAGCGTTAAATCAATTAAACCCTTCTGAGCATGGGGCCCAGGGCAGTCAGGAAGCTCAGTGGCCTCTGCTGTGTGTTCCCTACACTGTGGGAAAGGAGGAAATCTGGATTCGTTTGGGGTCCCAGCAAGTCTGGGAGGCAGGATGCCCCTGGGATAAAAAGCCATTCCGGGGAAATGGTCAATAGGCAAGTGTGGTTCAGTGGGTAACCACGGTGTGACCCTTAAGCTAGCTTCTTTGCCTTGCTTTTGAAATAAGCACTGAAAACAGCCATGCTGGATTGCAAGAGATGGTCTCTTTCAGGGTTTAGACCATAGCGCTGTGAAAATATGTGTGAAAAATAAGGCAGGAGATGCAGCCTTCACTGGAATTCTCTGAGAAGAGAGGAGAAGGCAGGACAGATGGGAGAAGGAGGGTCAAAGGAGGAGCAGGAACTTGTGAAGGAGCCCTTTGGAGAGCAAACAACCCTCAACTGTGAAACAATGGAAACAATGAGCACGGAGAAGGAAGACAAAGTTGCAGATTGATGATGGACAGCTGGGGCTGGGAAAACAAAGGCACCAACAAGGAGACTCAACCCACAGCAATGGACACCTTGAGAGGGGGTTTCCATTACAGGCCAGGAAATCCTGGGGTTCCAGTATCAGTGCCCAGGACAAAGGCTACTTCTCTAGACACCGCCTGGGAATCTGGAGGTCGTGTGGACCTAGAAAACAGCAGCCAGGGTTGCACTTAGGGCTCACCCTTCCCTTGATCTTGGGGCTGGAATTCCACCCCAATAACAGATGGGGCCAATTTCTGGAGTAGCAGTGTCCATCTTTGTATACCTAATGATGTGCTTGGTCCCTGGAGACCTCTGAAGTCTGGCAAGAACTTGGAACAAGAAAACTAAATTTATCCTTGAGAGACATTCAATGAAGCAAAGAGAGACGCAAGATCACCTTAAAGAAGCAAAATGGCTCCCAGGTCTGTAAGATTTACAGGGGAACATGATGGACTATAATCACAAATTCAGAGACAGAGTATGTCTGACAGCGAGGCACTGGCAGAGTCTCTCTGACTGCTAGTTCTACAGAAACAGAGTCAGAGGTTTCCTTGGCAAGACGATATCTATAGTGAGAAGAGCCCTGCAGCCCCTTCAGTTCAGAGGCAGGATCCAGGATCACCCATAAGCCTTGAGCATGTGACATTTCAACAGACGGCAACCCTCCACCAGCCTGGGCCCCCATTTATGCCTACTCTTCCTCTTCCTCATATGCATGAGTAAATCAGGCAAACAGTTTCCTGAGATCTGGATAAGATCAACACCAACATAAAAAGTCATTTTGGGGCAGGGGAGGGAGAATAAAGGATTGCTTCAAAACAGACCTGAATCTTTTTTTTTTTTTTTTGTATACTGTATGGTGGGGTCACATTTCATTCTTTTTCCATGTGACTATCCCCTTACTGCAACACCATGTGCTGAATTTTTTGGAAGTGCATGGGCCAGGAATCAAACGTGGGTCTCCCACATGGCAGGTGAGAATTCCACCACGATACTATCCTTGCCCCCCTAAATGAACTCTTTTTTTTTTTAAATGGTTTCATCCACAAAATCCACCAAGCAGTGTCAAAAAATATATGCTGCTGGTCACAGGAACACCAGATGAGAGAGGGTATATTATGCAGCAGAAGCTATCCCCAATAATGAAAGAGTTATTCCAACTCTGCGCCTCACAGACTCTGCTGCATAATCTTCATGCATGATCAGAAGACACTAAAATGATGGATAAACACACATTGTCTCCCCTCTATCCTTCCTTGGTCCTTTATCCAGTGTCCTCATCCAATGAGGAACAACATGTTCTGCTCCAGGACAGCACAAGGTGTCCACCTCCAGCCAGAATTTGGACATTGGATCAGAGCCACAAGCCCTTAGACTTTTTAATAACTGTGCTATCCACTAATTTCCTTCTTATCCCAACCATAAGGGTTCCCACTCAATGTGTGTCTGATCTACTTAGAGAAATAGAAACAGGGACTATTCCAGGATGAGTTAATAGCTGGAAATCTTTTCCTGCTCTCATTTCTCTACCCAGAAGAGAATAAAGTACACCTCGATGGTGCATACAATTCATGGAATCTGGTTTTTGTTTGACACTACAAATTTAAAAATAAAACAAACTGATTAAAATGTAAGCCCAGTCATTTCTAGCCCTTCCCTTGGAACTGCTCACCTAAGCCATCCCAGACAGAGGAAAACCAGTTTGGTGAGGAGAACTCATAACAATTGCAAAGGCATGTATTTTATATTATGAAACACTTATTGTCACTTCAAGCCCACATAAATGCATGTATGCTTCTTGTTCTAGAAATAACTCATTCTACTTGGTCTGAATAACAGCACTGTTGACATTTGGGGCCAGGTAATTTTTTGTCATGGAGACTGCCCTGTGCAATATGGGACGTTTAGCAGTATCCTTGGTCTCCACCCATGAGATGTCTGGTAAAGAACCAAATTGATCTAAATGATGCAGCTATGCTGAGAGGAAGGAAAAAGGAGAACACTTCTATGGGGTTTATTTCAAATAAAGCCATCCAGAGTTTTAATTTCCTTAAAGCATGCTGTCATTTAATTTATTTCGTTTATATTCTTTAACAGGCCCAGGTTCCTTGATGTCAACACACGAGAACAATAGTATGCTCCTCTCCAGAACTTGAAAATGAACCAAACTGGTAAATTCTCCAAAGATCAGACAAGATCAGTCATCTATGAGGAAAACCAAGAGCTCGTTTGTAAATGTGATCCTGCAGCATTTGGAACCAGCCCAGTCTCCAGGCCAGTATTCCAGGAGTCAGGCCTGGAATGGAATCGTGGTTCAGTTGCTGGAAGCCCGATCAATAGTCTCATGCACCATTTGGAGAGAGGCTGCATAAAGAGGAAATGGTTGTGCAGCACATGGAATAAGAAAGCTACAAAGGTAATCACTGAAGGACCCCAGCCAAGCCTTGTCCAAGAGAGAAGGCACTCCAGATATGTGGACTCTGGTTTAGGGCTTGCCTGGCATAGCCATCCCCAGAGTGGGTGAGAAAGAATGCCTTGAGTTTTTTTAGCTGATGCCCTGGAAGGCCTCACTCACCAGGCAAATTTCTGATAATGTGGCTCCTGTGTAGCTTGTTCATACAAAAAGCCATGTCTGGCTTCTCTGAGCATTCCACCTTTCATTGTGATAGAAAAAAAATGGCCCAGTTGAGGGATTCTTGGCTGACATGATGTGGGTAGGCAGTGGAAAGAGAATGAGAAATGAAACTGTTTGGGAAGCCTGTCTTAGCTCTACTGTTAGGTGCCCACCTCATGTTTGCCTTCCTACATCAGCACATGTCTCTGAACCAAGCTTATTAAAGGATGAGCAGGAACATGTCTCACACACACACATATTCAGGAGCTCCTCTATCCACTGTGATCTCCTGGGAAGTTCCCTGCTCTGCTTACTACTCTGTGAGAAGAGGGTGGACCTATAAACATGAGTAAGAAGAGAGAGAGAAAATGACCACTCAAGATGGGTGTGTTAAAATGTTGATTGCGTATTCAGTTTTTATTGATTTACTGTACTGACCAAGTGCCAAATTCTATTTTCAACCAATTGTTGTCTTGCCTGGTCTTCACCACAAGCCTGTAAGGAAGGCATATTAATTTCCATGTGGCAGTTGAGGAAATCAAGGCTTGGAAAGGTTGATAACTTCCTCAGGATTCATAGCTAGTAGCAGTAGCCAGCAATTAGAATCCAGCCCTTTTGGGCTCCCATTATATTTCCTTTCAGATTCTTCACAGCTCCTTTCCAGATGATCTCATCTGGATGCTGTCTAGATGTGTTCCCTGATCCCAGTGTTCAGAGATGGGCAGCTTTAAAGCAGGAGAAAAGGTATGGAATTATCTTGAAATTATTTGTCTCAACTAAGTTGATAACATTCAATTAAGAATTTTCTCCTAGGGGTCATGGGATAAGACATTAGCCTTAGAGGATGCAACAGCATCATACAGTATCAGAGCTTAGAAGGATTTGGGGAATTGTCGGGTACAAACTCCTCGTTTTATAGATTGGGGCTTGGGGACCTAGGGGAGATGAGGGCTTGGTCAGGGATGGGGCAGTAGAAATGAAAAGAAAAGGCATATGCGAAAGATCACATGTTCTAAAAATGATCATGGTGATGAACAGACAACTATGTGATGATATTGTGAGCCATTAATTGTATACTATGTATGGACTGTATGTGTATGAAGATTTCACAATAAAAATATTAAAAAATAAAACAAAACAAAAAAAGAGAGATTACAGGGCATGGAGTTCAGTGGGTATGAGTGGAGATACAGGGAGGATGAATCTGAGTTAGGGCTGATGATGACGCTATTGACCTAAACATGAAGCAATGCAGTGGGAGCTAGTGGAGGAAAGGTAAAAAGAAGGTGAGTTTGTTTCTGAGGAACTGAACTTGAAAAGTCAAGTAACTGGGAACTCCAATTTAAGATCACAAGACCTGAGAAGAGAAAATCACATCCCAGAATCATCTGTCAATTAAGAAGTGAGCAGCCTAGCAGTGAGACTTAGGGCTCTGAGGTGTTCAATAGTTTTATTATCCTCCTAGAAGATGGGAGAGAAGGGATGCTTGTCACGTCTGCTGTCCACACAAAGCTAAATGCCAGATGTCAAAATCAATGGGCAAAATGGACAAAATGGCTGGAAAGAACTGAGACAAACATGAAATGTGTCAGGAGTTGATGTAAAACCCTATGTTTATTTCAGAAAATCAATTGCTTAGCTATGGAGAAATAAGAATAACAAAAATAATGCTGCTAATAGCTACCAGTTGTTTTTAATCCAGTAATTATCATATGCTATACTCACTATTTTCAACTGCTTCATGAAATCATCTATCTAATTCTCTTAACAATAACCACATGACATAGACACTTTTATTATCTTTATCTTGGAAATGAAGACACTGGGACCAGGTAGATGAAGTAAACTTCCGTAAAATTGCACTATTAGTTAATGGCAGATGTGGTATGAAAACATTGGTTCGTCTAAGTGAAAAATACCATGTTCTTTAACCAATAAACTAAAAATTGGGAAGACCTGCTTTGCCAACACTTGTGTCAAAGACTTGGAGATTTAATCTTTTCTATTTGTAAAAGTAAGTGGATGTGTGTCTGTGTGTGCTACAAAGAAAAATACACAAGTCCAGATGATGATTCAATTGGGAGATAATTAAAAATATAAAATTTCCTATTCAAATTAATTTCACTAACTTGAAAAGAATATGTTCAATGTGATCCAGGACTTGTCAGTTTTGAAATGTTCACTCCAAAGTGTGGAATTTTGATGACCGTAGGAATGTTTAGTGTGAAAGTATTGAGAACCCAGGTCTCAACTGGGTTTATGATGACATCATCACCTTATAAAATCAAGGGAAAATCATATCTAAGAATCAACTGAAAAGTCCTGAGAGTTTATGAACTACTAATAGAGACAGCTACTTCATATATTGCCTTAATTGAAGAAAAAAGCAAGAATCTGTGCTATAGATCCCATATCTCTGTGCTAAAACTTAGCCACTTCAATTTTTCCACAGCAGAAATTCTCAAGGCAAGTATCCATCCCTCACTGTGTCCATTTGAGAACTTTCTCTCTTCTGCACCTTGGAAATCACTTGTTTCCTTCAATCTTGCTTGCCCTTGGTTGACTTGGCTTTCTCTTTCTTCCTGGCTATTCTGTCTGCCCCCAGTCTCTTTTCAGCCTTAAAATATACTCCCTGGGTCCGTGTTATCCCTTCTAAGCCCCCTTATGGACTTTCACAATCTCTCTATTTTTGAGATGAAGAATTTGAGCAAATTTACATAAACTTTGATAAGCCCAAGACTATGAACTTGGCTTGTCACTGTCAGCTGGTGCCAAATAATTGCATAGTTAGGCAATCTTCTGAATTGAAGTTAACCAGTCAGAGCAGTGATATGAGTCACAGGGTCAAGTACTTTACCTTTCCATTCTTTGCCATCCCATCTAGTTACAGAAAAAAAAAAAGTTACAGAAAAGAAGATGTGCTTCAAACCCATTGTTTTTATAATTTTCTTTGAAAAGTTCCACATTAGCATTACACATTTTACCAAATAGGCCAATTCTGCAAGGACAACTGAGTAAGCAAGTTGAAAAAAATGTTAATTCTGTTTTAGCAGATGAGTGTAGTATATGATTGATTATCCACAGTTTTGGTTTCCTACCCTATAATCTACACTTGCATATCACCTACCAAGAGCTCTGTGATCAGGCTGTACTTTGCCCCAAAGACAGTGATCATAAAACAATTTAGGTTATATTGCCTCTCCTTATTTAAATTTCCATCTGGATTTCCTAACAGAGATTCTCATGCTTAGTATGGCTCTAGGTTATAGAATATATCTGAAAAGGATCATTGTGTACATTTTTACTCATTTGAGAGAAGGCCTGATGCACAACTTATTAGCTTCTTTGGCACATCATCCCTACCTGTTTTTTTTTTTACATGGGCAGGCACCAGGAATCGAACCCGGGTCCTCGGGCTTGGCAGCATCCCTACCTCTTCGTCCCTTTCCCATCTCACTGCTGTGCTCCACATCCAGGCCTCTAACCCCAGATGCTTGGGTTATTTACCCATCCCCCTACCTAGTCTCCTTCCCTCCAGTTTCCCTCCTCCCCATTCCATCCTGCAGACCTCCCTAAAACCTGCGGACATGACATCTCTCAAGAGTGCAAACCATTCTCCAAATCCCTGTGGATAAACCCAACCTGCCCTTTGTGGTATGGTCCCGCCCTGTGCATGCCCACCTCATTAGGACATCGTGGTCCCACATGCCCCAATCTACAGCCTCTGTTGGACCAGAAAACTCTCCTCACCTTCCCTCAAATGGACTGTACTCAAGTCTAGCTGCAAACCTCAGCTTCTGCTATTTCCTCCTTCCCAGCACGTAACGCTTTTCTTCTAACTCTCCAACTACTTTTACCTTATCTGCTTCTCAAAGTCTAGCTCTTAAAATATCTACTCCATGAAACTGTCTCCAGCTACTCTGATTCTCTTCTTATACTCATTTGCTCACTCACTGTCTTCCATTAGTTTACCTGTCCTGGGGTTACAGCAGCTGGAGACCAAGGACAAGAATGAGGTACTTTCTTGTACCCACTCCGTGCTGATCATGCTGTGTGCACTCAACCACCAGCTATTGAAATGGCTGACGTAGCCTTTGCCTACTGATTCCAGATAAGTAATTCATTTCAAACTACCATTTACCAAGCACCTACGAGGCATAAAGCCTGTATTATAACTGTGAAGGGCTGCCCTCTGTCAATGCTAGAGTTAATTTTCTTAAATGTTGTTTTGAAAGCTCTAATTCTCTAGCACATTATATGTAATGATTTTTATACTACGTGTGTCATATTAGCCCATGAAAAACTGGTGAAGTTCCAATATATTTGGAGCATAAAATATTCACTGAACATTTAAAAGTCTCAGTCTCCAAAAACCATGATGATGCTACAATTAGACAAAACAAAAAAACAAAACAAAACCTTCAAAATCACAATTTGAGAAGTTGTCTTTTTCATAGATCAGACGAATTTCTTGATTCTTGCTCTTTGGGCCACTTCTGGTTTATTCTTTCTCAGTGGTTTTTTACAGATAACTGTTACACTGACATAAGGATGTTGGAAAAACAGATCTAGCCCCCCTCCCCATGCACTTGAGATACATAACACAAAATAAATGACATACAATAAAGCAATAATGAATATGAATGATTAACAGCTATCCTTAAAAAGAAATAGTAAACCATTATGAAATGTTTGGAGACTCAGCGGAATCTAAGATCTCAACTTTTCTTTTTGCTAGCTCTTCAGAGCTTTACACATTAAAGTACCATTGGCAAAAGCCATCTCAAGCAAACCTACCTGTTCCTTTTATAATTTTCTTAAATATTCTTTTGAACATTAAGAAATATTTCTTAAATATTTCTTTAAAAACTCAGCCTACTTCCCTATGGTAATGGCAACCCATTTCCCTAAAATTAGCAAAGTATTCCAAGAGCTGAGAATTTCTAAGATGCCACAGAGCATTTAAAAAAAGAAGAGGAAGAAGAAGAGCTGGACGGAGAAAATCTTACCTCAACTTCTGACTGGCAGGGACAGTTATTTTATTAAGCTTGTCCATTCTTTTTGGTAATGGTAAGAGACGAATGACTGCCCAGTGGTAATATCAGCAGTTCCTTGCCCTCCTGGGGAATAGCATGGTAAGTGTTTGGACTCAAGAGTCCTGGTTACTTGAATCTGATTTCCGAGAGCACAGGCTGCTGGCAAACACCCCTGCGCTAGGGAGAAGTAAAACTTGCCGGAGCACTTAGTCAAGTTTCATGTTTCTATATAATCATGTGATCTGAGGAGCCAGCCAGCTTGGCTGATTACTCTGCATTGTGTAAACTTTAATAGTGAAACCTACTGGGCATGCAAATTTCTTTCCAGTGCTTTCTTTTATAGCCAGATTTGTAACCAGGTCCGGACAAGCCTCTGGCTGGTCACTATTGCCTACTTCATCCTATACACATGTAGTCACTGTTTTCAGCAGGTGTCATGAGATGTGGTCACTAGCAGCTTTCTGGCCTCAAGCAAAAGCAAGATAGCCAATTCCAACTGAATATCTCTTTAGGACTTTCTGATCATTTGCATAAGGACATGAATAAGTTTTTCCTCCCACTTACAGAAACTTAAATGAAAATGGCATTTTTGTACTGTTTCTTCCTCCAAAATATATTTTAGAAAATAACTATCACTGGGCAGTGGCCCAGTGGTGGCAGTTTTTTCAGAGAGTTGGAGTCTCTCTTTTCCTGGAGAGCCAAATAAAATGGGATGGGAAATTCCCTGTGTAAGGTCATTTAGGGGTGGAGATGAGTGATACAGAAAAGGGGAAATGATGTCCAATCCAAGATGATGTGTGGCCTCTTTATTGGGCTGGTGGAGGCAAGAATTACCATGCTGGTTGCCAAGTGCTTTCAGATCAAACCAGAAGTCAGCCAAGAACTTAACTATCTCCCAACAATGTAATTCTCATCCCAGGCCATTCTGAAGTCTCCCCTAAAAGCAGTTGCGTCTCCCCTCCCTGCCTATGTCCCCTTCCATCCTCATCCACTGCTCACTTTCATCCCCTCACCAGACCCAAGGTCATGGGTTCCCAGCATGGGGTGGCAGTGGGTGTTCTGAGCACAGACAGGAGGGATGAGGAGGGGGGTGGAGGGAACCACATGTGCATGTGACTGTCCACATAGGTCTACTTCCTTTCTGGAAGGCTTGACAGTTCCTTCCAACTATTCTGAGTTTATTTAAAAATGTCTTTCTCCTGAAACCTTTTATTGGTCCATCATTTAGAGAGCAAAAGGCAATTCAGCATTAAGGGGGAAGAAAATGAGAAGATTGTTCCTTTTCTACCTGGACACATTTCTCCTGTAGCCAATAGGAATGGCTTGCTCACCTTTGTGAGGTCAAGTGCACACTTCTCACATTCGCTGTGGGAACCAGCCCTCTCCTGGGTCTGAAAAATATACAGAAAGGAAAAATTAGAAGACTCGCAGAACAAACTAGAGGACTCGCGTGTTGCAGACCTAAGATCTAGCTGAAGACAGAGAGGGTAAGAGAAGAAGGAGGCAAAAGAGGAGAAAACAGAGGGGGAGAACGGGGAAGGAGTGGGAGAATGGGGAGACAGAGGTAGTGCACCTCTCCTTCCCCTGTGCCTGTTCTTTGTACTGATGGAGGTTTATTTGTACAATGGAGGTTTAATCAGATAAGCCGTGATTATTCATATTCATGCCCTGCCTCCAAATTTCAGGTTCAACCAGATGTTCAGAAGTAACATCCTTAGCGCTATTGAAGGGTGGGGCCCTTCTGCCAGGCCAGGCCATCAAATTAGCCAGGCCAGCAAGACAGCAGACAATCTTTCATGAGCCAAATGCAAAAACTTGCCTCCTCCAATAATTTATTTTCCCCAAATGAGAAGCTTGATTTTCTTGCAATGTATCCTGCAGTAGATCTAAAACAACTCCCATGGTTCTTAATTGAAAGGAACAAGCAGACCAGAGCAGGAAAGGCGAGTACGTCACCAAAAGATCAGGAAGAGCAAGCTTCACGGAATGGGATGACACTAATCAATTCCTTCCTTCGAAATTACTGTAACATGCCCCCCATTGGCCACATGGTTTTTCTCTCAACCAACAGCTCTACCCAGCACCTGGTCTGGCAACTTATTTCCCCAGAGAAGAAGACCAAGGGCATGGGTTACACTTCTGCTTTTTCTTTTTACAGCCACTTGTCTTTCTTCTTTTTACTGTATTTAGTCTGACATGATGAAAATGAGAGTCTGCTTCTCCAGATTGGACATTTTGCCCCATGTGGTCCTAGCGGGACAGTTCTAATGTACCAGGCCTGCTGTCGGAGGTTGAGTTATGTACCCCACTTTAGACATGCTCCTAATCCACATCCATGTGGGTGTGAATTCCTTGTAAATAGGCCCTTTTGAAGATGCTATTTTTAGGTAAGATGCGGTAAACTGAACCAGGGTGGGTCTTCATCTGAATTACTGGAGGCTTTTATAAGGAAAAGGCTGCAGGGAGAAGCAAGAAGTAAGTGGAAACCCAGAAAAGAAATGGCATCACCATGTGATAGGAAACAGAGATACAAGCCAAGGAACGTCATGGGATGTCAGCAACCAGCACCAAAACATACAGATTCCAGGAGAAAGCATGGTCTTACCAAGGCTTGAGTTGGTCTTCTGGCCTCTGAAACTAGGACCCAATAAATTCCCGCTAGTTAAGGCTAGAGTAGTATTTGTGATAAAAGCTCAGGCAAACTAAGATACCTGGCATGTCTTCTCTGCAGCTGTAACTAGCTCACCAAGTAGGTCAATGCAAGGATGGAAATTTATGACACGAAGTCTTAGGTAATGACTTGGAAAGGGAATGAGAGCACACAACATCGTTTCCACAGTACATGGAGGACAGCAGACCGTGTTAAATGCTCAGGCTCAATGTACATAGCACAGTGGAGGTGAAAATTAAGTAATCACTAGGTTAATAGGTGGAAAAAAATGGATAATCCTACTCTTAAAAAATTTGGAACTCCTATACACTGTGGATAAAAGGCTAGCTAGAAGCAGTAATTTTGGAAAACGTTCAGTATTATCTAATAAAGTTGATGATGAACATACTTATGGCCCATCAATTCCACTTCTAAGTATAAACCATGTATGCCAAGGTCATGATCAAGAATGATCATTGAAACACTGTTTATATAAGCAAAAACAAAACAGGAAATAACCTAATTATTGCTCCAGCACAATTCCATTTATATGAAGGTTAAAGATATATGAAAATAATATATCATATAGGGAAACATACATATATGGTAAAACCAAGGAAGGGAATGATAAATGCAAACTTCAGTGAATGGTTACCAGGGAATGGGGATGGGTAGAGGTATACACAGACCTACCTTGAGGTATCTGACTCCTTGAGTCCTGGGCATGTGGATGTTCATTATTTATATCTTACACATTTGATAGATTTTTCAGCTATTAATAGAAATAAATAAAAGAAGAATGAGTCTGTAATTATGGGGCAAATCCAGGACAGTCTGTCTCTGTCTACATTAGCTCTGTGAGAGGATGAGGTTTAAGAACAAGAAGCCAGATTATACTGGAGCTTGGAGACAAGACCCATGTAACTCTGTTCCTTTAGGGCTTTTTTACTTTCTGTCTGTGTGATGATAACAACAATGTGTTTATTGAATGCTTTCCTGGTGCTTGTACTATATTACATCCATTTACAAATGAGGAACCTGATGCTTCGAGAGGTTAAGTGGCCCAAAGGTACATGGCTAAGCAATGGAAGTGCTAGAATTCAAATCCAAGTCTATTTATGCAGCATAAACTGCTAATCACAGAGTTCTACCATTGCTGAAGACTCATATTCTGGAATCCTGCAAGAGACACAGGTCCCTGCCCTGGCATCCAGGCACAAACCCAACCATAAACTTGGCAAGTCCCCCTGTTCTTAATGTCTCACTTATAGAGTAAAGGAGGAGGATTCAAGGAGGGATTTTGGGCTCCTTTTGACTTGAAATCTGGACACTAGCCAATGTGCATAGGTTGGTACCAGTGGGCACACACTCAGAATCTTTGGCATGTCCTTCACCTTCAGGTGAGGTCTTGGTTTAGAATTTCTGGAAAAGAAGCCCCTGATTCTCCATGGTAGACTACTTCCCAAAGGGTCCAGGTCCCCACCAGAGCCTGTGCTGAGGGAAGCAGATTCGGCACATTCCTGCTTGAGGAGGTCTGGCATGGTTCACTCTCTCTACTCTGCCCACTGCCCACTGGGGAGTCTCTTCCGGCCAGGGCCAGTTTAGGCACACTGCCAGTGGAAGTAGGCAAGGTGAGGTGGTGGTATCCTCTATGCAGGATACTGTCCTCGCGATGCTCATCTCAGTCCCACAACAACCCTACGAGGTATGTGCTCTCATTATTCCCATTTTATGATGCAAAAGCTGAGCCTTGGAAAGGTGACACAACTTACTTAAGGCCACCCTGTCTTCCTGACCCCTGTCGCAGTGCTCTTTATCCCCAAACCATTCTCTCCCCGATTCTCTCTTCCTTTCCTGTGCTGGCCTTCTCTCTTGAGGGGAGGGCTAGGGCCTTCAGCAACAGCAGCCCTGGCAGCCTTCTGACCCAGGCAGGCCAAAGTGCCAGGAATTATTGGTGACGCCCATGTTGAGTTTTCTCATCCAGGGCCAGTTAAGAGCACAGGTGGAGAAAGGTGGAGAAAGGTTTGGAAGGAGGGTAAGGAGCCTGGGTGGGCCAGAGAAGGAAAAGAGCAAAAGAGGCCAGGAAAAGACAAAGAGAGAAAAGGAAGTGTGGCAGATGCTTGTAGTGGTTTGCCTTCCTCCTTTGTGCAGGGGGGTGGAGTGGGGGTCAGGGGGTAGGGATGGAGAAAGAAGGAAGAAGAGAACACATCTGTGACTTGAGCAAAGGGGCAAGCCCATTTTAAGCTCAAGACTTCACTTTCTGTGAGACAAATCAGTTCCCTATTTTATCTATTCAGTAAGTTCGACATTCTGTGTATCTAATTGGCCTAGAGTGAGGCCTCTGTATTGTTAGGGGAATAGCTTAGATGAAAGCAGACTTTACTCAATGAATCACTGCAATCCACACCAGCCAAGAACTTTACAGTCGCCTAGTGTTAGGATGGGCAGCTTGTGGCCTATGTGTCATCTTCCCCTCCACCCTCCCCTTCAGCCCTCAGAGCCCATCCTTTGAAATATTTCTGCCTTCACACTGCTCTCAGCTGAGCTTAGGCCCACACCTGGTCCACTGTTCAGCCTCTCACTACTCCTTTGTAGTGAGATCTACCCCCATTCTCAACCCCAATCTGGGGTCCCAAATGCCGACTCTTCTTAAGGGCTTCAGAGGCTTTTCCTTTCTTCGAGGACTACGTGTGGATACCTTTCACGCCCCCTCTGTGACTGAGTGCCACCTTGATGAGCCATCTTCTCCCTAGCAGGTAAACTAATTTTTTTTACAATCAAGGAGGGGGAAATTGTAAAAATAAACACTGGAAGGATAAGTCAGAAACTAATAAAAATGGTTATCTATAGGAAGCAGAAGCGAGATTGCAATAGAGTAGATGTGATAGGGGTGTAGATAGGTTCTTTGAATCTATCTTTTTATGCAGTTTGACTTTTTAAGTAGGTAAATACTTGACACCTCCCAAAAAAATTAAGGCAGAAAGAAAAAAGGCAAATCTAAAAATGAAAACAGAGACAAATTTAAATGGTAACATACCCCATTGAAAAAAGAATTATTCAAATAACTTTTGAATAGTCTTCTGTGCATCCTCGGTGAAATACATTCTAAGAACAAAAAGAACTGCAAAGAATTCTTAAATTTCTCTAAGTATTTTAATTTTTATTAGTAAAAATTGTATTATGACTTTGAAAGGATTATTGTATATTGTAGATAAAACTGATATGTATGTAAAGATTAGTAGAAACCAATACTTTTGATATGTGAAAAAATATAAACATGAAATCAAAGAACAAAAAATTCTGTAAAGTTAACTTTAACTGGAAACATCAAACTGAACTCATGATATCCCGTCACTAAACATAGAAAGGGCCAAGAAGCAATGACACTCCAGATTTTAAACACATGAAATATGCTCAATAATATAACTGTCAATCACAATTATATTATTGCATATTATATTATATTTTGAAGAGGACACATTTCCCCTAAAAGGAGCCAAGGCTTCTTTGAAGAAAGAGTTGACTCCAGCTCTGAGGCAGGGAAAGTAGAAGATGAACCTGGGACAGTTTGTGCCAAAAAGCAAGGACATACTCAAAGGCTAACTGGGGTGTGTTAAAAGGACACAGTAGCAGATCCTTGAAGGGAATTCCAGGAGACAAGTTTGGGACAGTTTGAGCATCGCAAAGAATAATGGCTGACCTGATCTTAAAGCATCAGACAGATAGGAATCCACTAGTCCATATTATTAAATCAAAAAACAAACTCACTTGGCATCACTGGAAGTAATTACTTCATTACCTCCTTATTTCTGAAAATTGGAAATTAAAAAATGAAAGACTAAAGTATTAGTCTCATGTTTTAAAGATCTTCACAGATGAATACTAGCTAATAAATGTAGAATGAGTGGTTAGAGTAAGAAAATCAGCATTTTGTAACCCCCCCAAAAATAATTGATCAAGGCAAGGATCATCAATTAAAACTATTAGGTGAAATGCTGGAAACAGGATATTTTTAAGGTATCAGAGTCTCACCCACAGGCTTCTGGCTCATTGCAAAGGGAAAAACCACCCTTTACAGAGATGGTGGTATCTGCCTGTCACCACCTTAATTGAGACCTGGTACAACTTATATAGAGTGTACATAAAATTAGTCATGCAACCCCCAAACAAAACCATTCCTGCCAAGCCTAAAGAACACCTAGGGTGTTATATAAGTTTCTGCAAAGGTTCCATGCACTAGGGTAACATTCCAGAAACCTACAACCTCCAGATGGAACACTGGACTAGATAAATCCTGAAATGCAGAGGGGTCAGCCTCTCCAAATAACAACTAGTTCCATCCCCTCATCCCATATTGTCAACAGCCCCTCCCAAAATGAAAAAGCCAGAATGGGCACAGCCCAAATACCCTTAAAGAGTAGAAGGAAAATCAAAGGTGATGGTGGAGTTATACAGAGAAAGCAGGGTTTAACAAATGAGTATGATTGCTGAATCATTATGTTGATACTTCTTCTAGCCTTCAGTATCTTAGAGCAGCTAGAAGTCAAAACCTAAAGTTGTGGAATTGTAACCCACACCAAACTCTGAAATCTGTTCTACAACTAATTGTTGTGATGTGCTTTGAATTGTATTGCTTTTTTTGTATATATGTTATTTTTCACAAAAAAGAAAAAAGTTAGCCATCCACACTAGAGTACTTTTTTTAAAAATTTTTTTTATTAATCAAAAAAAAGAAAAGAAATTAACACAACATTTAGAAATCATTCCATTCTACACATGCACTCAGTAATTCTTAGTATCATCACATAGATGTATGATCATCATTTCTTAGTACATTTGCATCGATTTAGGAAAAGAACTAGCAAAACAGCAGGAAAAGATATAGAATGTTAATATAGAGAAGAGAATTAAAATAATAATACTAATAATATATATATATATAAAAAGGAAAAAGAAAAAAACAAAAACAAAAGATACAAAACACACAAACAAACAAACAAAAAACCATATTTCAGGTGCAGCTTCATTCAGTGTTCCAACCTAGTTACATTACACTTAGGTATTATTGTGCTGTCCATTTTTGAGTTTTTGTATCTAGTCCTGTTGCACAGTCTGTATCCCTTCAGCTCCAATTACCCATTATCTTACCCTGTTTCTAACTCCTGCTGGTCTCTGTTACCAATGATATATTCCAAGCTGATTCTCGAATGTCGGTTCACATCAGTGGGACCATACAGTATTTGTCCTTTAGTTTTTGGCTAGACTCACTCAGCATAATGTTCTCTAGGTCCATCCATGTTATTACATGCTTCATAAGTTTAGTCTGTCTTAAAGCTGCATAATATTCCATCGTAGGTATACGCCACAGTTTGTTTAGCCACTCGTCTGTTGATGGACATTTTGGCTGTTTCCATCTCTTTGCAATTGTAGATAATGCTGCTATAAACACTGGTGTGCAAATGTCCGTGTGTGTCTTTGCCCTTAAGTCCTTTGAGTAGATACCTAGCAGTGGTATTGCTGGGTCGTAATCCATTCTACCATTCTATGTCTTTTGATTGGGAAATTCAGTCCATTAACTTTTAGTGTTATTACTGTTTGGATAATATTTTCCTCTACCATTTTGGCTTTTGTATTATATATATCATATCTGATTTTCCTTCTTTCTACACTTTACTCCATACCTCTCTCTTCTGTCTTTTCGTATCTGACTCTAGTGCTCCCTTTAGTATTTCTTGCAGAGCTGGTCTCTTGGTCACAAATTCTCTCAGTGACTTTTTGTCTATAAATGTTTTAATTTCTCCTTCATTTTTGAAGGACAATTTTGCTGGATATAGGAGTCTTGGTTGGCAGTTTTTCTCTTTTAGTAATTTAAATATATCATCCCACTGTCTTCTAGCTTCCATGGTTTCTGCTGAGAAATCTACACATAGTCTTATTGGGTTTCCCTTGTATGTGACAGATTGGTTTTCTCTTGCTGCTTTCAAGATCCTCTCTTTCTCTTTGACCTCTGACATTCTAACTAGTAAGTGTCTTGGAGAATGCCTATTTGGGTCTAATCTCTTTGGGGTGCGCTGCACTTCTTGGATCTGTAATTTTAGGTCTTTCATAAGAGTTGGGAAATTTTCAGTGATAATTTCTTCCATTAGTTTTTCTCCTCCTTTTCCCTTCTCTTCTCCTTCTGGGACACCCACAACACGTATATTTGTGCGCTTCATATTGTCATTCAGTTCCCTGATTCCCTGCTCAAGTTTTTCCATTCTTTTCCCTATAGTTTCTGTTTCTTTTTGGAATTCAGATGTTCCATCCTCCAGTTCACTAATTGTAGCTTCTGTCTCTTTAGATCTACCATTGTAGGTATCCATTGTTTTTTCCATTTTTTCTTCTTTGTCCTTCACTCCCACAAGTTCTGTGATTTGTTTTTTCAGATTTTCTATTTCTTCTTTTTGTTCAGCCCATGTCTTCTTCATGTCCTCCCTCAATTTATTGATTTGGTTTTTGAAGAGTTTTTCCATTTCTGTTCGTATATTCAGCATTAGTTGTCTCAGCTCCTGTATCTCATTTGAACTATTGGTTTGTTCCTTTGACTGGGCCATATCTTCATTTTCCGAGCGTCATCCATTATTTTCTGCTGGTGTCTGGGCATTTGATCAGATTTCCCTGGGTGTGGGACCCAGCTGGTTGAAAGGTTTTTCTGTGGAATCTCTGGGCTCTGTTTTTCTTTTCCTGCCCAGTAGGTGGAGCTCGTGGTGGTCGTTTGTCTGCGGGGCAGTCGGCCCGGGAAACCGTGCATGGAGGCGGGGGTCGCTGGCCGTGGCTTGGGGGAGTGCCGGTCCAAATTGCCCAGCTGGCCCGAGACACCAAGCGTGACGGGAGGGCCCCACTATCCAATGTTCCCAGTCAGACCGGGGAGCCACGTGCGTGGAGGGGACCCCAGTCGCCAGCCGCCCCGGCCGGGAAAACGTGCGCCCCTCGGGTATCTCACCGCAGCGGATTCTCCCTGCCTGTTCAGCCATTCCAGAATGGGGTACGCTGTCTTTTTGGTCTCTGTCGTGACTCTGGGAGCTGTTTCGTATTGTTTCTGTTTCTTTAGTTGCTTTTCTGGAGGAGGAACTAAGACCCACGCGTCTTACTAAGCCGCCATCTTCTCCGGAAGTCCCTCCACACTAGAGTACTTTTGAGAATGAAGGAGGACTCTATTAACAGCTGTGCCAGGATTACAGGTGTAAACAAGCAGGACATCCCCAGGCAGACTGGAAGGTGGCATTTTGCTAAGTTTACAGGGTAGAGGAACAAGTTGGGCGGCACTAAGGGGAAAATCTGGATTTATCTACAAGATAACCATCTGGTCTTCTAAAAACAAATAATAGTGTCATGAAGAAAAAAAAGTGGAGGAAATGTTCTAAGTTAAATCAGTCTCAAAAGCTAATACCCAAATGCTATGTATAACCCTAGGTAGAATTCAGATGTTAAAAAACAACAGCAGGCAACAGTGTGGCTCAGTGGCAGAATTCTCACCTGACATGCTGGAGACCCGGGTTCGATTCCCAGAGCCTGCCCATGTCAAAACAAAAAACGAAAAACAAACAAACAAAAACCCCAAAACCCAACTATAGAGGGCATTTGAAGGACAATTGGGGAAATTTTAGCATGGTCTGGATATTAGATGATATGAGAGGATTATTATTAGTGCTCTTAGGGATGGTAATGTAGAGGTCCTTATTAGGACAGTTTGGGGAGATGCATGCTATTGGATTTAAGGTTTGAGTTTCAAGATGACCATAACTTACTTTCAAATTGTTCAGAAAAGAAAAAGTTAACAATTGTTGAAGCCAGGTGATATGCTCATTGTGCCATTCTTTCAACTTTTTTGTGCATTTGAAATTTCCATAAGATTTTAAAAAATAGATAGGACTCCAAATTTCTCTAACACTCAAGCCACTCCAAAGAACCATCAGGGGCCTTGGAACTGCCTGAGCTTCATTAATTCTGCCTTCACCAAGGGAGAGAGGCTAGAAGCAGGAGTCCTGCTTGGGAGTTCCCTCTGGAATAGTCTTTCCTTGTGCCGTATATTGCCATATTCTTGAAGGTTTTCTCTTTCCTTGTAGTATGTCCAAATCCCTCTCACTTTCAAGGCCCATGTCCTCCTAGAAGCTTGTCCTGTCTCCTTCTGGTCCACCTGGACCTCTGCTCTGATCTTCTCTCTCTTGGTACTTGGACCACAGTTTTGACTTTCAGCCATATGCCAGCTCTATTAATTTTTCTCATAAGTGAATATCATTTTACCTTGATTAGATTACAAACATTCCAATGAAAGGACTATATTCTATTTCTTTCATGTTTCTCTATAATAGCCACAAAACTAGAATAGTAGGTATACATAATAAAAACTTACTGGATCAAATCTGGCAGTTATTAAAAGAAATCTACAAATAAATGAAGTAAAAATTAGTTGTGAGATGCAATTACCACTTGAACTCAGAAACTAAATTGATATTAAAAATCTCTGAAATTCTAATTATTTATCTATGCAGGAATGGGAACTATGTGGCCATGGAGAACCTTGCTTTTCAATCCCAGAATTTCTCACATCTGAGCCTCGGCATGGGGCCCTTCTCAACACATGCCAAAGAAGTCACTGCTAAGTACTTGAAGAGATACTCCAGTGGAAATTGATTTGCTATTCCTTTCCTAAGAGAATCTTGAGGAATAAAATCCAGAACTCACCATTTGTCATTAACTCCAATCCTACAGCCTCTTCCCTATTGTCTCTCTTCCCACTTGCACAGTGTACCTACCTCCGAACTACTTCAAGTTCTCTAGAAGTCCTAACACATCCTCAGCCTCCCCAGGCTTTACCAAAATTTCCTTTACCATCGTCCCTGGAAGTATCTGGCTGCCGTGTTTGGGAGCCTGATGAACCAGACTGCAAAGGGACCTTGAGATAGGATCACATTGCTTGGCCTTGCATTAATCACACCTTGTAAGGTGTGGAATAGGCCTTACAACTAGGGTTGTGAGATTTAGCAAGCAAAAAATATAGGATAGCCAGTTAAATTTCAGATTTCCAACATATACTTTTTTTAGTAAAAGTATGTTGTGAATATTGCATAGTATCCTGCATTTTCTCTGGCAACCCTAAGGTAAGGAAACAAAAGCCCTGAGAGTGAATTGCCATACAAAAGTCCATTTTAGGAAAAGATCCCAAACCAGAAAAAAAGAGTAGGAAAAATCTCAGCTTTCCTTCCCAGACCATGTATAACATTCTTTTCAGTTTTTCAAAGATAACAATATCTGTGTTAAAAGTGGAGGTAATCTCTCTCTAAGTCAACTCTGCAGGTGAACTCACCACCCTCCCCACTACGTAGACATGACTCCCAGGGGGGAAAATCTCCCTGGCAACATGGAGATGAGCCTGGCCCTGGCATCATGAGATTGAGAAAGCCTTCTTGACTGAAAAGGGGGAAGAGAGAAATGAAACAAAGTTTCAATGGCTGAGAGATTTCACAAAGAGTAATGAGGTCATTCTGGAGGTTATTCTTATGCAGTATATAGATACCCCTTTTCAGTATTTGGTGTATTGGAGTAGGTAGAGGAAAATATACCTGATACTGTTGAATTGTAATCCAACAGCCTTAATTCTTGAAGATGAATGTATAACTACATACCTTTTAAGGTGTGACCAGGCCACGTTCCTTGGACGCATGACCCTCAATGGCGCAGCCCCATGACTGGCAACTCACCCCACACCCCACACACCCGAACCCCGTCACCTGCTGCCATTCCCCGCACTCCAGGCACCTCCACCAGCCCCCAGTGCACATACCTTCCCCACCCCAAGTGCAGCCCGACCCACCTCTCCTACACACCTCCGGAGCACTGCCTCCCCCTCCCTATTACCTGCAGGCTGTCGCCAGTGCATAAAGGTTGCGGGTGCTAACCTCCATACCCAGGCTACCCCACCAAGTTCCATCCCCCACCCCACCCCCAGTGTCGCACAGCCTCACCCCACCCTCCCTGAGCTCAGCGCATCCGTTTACGGCACTCTCAGGCCCACACATGCGCACAGGCCCCCAATCACGTCATTCAGCTCTGGGAACTGCACTTTACAGTAGTCCTAAAACCGTGCATGCACACAGCCCTCAGCCTCACTTCCCAGCTCTGAGAAAGGGTCGGCCCGTGCAGCCGGGTCACATCTGCCCCCAGTCCATGAAGGTGCAATGCCGACCTGCTGCCATAGCTCTACACATGCACACAAAGGGCCCTGTGTCTTAAACCAGCACACACCAGGGTCACAACCCCCAGACCAGTGCACCCACACAGCTACAGCCTCCCTGGCCGCTGGGCGCCCGCGTTCACAAGCACCAGAGTAACATCCCCAACCTGCGCCCATTCCTGCCCCGAAACAAATCACCGTACTGAGTGCTCCACCCCATGCCCCACTCCCTGCTGTACAACCATCCCACAAACACATGGCCATAGACTCTTAAAGTAAATCAATCAAGATATTTACACGCCACAAAGACAGCAGATCACTAAGCATATCACAATGCAGACAGATATCACCCTGCCTAATAACCAAATTAAAACACCTGAGGAGACACAGACACTGGAACAAGTAATCAAAGATGTTCATACAATTCTTAATAAAATAAGTTCATACAATTCTTAATAAAATAGCATATGACATAAAGGAGATCAGGAAGATAACAGAAGAGCACAAAGAGGAATTTGAAAGAATAAATAGAAAAATAGCAGATATCACAGAGGTTAAAGACACTGTTGGCCAAATAAAAAGCATACTAAAGGCACACAACACCAGATTTGAAGAGACAGAAGAAAGAATAAGTGATATAGAGGACAGGATAATTGACTTCAAAGACTCAAAACAGCAAATGGCAAAAAAGATGGAAAAAATTGAATGAGAACTCAGGGAAATAATAGACAAAACAAAGTGCAGAAATATAAGAATCATTGGTGTCCCAGAAGGAGAAGAGAGGAGTAAAGGGCCAGGTGAGTAGTTGAGGATATAATGGGGGAAAACTTCCTGACTCTCATAAAGGACATAAAATACATAAGTCAAAGAAGCCCAAAGAACTCCAAACAGAATAAATCCAAATAGGCCTTCTCCAAGGCATATACTAATCAGTCTGTGAAATGTTGAAGAGAAGCAGAAAATCCTGAAATCGGCAAGAAAAAAACAATCTACTACATACAAGGACAATCAAATAAGACTGTGCTCAGACTACTCAACTAGCACCTTGGAGGTGAGAGGGCAGTGGTCTGATATATTCAAGACCTGAAAGAGAAAGACTTCCAGCCAAGAATTTTGTACCCAGCCAAATTTTCCTTCAAAATTGAAGGGGAGATTAAAGCTTTCACAGACAAAGAAGTCCTGAAAGAATTTGTCAACAGGAGACCGGCCCTACAAGTAATACTAGAAGGAGTTCTGCTAGCTGAAAAACAAAGATGGGAGAGGGAGGTCTGGAGGAGGGCACAGAATTGAAGAGTATTGCTAAGGGTAATTTAAAGAATACAAAGAGAATGAAGGAAAAGAATTTATAGATCTGACAAATAAAATAAAAAAGATAAGATGGTGGAATCAAGAAACACTTTTTCAGTAATGATTTTGAATGTTAATGGACTAAATTTATCAATTGAAAGACACAGATTGGCACAATGGATTAAGAAACATAATCCAGCTATAGGCTGCTTACAAGAGACTCATCTTAGACACAAGGATACAAATAGATTGAAAGTGAAAGCATGGAAAAAGATTTTCCACACAAGTTGTAACCAAAAGAAAGCTGGAGTAGCTATACTAATATTGAACAAAATAGACTTTAATTGTAAAGACATCATAAGAGGCAAAGAAGGCTGCTACAAAAAGGAACAATGTCATGAGTCATGCAACATTGTGAATCAACATGTGTGTCATTTGATGAGACAAAATAAGCCAGAAACAAAAAAGCAACAGTGGTATGATCAACTTTAGAAAATGCTTATAAAAAAACAGGGGCCTAGATTGTAAACTTTTGGAGCAGACACATTACGTCTGGAGTGGTGATTATTATTTCTGGATTTTGGAAGGCCATTTTTTATACATAACCTGATATTTAGAGATAAGAATGAAGCCAAACAGGTTGGGGTTAAAGTAATTCAGAACATAGGGGTAAGGAAGACAGTATATTTTAGAACCACACATACTCATGGAGACCAATGGAAGAATGGTTTATTTGATCTGGAACTGAAATTTTCTGTAGTGCATAATCTAATTCAACCTATCTGTATAGCTCATTGGAACAATTGAAACACAGGAAGCACAGACTAAGGAAGAGGTCCTTTAATCCTGCATAGATTATTGTAAAGCCTGGAAACATCCTAGAGTGTATTAAGCAGATAATCAAAAAGTATTGGCAAAGTCCCGGAGGGAGGGGAGAAAGACCATGAAACTATTAAACCTTACCATCAGGGAATCCCCTGATACTGCGTCAAACTTTAGGGACACCCAAATCAATAGGCCATGCCCTCAATCCTTCACAAGGATTACTCTTGTGAAGCTTATGTAGGTAGCACAGAAGCTTACACTACCAATAGGCATGCCTAAGAGTTACTTCTGGAGGACCTCTGTTGTTGCTCAGATGTGGCCTCAGTCTCTCTAAGCCCAACTCTGCAAGTGAAATCATTGCCCTCCCCCCATATGGGACTTGACATCCAGGGGTGAAAGTCTCCTTGGTAACATGGGAGAGGAACTCCCAGGGATGAATCCAGACCTGGCACAGTGGGATCAGCAATTACATCCTGACCAAATGGGAGAAAAGTGTAATTAACAAAGTATCAGTGGCAGAGAGAGTTCAAATAGAGTCAAGAGGCTATTCTGGAGGTTGCTCTTATACAAGCTTCAGGTAGACCTTGCTACCTATCATAAACTGCCAACTCCCAATCAGGAACATTCCAGCCAATCCTAAAGAACACATAAGGCAATATATAAGATTCCATAAGGGTTCCAGGCATTAGAGTAATGTTCCAGAAACCTACAACCTCTAGATGGCTCCCTGGTCCAGATAAGTCTTGAAATCTAGCCCATCCTCTTTAGAACAACAGATAGTTCCATCTCCCTACCCCATATTAGTGACAGACCCTTCCAATATCAAAAATTTAGAATTGCCACACCCCAAACAACCCCAAAAAGAGGTATGGAAAAATCAAAGGCAATGGTGGAATTATATGTAGAAGATAGGACTTAACGAATGAGTATGAATGCTGAATCATTAAATTGATATCTCTTTTAGTCCCCAGTATTCTAGAACAGCTAGAAGTAAAAACCTAAAATTGTGAAGTTGTAACCCATATCAAAGTCTGAAATGTGTTCTACAACTAATTGCAGTGCTGTGCTTTGAAATATATAGCTTTTTGTATATATGTTATTGTGCACAAGAAAAGAAGGAAAAAAGTCTATTGTGATGATAAAAAAGTATTTAAGCCCTCTAGCCTCCTATATTCTGGAGAAGCTAGAAGGAAAATATGAAAGGATCGTGTGGTAGCCCATGACAAACTCTGGGATCTATCCTGTAACCACTTTTTGAAGAGTGCTTTGAAAACCATTGCTTTTCTATTTCTTTGCTTTGTGTATATGTTATACTATACAATGAAAAGATAAATAAATAAATAAATAAGTTAGAATGGGCATAGCCCAACTATGCCTAGAGAGTATGAGAAAGATCAGAGGTGATGGTGGCGGTACACAGAGAAAGTTGGATTTAACAAATGAGTGCTGAATCATTTTACTGATGTTTCTTTTAGCCTCCGGTACCTTTGAGCAGCCTGAAATAAAAACGTAAGATTATGGAATTGTAACTCATACCAAACTGTGAAATCTGTTCTACTATTATTTGTTGTGATGTACTTTGAAATGTATTGCTTTTAGGTATATATGTTATTTAAAGAGGAGGAGTATGACAGAGAAGATAGGATTTAACAATGAGGATGACAGCTGAATCAATATATTGACATTTCTGTCGGTCTCCAGTGTCTGGGAGGTGCTAGAAGGAAAAACCTGAGACTGTGGAACTGTAACCCATACCAAACTGGGAAATCTGTTCCATAACTACTTGTTAAAATATATGTTGAAATTAAAAAAAAAAAGGTCAAGGTTGAATGGACTGGAAACATCAAAGAATGCATCATGGCAGCTTGGAGTTGGAATGAGATAATCAAACAATCGGTATCATCCTCCCAAACTGTGATCACCTACCCCATGTGACTTCAACATTTGTTCTTCAAAAAAATGAAAGAACCAAGCATATAAATTGCCAGAAATATCTATAACAACGCATCTTATATAAATAAATTTTTATCAGTGCTCTATCATGTTACGTTATAAAGAGAACTTTCATATTAATAATTAAATGGCTAATGGCCCAGTAGAAAAGTGAGAGAACAGCCCCAAAGGTTAACTCACAAAAACAGAGGCACAAATGACTGATCAAGATATATAGCTCACAATCTCATGGAAGTGAGCAAAGAAACACAAATTAAAGAAAATATAAGATACCATTTTTTAGCCTGTCAAAATAATTAAGTTTTGAAAAAGTGATAATACTCAGATTTGTCAAAGGCATTAAATGGGCACTCTCACTGTGGTTGCCAAGACCACAAACTGATAGAAACTTCCTAGAGAGCAATTTGGCAATGTGTATCAGATTCTTAAAATGTTCATATGCTTAAGCCAAAAAAGTAAAATTGCAAGTATTTATCGTAAGTGTAGAATTGTTTAAATCAGTGCATAAATTATGTAAATATCCAACAATAATGTAACCACCTTATAAATTATATCCATAAGATGGAATGCTCTATAGCCATTAAGAAACTGTTTTAAATGATATGGGAAAATCCTCACAATGTAATCGAAAAGAAAAACTAATAGGATCTGAAACTATCCATATAGCATGATCCAAGTTTTATAATTACACCCTCTCTCTCAGACACACATACACAAGGAAACACATTGACATAATAAGAGTGATTGCCTCTGAGTGATTATCATGCCCACTTTAAAAACTGTTTCTAGATTACATACTAGGTTCCTTTTTTTGCTCTTAATATTAGGGTCAAAAATGTAAAAGACACTTGCTGGGCAAGTCAAATACTACTACCCTGTAAGTAGTTTTGTAGTGCTGACAAATAACCACAAATTTGGGGCTTAAAACAATTGAAATTTATTCTCTCAATAAATTGAAATGTATTCTCTCCAGTTCTGGAGGCAAGTGTTGGCAGAGCCAGGCTTCCTCTGAAGGCTTTGGGAAAGAATCCATTCTTGCCTCTTCCGGTTTCTGGTGGTTCCAGACATTCCTTGGCTTGTGGTTGCAAAATTCTAGTTTCTTCTCCGTCTTCCTCTTCTCTCCCTGTCCTTTTTCTGTGTGTTTCTTGCTATGGTATTTAGGGCCCACCCAGATAATCCAAGTTGATCTCATTTGAGATTCTTAACCTTGATTTACATCTACAAAGACCTTTTTCCAAATACGGTCACATTCACAGGCTCTGGTGCTCAGGAGGGGGGACAGCCACTCAACCCATTATATACCCCAAATGACAGTCAGTCCCACTTGACTTACAAAGGTCAAATATATGTAAGAAGTTTTAGTCTTCATTTAGGACTCTTTCAACTGCAAGTAATGGAAAACCCAGACTGGATTAAGTAAGAAATTGTTGATGTATCCACCTGTCCTGTGACTGAGCAGGCAGCAGAGTTCATGGACCAAATAGTATGGTTGAGACTGGTTTTCATCCTCTCCGGGCTCCTTGGCTAATTTCTTCCTTCAAGGGGGCCAGATGACTCTGGCTCCAGCTCATACCGGCTCTTAAGTGACAACTGTTAAATTTGTAGGAATTTTGTGAGTCTATTGCTAACACGGCATTACTTAGGAAAAGAAGTATATAACCTTACAATTAAATAAATTATGTTACAAACAAAAGTAATAAATACCTAAACACTCATTGCTTCCTAACCATTTTACTCAATGTTGCTGTTGCCTGTGCTCTTGAGATCATTGGCATCTATTGCCTCTGGCTCAGTGGGGGAAATACTCCATAGGCCTGCTGCTGCACAGCCCTTCCCAACTCCACGTTCAGCGACATTGCATTGGAGCTTGAAATCAGCAGTTATACTATGGGAATTGGCAAATGCCACAAATCAGGGTGTTTTTATTCCTTTCTATTTTTGGGGGGGGGGGGTGCAGTCATTAGACATTCACCAGCACACATCACTCCGACTGCTCTGGAAATCACAGCCCCTCGGGTTCAAGTACAGCAGGATGGAGACAGCGCCTTCAAAAGTGATCTTCACCCTGGTGGGATACTTCGGGTCACATCTCCATCTCTAGACCCAACGCCACCCCCAGACAGCTAGCAATGCCTTGTCCTTCACCCTGGAGGTGCCCACAGCTTAGGGAAGAATGGCTACTGGGAAAACTCAGCATAGCCACCATATTTGTAAAGCAGCGGCCCGCACATAGCCTCAGCCTCCCCTGCCCCACCTCAAGGTCTCCTTCTTCCATTCATTTTGGACGAGAGGTTGGTGCTTCTAGGCCACGGATGCTGCCCTGGTAAGCGACTTCTGCAGCATTTCCAATCCTCCCCCTTGGCTGGAGGAGACCCGCTCTATCTTCTCCCCCCTAACCCCGTCCTGTTTTTCACTATCACAGCTTGGTTCCAACTTAGACAAACAAAGCATACACCCTTGCATTTTATAGGTTACTGAGATTTTGTTTTTGTTTTGTTTTAACGAGTTTAAAATAATTTCTTCATTTGAGGGGTTCCTACTTAAGTGACGGAGACATTTCCAAACAAATAATTACGAGACAATGTGATATCTGCTTTTGTAGATATATGTAAATTGTCCTGAGAGCTAGTGGAAGAGTTAGGAAAATGGGGACAGCTCCCCAGAAAAGGGGACTCGTGAGCTGGGCCATTTCATACAAATAGAAAGTTCCCTGTGTGGCAAGAGGGGCATGAAGGGGGCTTTTTATTCTGAGAGGACATCATGAGCTTTAATGCCACTAGGCCACCCAGCTTCATTTAACCCCCTCCCTTCTTTTCCAACACTCTGGACACCTCAGGAAAATTATCCTTCCCCTCTCTCCTTTCTGTTTTGAGCCAAAATTAGAACCCAAACATGGCTGAGTCAGGTAAAAGCAGTTTTTGGTGCAAAGGGCAGGGTGAATGTGCAAAGGGCCCAGGCCATTGAAATGACCCATCTCCAACCACCCCCACCCCCTCCTTGGCCGAAATCCAATTCCTCTTCTAGCCCAAGCAGTGAAGACAAACACATTCTTAACTTCGTTAGTTTGGCTCTTTGGCTCCATTACTGTATTTCTACGGAATGAATTATTTTCTATTTTCATCACTAGGGCAGACATTTCTATAAGTCCTTCAAGCCTGGAGACCAAAGCACCATTTTTAGCTTTACCTCCAGGGGAAAAAGTGCTTTCACATTCCAGACGTCCAGCTTACAAATAAACAACTGAACACAACTGCTATTGCTTTTAAGCAATGAGCTTCCTGTAATGTTTTGTACTCTTCAGTGCTAAAATCTGGTGTGTGTGTGTCTGTGTGTGTGTCTTTTAAAATTTCTAAATATGGGTGCCAGGTGCTACATTTTCAAACTGACCAAGTGGAACTTTTTCTCCCCCTCTTAAAGCAACAGAATCTTTTTTTTTTTTTTTTTTTTTTTTTTGGTGAACATGTATCCATTTAAAAGACAACTTGGCAAAAGAAATGGCTGGGGTCAAAAGTAAAATAACGATACTGAAAATTTAGGGGAGGGAGGGGATACATTTGCACATTATAAGAAAAGAGATTAACTTTTTTATTTTACTATTACATGTAAGGGTGAAAGAGTAGAGATCCCCCAACACAGGGAGAGGTAAGAGATCAAAACCACCTGAACAGCTTCGTTTTACTTTGCGTCCAGCCGAAATGAGATTCCTAGTCTGCTTCAAAGCAAACCCAGACAAACAAAAATTTAAAAACCACACAGTGGGTAATGACAGACACAACCCTATTTCCCCAATAAATCAATATCCTCAGATATTGCACACATTGGAAGGGGTGACAATGCTAACTGCTTATGTGTTTTTGTATCGAAAGAAGACTTTTGTACCCAACTCCTGATTCATTTCACTCTCCCAGCCTTCCATTCCTCTCTGTTTCTTTTCTCCACCCTTGACTGATCTTCTCTCTTCAGTCTTTTTATTTCTCTCTCACTTCCTCTAACTGGAAGGGATGACATGGTAGGAATTAATGCTCCAGAACCAAAGAAGTTAATTCAATTATAGTTTTTTTTTTCTTTCCCTTTTCAAAACCATTTATTTGGTGCTCTTGATTCAAGATGCATACCCTTTGTGTAGACACTGGCATGATGAAGTATCTTTACTCCTGAAGCACTGGCCTGGATTTTCTACATACCTGAATGGCATGCATTTTTAACATAAAATAGTGGCAGTTATCCAACTGAAAATTTTTTAACTTACTTGCACCTTTGAACAAAGTCCAATATTTCATAGTGGGCAAGACTGGCCACATAATTTGTGGGCACCAGTGCAAGATGAAAATGTGAGACCCTTGTTCAAAAAGTGTTAAGAATTTCAAGACAGTCACAGCAGTGCATCCAGTCAAGCGTGGAGCCTTTTGAGCAAGGGATCCTGTGGTACTGCAGAGCTCAGGCACCCGTGAAGCTGGCCCTACAGGTAGTTTTATTTTATTTTATTATTACTTTATTTTGTTTTATTATTTTACTTTATTTTATTATTTTTTTATGAGAGTGCACATACAGACACATACACATTCTCTAGGCTGGTGTAATATGAACCAAAAATTCATGCTGAAAATGATATAATGTGACTCCCTCTCAAAAAAGTGACTGCATCCTGTGGTGGTTTCCAATACACTTCCTGAGAATTCACATATTTGCAATAACTGACAGAAAATATTGTTGTCATTCGTTACAGCACCTGGGCCAACTGACGAAGGGGGTGTTTTGGATGACCTGTTTTCACATTCTTTTTTTTCTAGATCTTAATAAAATACACTCCAAATACGCTGAACTCGGAAGGAACTTAGAAGCCGCCTTTCCCCGGTGACCCTGTACGTGGCAGGGCTCCGGGAACCCTGATCCGCCGGACACGGACAGACTGACCGACGGGTGACAGCGGGCCGGGAAAGCCGAGTGGATAGCTAAGAGAATTCTACAGAACAGGTTTCTCTGGTTCCCGCAAACCAACCACTGTCCCCTTCTTCATCAGGCGTCCCGCAGCCGCGACCCCACGGCTGGCTTCGGGTCGGCTCCCAGTACTTCTTCTGCTGGTCCCAGCCCGTGGCTTCCACTTCCCCTGTGGCCGCGGAGTCAATACCGCAGGTGGCGGCGGCGGCGGCGTCTTCCCCGCCCGGACCTCTGCGGACTCCAAGGCGTGGGGGGGGGTGCAGCCTGGACCCCCGGGCCCCTCCCTGCAGGGGGGCCCGACCGCAGACGGGGCCCTCCCACAGGCCTCAAGGGCGAGCGCAAGCCCCCCTCTGCAGAGGGCCCGTGGTCCTCAGCCACGCGTCCCCCCCCACTACGCCCCACCCCACCCCCAACTTCTAATCTCCTAGGAACTGCAGAGTTCCTCCGTTCCTCCCCTGGGAGGGGGCTGCAGCATTGCACTGGGGCTTGGAGAGTTCAAGTAAGAGGAGGAGGGACTCTGATTCTACCCCGCGGTACCTGGCTCTTACCATTATTCTGTCCTGACCACAGAATTGAGTGATAAATGATATGGTAAAACAGAAATCGTTTACATTTCCTAGAAAATAATTATATTTACAAGATTGCAAATAAGCTCGTTCACTCTCTCTTTGGTTTTCCCTCTCTTCTAGGTCTCTGCCAACTTGTTTAGCCTTGTGAGCCACCTGCCTTTCCCTCAGAACCGAATGGGTTATTCTCATTTCCTAGTCACCGCTTCCCTCCCTGCCCCCACCTCCCTGCCCCCCTCTCAGACGCTGTCAGAAAACAAGCAAATGAACAAAAGCCGGCAAACTGAGGATACTTACCAGCGAGGAGAAAGAAGCTGACCATCTCCAGGGAAATTGGAAGGGTTTCGAGGAAGTTGATCAATTCAGAGATCTAGAATTGTGTCTCATAAATTGACTGGCAATGACTTGTAAAAATTCAAATAGCAATTAATGTACTTATAGCCCTTTCTAGTTTGTAAGGCTTTTTTCACATACACTGATGTATTTGAACTTCATGTCTTATGACCTAGATGCTATTATTTAGATCCATTTTGCAGGTGAGATAACTGAGGCACAGAGCAGTTAGGTGACTTGCCCACAATTAGTCAACTGGAGAAGCGGTGTCAGGTTTTCTGACTTGGGAGCCCATGTTCTTTCCAGTTTGTCTTATGACTTGGTAAATGGTGATGTTTATTTTAAACATGCATAATTTATTTCACCCAGCTATTTGTTCACATCAATACATATTTATTTCTTTTCCAACTGATGAGAGACACGATTCGGAAAGAGCTAAAAGCCTGATCTAAAATTTTGCAGCTTGGACATCCTCCTGTTGCCAAATTTAGAAGTCATTCACCTTCTTTATTCTTTTGAAATCTAAGGTTTCAAATCAGTGAGGAAAAATATGGATTATTTAATAAATGGTTCTGGGACAACTAGGAAGCATCTGAGGGGAAAAACCCCCTCAGATTCAATACCTTACTTCATACACAAAAATAACTTCCACATGGATTGAAAATTTAACTGTGAAAATAAAGCAGATAAAAGAGAACATAGAATTCCCGCCCCGGCCCCCCCACCCCCATTTTTAGAATCTCACGAGTGGGAAAGGCCTTTCTACATATGACATAGAATTTAGAAGCCACAAAAGATAAGATAAAATGTGTGACTACATGAAATAAATTATGCATGTTTAAAAGAAACATCACCATTTACCAAGTCAAAAGACAAAAATTGGGGGAAATATTTCAGTCACACAGAAATAGGGCTAATTTGTTAGTATATTAAAAATCCCACAAATAAATAAGGAAAAAACAACACACCCAATGGAAAAGTAGGCAAAAGATAAAAATGGATGGTTTATAGAACAATATGTCTTCTTTAAATAGATCAAGGATGCACAACCTGATTACATTAAGGAAATGCAAATGAAAACCCTACTGAAATCATTTTTTCCATGTTTCAGATTTGCAAAGATCCCCAAATTTGAAAATACACTTCTTGTTACTAGGAAACAGGCTCATTCTCACCTCTATGAGAGCAAATTGATACATCCTCAATGGAGAGCAAAATATATATATATATAAATTTAAATACACATATGGAGAATTCAAACAAATTGCCTATTCTCAAAGTGCCATCAAGTGTTAATGATGAAATCTGGACCTGATTCTCTCCCCCAAAGTTATTTGCACAGCATGGGGGCTGGAGGGCCTCTAAGCCACAGCAGCCTCCACCTACCCTATAAACAGACATTCACTAAGTATCTGTGAGTGCAGCAATTAACACCTTTTATTTTCATGATAAACTGGGAGAAAAGTGCATATGATACGTATTATATGTGTGAGAAGACTAGGCTCAGAGAGGTTCAGTTTCTTACCTAAGACCTCACAGCTGCTAAGTGACAAAGCCAAGCTCAAAGCCAGGTCTAGCCTCTCTCCCTACAGACCCAGAGCCTGCAGTGACTGCCTCTGCCCTGCTTATGCTGCCATCTTGCATCCCAAAAGCACGCTAGAAGGAGGGACCTTGTGTTGCCCAGAGCTGGACCTCTCTGGTGTGGGTCGAATGAATGAACAGCAAAATGCTGGTGCCGCGCTTTGTCGATAAAGAGGATGCTGCCCTTTACTGCACAACCGCAAGGAAACCGACAAGGCAGAAAGAGAAGCAGTGAAGGCTGAATGAGAGAGAAATCTAAAAAAGCTTCTGAAATAAAGTAATTTATTCACAATAAAATGCCCCAGACTCTGTCCAACAGGAAATTTGCTTTACAACCAGGATTCCTGTTAAAGTAGAAAATACTGTCACCAAGTGGTGACAACTGGAACTTCTACGTGTGAGACAGAATCTTTGAACTCAACTCTGTGGGACAGGCTCACTGAATAGTCCTGAGCTTGTCGACAGCATTACAGAGAAGTCTTATTTTGCATCATTTCTCACATGTATAAGTCAGGGTTTTCTCCCGAGAAGTCACCAGAATCTCCGACTCTGACAGATGCTGCCCACTGGCCTAGGCTTCCAAAGTCGGCTACTGCCTTAGCCTACTTTATGGGATGTGTAAATATTCATAGGCACGCGGGAATAGATGTATGCATATACATATTTATAAGCTCATGTGCTAGCATGCAAAATGACTTACATTATCTTATGAGTTCTGAGAGAAATGTGAGCTTTGTTATTTTATCTATAGAAAAGCTGTTTTTGCTTTTTTCCCTCTTGCTGGATATGAGGAAAGAACTAAAATTTAGCTCCATCTGGCAAATTCAGTCCAATCCATTAATTTAAATTAGCCCGTAGGTAACAGTTTCTGCTTGGATAACTCCAGGAAGTGTAACAAGACGGCGGCTTAAGAATATGGGAGAAGGATGTGGCTTATGTGGTCCTCGCGGGGTTGGAGGGAAGGGGTCCCTGGTCCTTGAGCGGGTCCCTTGGCCGGTGTTCGGCTGCTAAACCCACGACCGGTCCTTCTGGGACCTTTCCCTGCGGACCCGGCCGCGGCGGCTCTGGTTGATGCTGCAGGTGCCCCTGAGTAGCTACACAGACGCCCGCGGGCCATTGTCCCCGCGGAAGCCTCAGCCGGGAGGGGTGGTCCTGCTGCACAGTGGGCCCCTGGCAGGCCTGCTGGCCCTGCACCGCGCGCTCAGCTCCTCCGGGGGCGAGGCTCCGAGGCGCAGGGCCACCCCGCGCGGCGGCGTCTCCCCGGGTGGTGGGGGGACGGCTGAGAACCCCGTGCCCGAGGACGTCCCTTTGGCCCGCTCTGCGTTCTTTTTCCCGCCGCAGTTCCTGAAGCCCCAGAACGGAAGGGTTAGGGCGCCCCCCACCCCCACCGACCCATTTCCCCTCTCTGCCTCGTGCAGTCCCGGGGAGGGGGTGCCAGGCCTCTCGGGCGGGCCATCCCAGGCAGGGGCGTCACCCCTACACTAAGAGAAATTTCATGAGCTGGGCTCTCCCTGGATATAGGAGAGAGATTCGGAAAATCCTTTCTTTTTGAGACTGTCTGGTTCTCAGTTCTCTGACCTGATGAAAAATCCTATTCTGACGGTCAGAGATTGAACGTTTCAATTCCGCTGGAACACTGCCTTTCCTTGCTCCCTCACCCTTCCCGCTTCTCTCGGGCACACAGAGAGCTAGGGCTTCTGCGGAAAATCCGAGCACAGAAAGGTAAAGGAAAAGAAAAGAAAAGCACGTAAGTGTTTTTCAAAATAACAACCCCTGTTACACATGGGGAAAAAAAGCTCTGCAAGAATGCACCACAAAATGCTAACGATGTTGGTCTCAGTGCTGGGTGTATAGATGACTTTTAATGTTTTTTTCCCCCTTACCTGCATTTTCTAAAATGTCTACAATTGATACATCTGTGTGATTATTCTATTTTGTTTTGTTTTGCTTTGGGGGGTGGGGCGGTTCACGGTCCGGAATTCCAACCCGGGTCTCCCTCATGGAAGGTGAGCATTCTACCACTGAACCACCTGTGCACCCTGTCTTTCTTATAGAGAGAAATAAAACTGTTTTTTTTTTTTTTTTTTTAAAGGCTTGGTGAGTCCGCTGGGGCTTCCTCTGGGTAAGTGGGAGGACACAAGCCGGCAAGGGCAGGAAGCACGCAGGGACTCCAGACTGCCAAGACCACGGCTGCCACTGGCACCTCAAGGAACACTCGAACCCCTTCTGGATCCTTGGGGCCATTAAGATTCCATCCCTCTCTCTTGGTCTGCAGTTATGATTGAAGGGTCCTGGTTCCTGGACCTCCAGTTCCTCACCCCTCCATCATCCCCTCCCCCGACCCCCCCACATTTGCCCCATCTGACTCCAGTGCACCCTTCAGATCTCATCTTATGATTTCTCAATGAAGTCTTCTCCCAGATCCAGCCTCCCCCCTCCCCTGGGTCAGAGCCCTGGTCCCCTGCTTTCACAGCCCTGATCACACTGTAATTTTACAAGTGTGTGTGACACTTTGCTGCCTCCCTGCCCCTTTCCTGCGGACAGGGCCCCTGACATTGTCACCATTCCCCAAAGCTTAGCAAGGTAACAGAGAGCTTAACAAATATTCTTTGAGTGGGTAAACGGCATGACCTGCAAGTATCTGGTCTTCCTGGAAAAGTATTGAATTATGCCAAACAAAGAAGAAATCCTTCCATAGTATCTCAACACTGATTATAAATATATAGACATGCACATTAATATAGTCAAGAAGGAAATATAAAAATAAAAATTGTTGCTGTATTATGACAGCCTGATTATCATGGTTGTTTAAAATTGCTCTTTATGGCCATTTAAAATTTTATTTTTTTTATTTTTTATTTTTTATTTTTTTTTTTGGCTTTTAAAAGGGGTAATTTAATGAGTTGCTAGTTTGCAGTTCTAAGGCCGAGAAAATGTCCTAATTAAAACAAGTCTACAGAAATGTCCAATCAAAGGCATCCATCCAGAGTAAGATACTTTGGTTCAAGAAGGCCGATGAAGTTCAGGATTTCTCGCTCAAGTGAGACAGCACATGGCAAACACAGTCAGGGCTTCTCTCTCAGCTGGAAGGGCATATGGCGAATACGGCGTCATCTGCTAGCTTTCTCTCCTGGCTTCCTATTTCATGAAGCTCCCCAGGAGGTGTTTTCCTTCTTCATCTCCAAAGGTCACTGGCTGGTGGGCTCTCTGCTTTGTGGTACTGCAGCATTCTCTGCTCTCTCTGAATCTGTCATTGTCCAAAATATTTCCTCTTTCATAGGACTCCAATAAACCAATCAAGACCCACCCAAATGGGTGGAGATATGTCATCCCCTAATCCAGTTTAACAACCACTCCTGACCAAATCACATCATCCAGGGAGATGATCTGATTACAGTTTCAAACATACAGTATTGAATAGGGATTATTCTACCTTTATGAAATGGGATTTATATTAAAACATGGCTTTTCTTAGGGGGCATACTTCCTTTCAAACCAGCACACTCCACCCTCTGGCCCCTAAAAAAGACATGTTTTTCCCATATATAAAATACATTCATTCCATAACAACATCAGAAACCTTAAACATTTCAGTAGCAATACACATGTAGTACAAAATTAGAGACAGTCCATAATCTCATCAAGTCAGTTACAGGCATAGTCTGTCCTAAGACAAAATTCTCTCCATTTGCTCTGGACCTTTGAAAACTCATAACAAGTTATTTGCTGCCAACATACAAAGGAGGAACATTCATAGGATACATATACACATTCCCATAGAGAGGAAGGAACACAGGGGTCACCAGACCCATACAGTTTCAAAAACCTGCAGGGCAAAGTCCATTAGATTTCAGTCTGAAAGTCATTTATCCTCAGGGCTTTAGAAAGCAGCAGTCCCACCCTTTCCAAGGGCCTACACAGAGACCTGCCTCTCTCTGAATACAACCTTGGGGGACATTGGGGAGACCACCTTTTTCTCAACTCCACCCTCTCCAAGCATCGGGGCTGCAACCAGGCTTTCTGCCATCTCCGAGGCACACACTCAACCCCTTCATGTGGTGGCGGCCAGGCTCTCCCCAAACCCCAAGGAATGTGCTTCACCCTCTCCAAGGCCTGAGGTGGCATGACTCTTCCACTGCAACGAGGTGGAAGGCCCATTCTCTGCCTTCGGGGCAAACTCACCCTCTTCACAGGCTTGGGTGGGTCTGCTCTCCTGGCCAAACGCTTCTTGACTTCAGACCTCAGCCTCCATGGTTTTGCCTCTGAAGTTATTTTTCCTCCAATGTGTCCCTTCTCTGAACCCCCCCAGTCCAGACTGGCAGCGGCTCTGTTTATACAGGTCCCACAGCACTCTCATCAGCTTTCTATGCAGTAGTGTTGGATCATGCCCATCAGACATAAGGAGTTTCCACAAATCTTTCCTGGATAACTCCATGTCCGATCCTGACTTTCTCTGAAATGGCTGGTTGGTAAAATTTTATTTTTATTGTCAACACTTATAGGAGTACACTAAATATTTACAATCAAAGGACAATTCATAATTTTTTTAGTTGCACATTCTGTTCATTCATTTTAAGTATACCTTTCCTCAATGTCGTAATAGCTCTACCAAGGAACAAGTCAAACCAACAGTGAACACACCTGTTAATATGGTCATGTTTTTACATTAAAAGTATTTTTTAAAGGGAACTAATTGTTATGTATTTGTCAAGTCATTTATTGGACTTAGAGCTCATATTTAGACACAGGAAGTAGAGAAACGAGGCAGCTATTGGATAATTAGTTCAATTCAAAACAAATATTTTTACTTTCAAGTATAAGGCCATTGCAGGTAAAAACTGGGTTTCCTTTTACCTCGATGCCCAACTCTGCATTTTGCTGGAGTCATACAATAGAGAAAATCACCCTCCAAATTATTGTCTTGATTCTATTTATATGAAAATTATTTATGTTCAAAATCACTTGACTTTCCTAGAGAAAAACAGGTTAAGTTCAGGGATATGAATGCCAGGTGGAAAGGAGACATTGTTAGCCACTCTTCTCTAAAGAACCACGGCAGACTGAGGGTCTAAAAGGTTGTAAGAATCAAAGTAAGGTTCTTCCTCATGGCAGCCCTTTCTGCTCGTTTGCAGTTGATTTCAGAATCTCCCCTCAGTTGTCCCTCGAATGGTAGCGTGAGAGCCTGGTCCGTTTTCCTTTCCCACTGTTGTCGCTGACATTTGGCCTACTTTCCCCACCGGCCCTCTGGTTTGGCCCTCATACAGCAGCTAATAAGCAAATACATATTCATAATACCCTGGTTTATTCCCTTGAGGAGATTGCAGACAGTCAGAGAGCACCAAACTTGGAGTATGGACTTTGAAAAATCTGCTTACTCCTTTCGTATTCTTCCCACATACAACTAAGCTCAGACCATAGGTTGGGGAAGCAAACTCTTTAAAACAGAATCAAAATTATATATTTAAATTCCCTTGGTTCATCCATTTGTTACCTTTAGTCTGGTGACCAGCTTGTCCCAGTTTGCCCGGAGCTTTCCTGGATTTAGCACTGAAAGTCCCACAACCCAGAAATACTCCATGCCAGGCAAATGGGACAGTTGTCACCATGGTTAATATTTTTCTCCCCATCCCCCTACCCACCATAGCAACCACACTCATGCCTTCTAACTCAAGCAGAGATAAAGATAAATTGATGGGAAAGGCACGTACTTCAACCAAGTGGAATAACCAAGCTGTAGAGTCAAATTACCAGAGTGCAAATCGAGGCTTTTCTGCTTGCTAAGCATTTGACCTTGGAGAAGTTAATTGACCTCTATAAGCTTTAATTCTTTCATCTGTAAAATGAGGGAGATAATAATTCCTATCCAATAGGAACTAAAATAAAGAATGCATTATACATGGTCAATGAACGCATTTCATTAATCTTTTATCCTTATTTGTCTTATCAGCAAGGCCTTCAAAATGCCTGACTTTTTGGAACTGTGTGTTTTGACTGTCAAATTTGAGGATAGTTGCCTTGGCTATTGCACCACGGGCAGTCCTTCAATATTCTGTGTCATGGTGCTGGCCCGAAATCCCATAAATAGATGAGGATGTTTAGTGGATGTGTTGTTCAGAGTGAGATGCTGTTAGGCACGGCATTACATGACACTGAATCATAATTGGGAGGGAGATATTTTGTTTTTAAAAGGCTATTCTTATTACATCAAAAGGAAAGGAAATCTTAGCTCAATGCTCCTGAGTCTTCAACATCTCCAAACCGTTTTTAAGAAAGAACCAGCCTCAGACTGAACGTCTCTGCTGGCAAATTATGTAGCTAGAATTTAATGATGTTTGGTTTTCCTTGTATTTACTTTATTTTCTGTTTCCTTTCAGTGAGACTGGTTTCTCTCTATAGTACAGTTCTAAAGTTTCCTTTCCAGATGCATCACTTTATACTTTGTTGCAAAGAGAGTTGATAGAAACAATAGGGTAAGTAAATACTAGTACTGGTGTTTCATGAATGTGGCAAAAAAACGTGATGAAGGTGGTACCAAGTGACTGAGGCTGGGGACTGCTGTCCCAGAGGTGGCTGATGAGTTGGAGCCGGCTCAGAAGAGGCCAATACCTTCCTCACCCAGGCCCCAGACCCCGCCCCCCGGTGCTGTCTGACAGGTGCTTGGTGGTGCAGTTTGGGGTTTTCTGGAAGAGTGAGCAAAACATGCTACCAAGCAAAGGTAGTTATTTTATTTAGCAAAGTCAAATATCAAAAGGAAGTAGGAGAGGAGTCTCTAGCTCTGTATCTTTTTAAAAATTACTGTGGAAAAATATATATAACATAAAAGTTGCCATTGTTAAGTGTACGACTCGGTGGCATTCATTATGTTCACAGTGGTGCGCGACCATCGCCACCATCTGGTTCCAAAATTCCCATTCCCCCAACCAGAAACTCTGTACCAATTAAGCAATAATCCCCCAATTTGTCCTTCTCTCCAGCCTTTGGAATCTTTCATCTGATTTCTGCCCCCTGTAAATTTGTCTATTCTAGGTATTTCATGAAAGTAAAATCACGTAATACTTGTCTTTCTGTGTCTGGCTTATTTCTCTCAGCATAATGTTGTCAAGGTCAGTCATGTTGTCCCACGTATCAGAACTGCAGTGAAAAATATTCCATTGTATGGAGAGAGCACATTTGGCTTCTCCAGTCATCTTTTGATGGACACGTGGGTTGTTTCCATATTCCGCTGTTGCAAATCAGGCTATCATGAACACTGGTGCACGAGTATCTGTTTGTGTTTCTGTTTTCAGTTCTGGGGTGCATACATAGGAGTGAAATTTCTGGGTCATATGATAATTTATGTTCAGCTCTATTGAGGAGCCACCAAACTGTATCATTTTAACTTTATATAAAGGAGAATAAAATAAAGTTTTGATTGCAGTCTTCTTCAACAAATATTTTAAGCCAGAAAATTTCTCAACCTTGGCAACACAGTAGGATAACTGTGGGACTTGTAAAAAAAAAAAAAAATACTGATGTCCAGCTCTGGCTCCATTCTCTGAGGTTCTGATTCCATTAGTGTGGAATTGGTGGGGCTCCATCACTGATATCATTAATCTCAACTTCTTCTATTACTGTAGCCGGGATTGTGAACCAGTGTTCAGAGTAGAGAACAAGTGTTTATGTAACAATGTATAGATGTAACAAGCGAACAGTAGTTTTATTTGATGCATGATGCCCCAGGATACTAGTATCTGGAATTTACCTAGTTTTCCTCTGAGCACTGCCCACATCCTCTTGGATTTTCCTGGAATTCTCCCCCTTCTCTGTCCATGACCTCTTACCAAGCTGTCTGAAGGGAACCTCTTCCATCAGCAGAAGTTCTTTCTGCTGGGCAGTCTCCTGTCTTTTCTAACAGAGATGAGATTTACTAGCAGTGTGTAGGTTTACTGAGACTAAGCAACTGGACACCTCAGGAAGTGATGAAAAGGAGCCAGGCCCTTTTGTACCACAGTAGTACATAATCTATATAGTCTGTATTTTGTTTAAATATCATCACACCATTTAGTGCATGACTATATGCAAAAATATTGCTTCACAAGTTCAAAATATTGAATGCGCAATCGTTCACATTTTACAAAAGATTATTTTGAGTTTTGTCTTCCAAAAACTTTCTATTTCTGAAAAACATACATTTCAAATAAATTTCTCAAATTTGTTGCATGAAAAATGGAGTTTGCTTCCATATTCACCAGCATAAGATTTTTTTCTGCTGGCCGTTGAACCCCCTTTTTCCTCCCAGGTGGTGATAAAAGACTCTCACTTCCTGGCAGGGAATTAGAGAAGGTTTTGGCTGCATCCCCAGCAAAGCCAACTTTAGAGAAATGATTTGGCAAACACACTTGTGGGCCTGAGCTCTCCTCTTCTGTGTGTTAGGGATGTGTTATCCACAGAATTCTTACCAGTCTCTTGGAATGGATGCAGAAATGGTGCCCTTAACCTGTAATCAGGGACTGCCATCTGTGTGCAAGGAAACATTCTAGGCCCTCTGTGATTTACAAAGAGATAAAGGACCTTCTCTTTGCCTTCAAGAAGGTTATGATCTAGATGGAAGATCAACAAGACTTGTCTGCATAAATAAAGGTAGTTATGGGCAAAAGGCATTCAAAATATGGCAAGCGTCAAAGATATGTTCTGAGGGCAAATTCCTGGGACACTTGCTGGCTCTGAGATTGAGATTTGTGTGCAGGATGTTCATTGAAGGCACCTGGGATCAACACCCGTGGGGCGTAAAGGGTATAGACAAGGCAGAGGGAACAGTTGAATTACAACACAGCCACAGCCCGGTCTCCGCCAAGCCCATGGAATGTTCTGGAGCTCGGTGGCCCTTCAGAGTTATCACCCCTTGAAAGAAGAGGGCCTTCCCCCAATTCACCAGTAATTGGATTCAGGCTGCTTCCAGAGAGAAGCCATCAGCTTCCAAAGCTCCCAGCAGCAGGGGGGATGAGTGCCTCTGTTCTGAAAGGGGTGGGGGCTCAGCTTCTGCTACAGGGGCCTATGGGTGACTTCAATGACCAGGATTTATAGCAGAAGAGGAGAAAGTTCCATTCCCCTGAGACTAGGAGCAATCAGGAAATTCGAAGCATATTTGTATCATCATCGGTCATTTGCTGTTTATTTTACTCTGACCTGAGACCATCTCAGACCCCTAGAGTTACAAATATGGCTATAGCGTAACATTTCCCCATAAAATTCAATCAAGAAAAACTGAAGAAAAAAATTCAGCGGACTCTTGCCAAACCATTAAAAGTCAACACATTTCATGTTTGGCTTAATATTCTACAATTTGGGGTTATGATCCTATTATTTTCCAATTCATTGTCTAAATGAGTGTGAGATTGTAAAAGCTGTTCATTTATTATTTTGCCACCTGGATGGGTTGCCTTGATCCCCTAGTCTCCATTCTGACCGCCCTTAGTTTCTTTTAGTCTTTGCTCAAATGTTACCTTCCACGTGAGACCTACTCTGAGCACCTTGGTTAGAATTGAAACTCTAGCCCCACCCTGGCACACCCTGTCCCCTTGTCTGCCTTTCTCTCCATAGCACTTACCACTATCTGACCTACTCTAGTTTACTTATTAATTTTATTTATTGCCTGTTTCCCTTGAATGTAAATCCAATGAGGGCTGGGTTTTTATCTATTTATTGACTGTTTTCCTGTTGCCCAGGCTAGTGCCTGGCTCCTGGTAGATATGCAATCTACTCGTTGCATGAATGAATGAATAATCTCAGTTTAGGCCTCATCAGACCACTCCCGGAGGGTGGCAATATTCTCCCGGCTAGAGACAGAACCTCATGTCCGCATCTCCAAGGCCTCCCCTTTTAGGCTGTTACACACACCGTTCAGGGCGGCCAGCTTTGGCCATGTCGCTGTCCTGCTCAAAGGCCCTCCGTGGCTTCCCAGAGGCAGCCCAAGCTTTCAGTGCCCCCGAGATCTGGCCCCAGCCTAACTTATTTTGCTTCCTCATGACCTCCCTTCGTCTGCTGAAATCCTATCCGTCTCTCCCAGGTCCTGGCAGGTGCCTGCCCCTGTGAGTACCTCTGAATTCCCAGAGCAGGAGGGTCTAAGAGCAGCCAGTTAACAGGCTCCCAGCCAAGGACAACCAGGTCCTGTTCTGTTTCTTGTTGCAGCTTTCATCTTGTAAGTAAGCGTCCTTACCATGGTATCTTTAGTGCCAAGTCTCACGTTGTTGTGCTTTCTGTCAGTGATCTCGCTGGTTAAAATGGCCCCTGAGCAAATGCCGAAGGGCTGTCCAGCGTCCCTAAGTGTGAAATGACTATGATGTGCCTTAGGAGAAAATACCTGTGTTCAAAATGCCCCGTTCAGGCGTGAGTTATAGTGCAGCTGCCCGTGAGTTCAGTGTCAGTGAGACCACCGTGTTGATTAAATAAGGGATCCGTCAACAGAAACACATAAACGAGGTTAAGTAGTGACCAGCTGACATAAACGTCATGACAGAGGCCCACAGGACTTTGCATTTCCCTCGGAGCCATGGTTCAGTATTCGCCAATTCGGTGTTCCTGGCGAGTGATAGAACAAAACTACCATGAATAACAAGAATATAATATTACTAGGTCATAAACTTCTTGATTAATTCTACATTTCCTGAAGGTAGAGACCAAAGAATCGAGGCAAGTTCTCCAGTTTCCCTGCTGTGGCAGCTCTAACTGCACTGCAGTGCTGCTTGGGGCCCGTGGCACTGGGCAGCAAAAAACAATTGTTGAATGTTCCAGAACTTTCTGAGTTTGTTGATACACATTCACACTCACCCCGCTGTCTTCCTGGCCCTGTGTTTATTTCTTGATTGGTTCGTCATCCAGAGAGGAGAGAGGTGCGATTAATGGGTCACCTTAGAAGCTCCATCAAGCAAAAAAGAGAGAATTAAAAGGGTTGAGGGTGGGAGGCAGGGGGTGAAGGAGCGGTTTGCGGAGTGAAGAGAAATTCCATTTTACAAGTGAGATTTTTAAGCGGCACTTCAACGAGTCTGGCACTCAAGGAGAGGAATGAGTGGGCTGGAGGCAAAGACTTGGAAGCCCCCAGGGTGCTGACAATCGGGGCAGACTCTCCCACAGGGAACTCTGGGCCCGCGCAGCCGTTCATAGGGCCTATCCTTCTTACTTTGCGCTGTTCCCTCTTTCCTTCCCAAAATGAGTCTCTGATTACTTCACATCTAGTTTATTACCACTGCCCCTCGGTTACTTCCTTTCTCTCTCCCTCTCCAATCCATCCCACTCATCGCTGCCTGATTAATTCTCCTAAGACACTGTTTGGATCACACACACTCTCTGCTTTTGCTCAAGCACCTCCAACCACTCCCCATATTTTGTAAATAAAATCTCAACTCTCTGATTCAAACTTCTACCTGATGTCAATACCTGTACTTTCTCTTCTCCACGTCTGCTGCTCAGGCTGCCTCCACCATTTTGTGTGCAGCTGGAGTTTAATAAATATTCATTATTAGAAGTCACGAATTAGCTGCCTTTCTGTTCATTTACTTGTTCTTGCTCTCTATTCTCACCTCATGCATGAAGGCAAATGCCAAGTTGCAATTAAAATCTAGGATTAACATCAAAGACAACCCCTCATGTTTATCAATGAAGGGTCTTGGATCAGCTCAGAACTAACCCACCTCAAGTCCAAAGTAATCTTGATGATTGAGATTAGATCTGACCAAAGTGGGCCCACCTGACATGCACAGTAGCTTAGACTTTAACCTACAAGTCCCCTAGACTTCCTTCCACCATTTTCTTGCACACATGCTGTGACTCGGCGTGCAATCAATCTGCACGTGCTCAATGATTGGCTCGCCTCTAATGACATCACCTGGGTCCACTATGGTCATTATCCTCAACCCTGCCCATCTTTTCTCTCCTGAAACTATCATAATTACTGCAGTTCGAGGGGACAGATTTTGGACTGCTAGGCCATTTCCTCTCCTACCATTGCACCTAAACTCTTTCTCTCTTTGAAAAAAAAAAATAGGATTAAAAAAATATTTATTAACATTAAGGATACACAGCTCTAGATTGGTTCTCCGTGGCAAGTAGCAAATTTTCTGATATTTTTCTCCTTCAAAAAACTACAAATTTTCCCTTGGAGGCCATTCTAAACTCGTTAAGACACTTGCTGCCAAGAACCAAACACAGCTGTTCAGGCAGCAGAGGAAACTGGTACTTGGTTAAAAACTAAACCAAAACAAAACCCTGCCCACACATTCAAGGATGGCAAAGTTCCCAGATATACAGCTTGAAATGAGTATATGGTACAAGACATTTGATATAAAAGAAAATAAAACTGCCGGAAGCAGGAGTTTTCTCTCTCAAACTGACATTTTCCTAATGTGCATAAACACAGCACTAATAGGATTCATAAGATAAAAATAAGGCTTGTTGCCAGAAAGAGGCCCATTTCTCCAGAAGCCAGGGAAAACCTGTAACCTTCCCCCTTTTTTTCCTGCCCTATACACTCTCGTGCAATAAAGGCATCTAAGAACCACCATAGGCATTTCAGATATTATTCAACATGGAAAAAAAGAAATCAGTAATAAACTAAGAGCAGCAGCTGGTAATGAGCAAGATGCTGGAGGCTAATAATGATCAGGGGTGGGCCCTGCTTCCTCAAGGCACTCACCCCCCAACCAAGTCAGGAGCACCTATTATGTCTGCCAGCGATGGGGGTGGCAGGGCAAAGGGGAGGACTCAACAGTGACAGAGAGCCTGCAATGGACCAGGCGGGTGGTTCTCATGCCATCTCATTCATCATTCATAGTGCAATAATGTCAGAACCATGATTGATATCTTGCAAATACGAAGCTGGAGAGTGGCAGGGGGTTGCCAGTCCTCTCTATCTCCAGAGCCACCGACATTCTCAGTTGTGCTCGACAGGGGACTAGCAGTGTTCTATTAAGTGCAACAAACAAAATACAAGCAGGCTGGGAATACACTGGATTAAACGAACGTGAAACTTTTCTTTACTGCGAGGCACCTTGAAGCCTTTAATATTCTAACAAACAGTGTAAATCTTTAGGAGGAGTGTACAGTGTGTCTGGTTTCCCTAAACTTCGCTCACTGTAGAGCTTTTATTTTGCACAGAGAACCTCGTGGACAGGAGTTTGCAGAAGCTCACGTTGGGAAGCATGGTAGGACACCCCTCCAGACCACCTGAGATCCTGGGTGTGTCCTTGAGTGGGCCTGACACCACTTTAGAAAGAGTCTAAAGAGAGCAAAAGGCCACATGGGAGGTATTCTAACAGAAATGCCCAGAAAGTGAATGGGAACACAGTGGAAAGGCAGGGAGAAGGCTGAGCTAAGTCTGGGTAATTATAATAGTCATAATGAGCAGTTCAGAGCACTTGTTGCATGCCTTTTAAAAAGTGCTTATTTAGTCCTCACAGCCACCTATAAGATAGAAGTCATCATAAACCCCATTGCACAAATGAGGGAATTGAAGTTCAGAGAGGTTTGGTGACTTGCCCAAGGTCACACAGTTCATCCGTCTTGGGATGTTGAACTCAGATAGTTTGGCTCCTTCATAACTGTGCTAGTCTTGCTCATATCTTTTAGTTGGGTCTGTGTGGGGGAAAGGAGTGGTCATGGCAGAAGACTCATAACATGGTTACCCAAACAGAGCAAAGCTTAGTAGCAATAACTCTAACTTACATTTGGATACTCATTTATTCTATAAACATTCGCCGGTGCTGAGCCTCCTGTTCCAGGCACTGTGCTCGATGCCAGGGATGCCGCAGTGAATAAGGCCTGCATAGTTCCTGCCCCTCGCAGGGCTCGGTCCAGTCGGTGTGCATGTGAGGGATGAGACCATTCCAACACAGAACAGCACGTGCTCTGAAGGACCAGGAGATGCAGAGGACTGTGGGAGCCAGGAAGGCACCTGACCCAAACTTGGCACAGCCCTTTGACACTTTATAACGGACTTTCCCCTGAAAGGAGGAAGAGTCAGTATAGAGACGTCGCAGGCGGACCAGACATTTTGTCCCCAGGTCCACACCGATGGCTTGGGATTCAGGGAAGGTCCCAGCGTGGCCTGACTACAGTAAGGTGGGGACCTATCTTGGGACCTGTCTTGGGGCGTCTCCTCCAAGAAGCGTAGGGCTCCAGGGCCTCCCTAATCTCAGCCCCAGGCTTGGTGTAGCTGCGGAACCACCACCCGGGCGGGGAGTCACCACAACCATCGAGGCAGAGACAGGAATGTGCCCCCTAGACTCCATGTGCTCCCTGCATTTCCCAGCCCCGGGGCAGAGAGGTGGAGCCATGTGACTGGTTCTGGCCGATGGGCTCCGACACATGGCATTTCTGGGCCAAGGCATTTGCTTGCCCGTGCGAGAGGCCCCTTCTCTCCCCTCCCCCTGCCACAGTGGCCAAGGAGGTCTCGTCGTGCAGGGGATCAAGGCCTCTATCAGCCTGGGTCTTGCTTGAGTGGAGCAGAACCTTCCCAACAAGCAGCCTGAGAGAAAAATAAACTTTCCTTAAGTCCCTGAGATTGGGGGTTATCGAATAATGCACCGGACCAAGGGAGTACTCAACATCGGGTACGAACTGTTCCAGGAAATGATAGGCGAGGAGGAAGAAATTTCTCCCTGCCCTTGGTAACAATGGCAAAGAGGATAACAAGAACAGCCCACCTTTGTATGGTGTTTCATCATTTTCAAGGCACTTTCATGAGCATGATTTCATTTAATACTTGAAACAACAACAAGACTTCGGTGCTCTCAGACCCACATTAAGGTGGACCTGGGGTTCTACACCGCTGTCACCAGGCTGCCACAATGGCCCCGAATCCCACAGCTGTGATCCTTGCTTGTGTCCATTGGATGATGCCATTGGAAAAGACCCTTGGAAGCAGGAAAAAAGCCTTAGAAGACACAAACTCCATCTCCTGACTAGGCTTCGGTAAATTATCAGCCCCTTCCGTTCTTCCGTAGAAGGAACTCTACTTCAGTGGAGTCTCGCCTAACAGAAGAAATGACTTTTACATAAAATATAACGGTGTTTGTCCTTTACTGTCTATGATGTAATTATAAGAAACATGTTCAACTGCTGTTCAATTTACTTAAAGAAGCCTTAGTGCTTTAGAATCATAGTTTTTCACTAAGACCGTCTGGTGTCAACTTAAGGTAATTTTCTCTCTCTCTCAGTAATTTGTTTTTTATGGTTACAAATGCAATTCATGTTTATCATAGAAAATTTGGAAAATACAGAAAAAAGCACAAAGACAAAAATAGAAACCAGGTATAATCTCACCAACTAATGATATCTACTTTTGTAATACTAGGTTTGCAGTATATCTTTTAAATCTCTATCAAAATTGGCATCGTGAGGAACTACTATTTTGTAAGAAGATTTTACAATGATTAGACTGTGAATATTTAGCCATGTGATTTAATATACTGACATGTCATAATTTTAATGGTTGTATAGTGTCTGTCATACTTATCTATCCCTGTTATTGGACATCATGTTTCCAACTCTTCCTTGTACAGAAAGGTGTAAGCTGTGATGAAAATCTTGGTGCATATATCTTTATGTGTTTTTATTTTCTGAACAAATAAAAGGGAATGTTGGGTGAATGGATTTGGACGTCTTAAAGAGTTTCTTTTTCCACACTCTTGCCAAGTTTTCCTTTAGAAAAGGTGCACTCCGGCAGCATAGGTGAGCCTCCATTTTCATCCCTTCACTTTCTTTGGGCATTAAATCAAACAAGGGCTACACAGGAAAACAGAAAGCACTTCAACAGAGAGAACTTAATATAAGGGCTGAAAAAGCAAAAAAAGAGGACACTGAGCTACCACAGAAAGTAATTTCGGGAAACCTGTCCAATCCCTAGGGCTGGAGGAATAAAAGGAAGGAGTTGGGGTTGTCAAAACCTGGGAGCCTGGAGCAGGCATCCCCATGGAGCTTGTCATAGACCTTTGAGGAGGAGGTGCTGTTGCTGACAGGAAATCCCCTGCAGAGCTGAAACTTAGATCTTTGAGAAGGAGATACTACCTGAAGGGTGCTGGCACCTCTGAAGGGCATGGTAAGGCTGGCTGGAGATCAAACCCAACATCTTCTCTTCTCTGGCCTTTCCCATCTCCCTCTAGCATCCCTCACTGGCAGAGCCTAACACAGAGCCAGCAGACAAATGAGAAATGTGATTGGCAAGGTCCCAGCCCCAAGCTCATGTTAACAGGTCTTAGAAAGATAGATTTGGATTGAGGGACAACAGCTTAATATCCAGACAGATATCCTGATGCTTTACATTTTTGTTCATAATCTTTTCAATACCAGTGACTCAAAGCAAATTAAATATCATATTGGCTAATATAATATTTTAATGATACAATAGTTATATAATTACATACCGATCTGATTTCAAATCAAACTAGGCCTTCTTTAAAAACAAATACCAAGTTACTGCCAGCTGACATTTACTGAAAGTGTATTCTCCTCGCCAAGCCCTCTGCCCAGCAGGTTGGGAGAATCATCTCATTTAGTTCTCATTTTATGGGTGGAAAATCTGAGGCTCAAAGAAGTTAAACAACTTGCTCAAGGTCACAGTTTCAAAACAGTGACAAAGGGATTTAAGCATAGACAACCTGACTTCAGGGCTTGATCCATAAACCATCTCACTGTACTACTCCCACATCTGTTTGCCATTCAGGCAACAGGGTGTTTCTTCTCTGGCCATACCCTGGGAATGAACACAACCAGCCAGACTCTCGCTAGAACCTTTGCTCGCTCCACGCTGTGGGAATGCTTGGCAGTTAAGACTGCATTGGCACTTCAGTAACCAACCTCTTAAGGCCCAAATGGACCCAGCCTCAAATTTTTATTTCTGGCCAGTAGTCTTAGAAGACCGGAACCTCAGAGCTGTATTAAAAGTCCTTACCAGATATCTGAGTCCCTTTTGTAACGTATCGGACAATTAGTTGTCTAACCTCTATTTGAATACTTTTCATAGTCTGCCATATGCTGCCATACAAAGCAGTCCTCCCTATATTTTTAAACAATTCTAGTTACTGAAAAGTTATTTCTTGCAAAGATCTAAAATCTATTATTCTACAACTTCCATGTGAAGATTTCTGATTTCGCTCTCTTGAGCAATGCAGAGAACTTTGCAAATGTTTGAAGGCAGTTGTCACATCCCTCTTTTCCTATTATTGTGGTGAGAGCTCATGTGCCTTTGGAGGTGGCCAAAGGTCTCAGATAATATGGCAGATGCATGAGCGGAGCTCAGATTTGTTAGTGTGAAAGGCATGTGTGAAGGAAGCCTTCTTGATGGTTAAGAGCACAGATTTTAGAGTCAGACAGATCTGGGTTCAAGTGCCCACTCAACCTTTTACTAGCTGTGATCATTTAATAGCACTGTCACCTTGAGTAAGTTATTTAACTGAATGATGATAATAGTGGCCACCTGACGGTAGCGTTGTGGAGATTCCATTGACTGGAGCTTGTAGGTGCCTCCATAAGGTAATAAGGCTAATGCCTTATGATAGAAGCTTGGGAAATGAGTTCTAAAGAGCATGTTGGTGAAAGTCACACGTTTTCTTTTACCTATAAACTTTGAAAATGTCTCTTTATGACAGAGATTCTCATCTAAGATTCACCCCGCCCCATCCTGAAAGCTGCATTTCGGGGCTATAGAATAGATTGCTTTCTGGGCAACTTTAGTACACTGCAAATAACCAAAATACACAGGATTTTGAACTAGCCATCTTGAATGCAAGACTGGTTCTGTCCCTTATTTTGTGATGTTAGGTAAATTGACTTCCTTATTTATAAAATGGCACCAACATAGGAAAAATGGTAAATGTCCACCACAAAGAACTGAAACACAGTTAGACACAACAGATTAGAACACAGAGCAAGTGTGAATGGGTTTGAACAACTTAGTTCTGAGTGAAAAAAAGGAAAAGACTAGACATATTTCAGAATGTGAAATATAACAGTGCCATTTATGTAAAATGAAAATAATCACACATAATGTATGGTAAAACCCATGCAAGCTATGGAAATCAAACCCATTGCAAAGATTTTCTATAGGAGGAAGAGAATAGAAGTAAACTGAGAGGTTAAAAGAGACTGCATAAAAGAGGGGTCTCAACAAATTTAAAAATAGATAGATGATAGATAATACAGGACCGATGATGCCTCCATACCCTGCTCACAAGGTTATTCTTGAGAATCTGATGAGATTTATGTCCATGAAGGCAAAAGTTTAATGGACTTTTTCATTTTCATGTCTACATTGGATAAGGAACAGAGTTAGAGAGAAATTTCCCCCAACGCCCCTCAGCAGGAAGCTGTTGCCAGAGCTTCAGAGTCTGCAGTGAGATGACATCAAAGCTCTTCATACAGGGGTGGCAGCCTCTGCCCTTACTTCTGGAGACACCACTTGATGGTAGACCCACAGTGGCAGCCTGTCCCCATGGATCTGCTGCAAACAGCCAACTCAGGCCCGCGGAAGAAGAGACCCCGAAAGATGGAGGCTTCACTGGCCTCCACGCCTCATGACATCAAGTTTCAAGATTTGGTCCTCTTCATTTTGGAGAAGAAAATGGGAACCACCCGCAGAACCTTCCTCATGGAGTTGGCCCGAAGGAAAGGGTTCAGAGTTGAAAATGAACTCAGGTAGGACGTCACTGATTTCATTTTGTAGATAAGCAGGGATTGGGAACAACTCCTTTGAAAACCAAGGAATGTTTGTTGTCTTCCACATGTGGAAGAGATGATATTCCAACTGGGAGAACCACTGGTTTGAGCTCAAAGGACAAATTTGAGCCTGCTAATTAAGGGAAAAGACAGAAGTGGGGACTGAGCGCAATTGAAAAAAGCTGGCACCAAAAGATAAGTATCTTTTTTTTTTTTTTGCCTTTCATTATTGTGAGATGAGGTATCTAGGGATGATAAACAGAAAACTAGTTGGAAAATTTAATGTTGAAACCACTCAATAATTTCAATCCTAACCAAATCTAGCAAAACATCTCTTGAGTTCAATTGAGAAAATTCAGCTACTTTGGGGTACATAGAACAGAGCTGCTGCTTGGCTCTCACCTGGACAGTGTCTGTGATGGGCTGAGATTAATGACTGTAGCTGGTTTACCACAGGCACCCAAGTGGGGCTTGGTTCATGCTTTTCTGAAGAGCAATCGGAGTGGGGTTTGGAAAGTGTGGGTTGCTGGTTAAAGATTCAGTGACAGCCATGTCCGGGGGCAGAGGACACCATGTTGAGTGTGATGAGATCAGAACCCAGACTAGCAGGCAATTGAAGAAACCATTAGATTGCTTCACTCATAAGCCTGCTCAGTTTTTCTTAACTGTTCTGTAAGCTCTCCACTGGTTTCAAATAGGTGGGAGAGAAAACAAAACAAAATCCAGAACCAAGCGGTACTGGAAACTTGACATAAATGATGGTTCCAAACAGAACTGCCAAAGGGATTGCAATGAGGACAGAGTGATGACTTACGCAATTGGCTGGCCTTGAATGTCCTAAGCATAGACCGGCTGTAATTTTTTGAGGAACGACGTTCAGAATTCCATGTGAAGATAAACTTTTATTTTAAAATAGAATTTGGCATTTGAAAATAAAAGCTGATGAGGATTTTTCCTGATGAGGGAATGTCAGCTTTAAATTGTTGGGGAGACATCCTCCAAAAGTCAATAATCAGAGGTGAGCCCTTTCAACAACCCCATACTTCATATGAAAAATTAATACCACAGAAACATTTTATTTTCAACTAAAATGCCCAATACAGAGATTTTGGGGTTGCCCATTGTCTGTCTTTCTCATCTGATTTCTCTTTATATGGTCTTTATATGGTCTTCTTCTAGTTATTTATTTATTTATTATAAATCCAGGCACCCTCAAGTTCATTTTGGGCTAAATACCCTTTCCATGAAATCCTAAATTTCATCTAATTGTTAAGCCTGCCTAATCTCATAGACTTAGATAAAATGTTGGAAGTGGCAGGAGAAGAAAAAAAAAGATTGTGGAAATAAAAAGCCAACAAGCAGAAATTAAAAGTCTTACAAATATAGAACAGCTTTTCATGGTAGAGAAATTCAGTGAGGGTGGGCAGGAAGGGGAGAGCCAAGCAGTTGAGGTACGACTCACATAGAGAAAGCTCTGTTAAAGCGTCCCAACATCCAGCAACAGCCCCCTGATCTAGTTATGGACACTGCCAGGAATACATACAGCTTTTGGTGGCTGGGGCAGGTACCTAAGGAGACAACAAGAGGTTTCTTCTTGAAGAGGCAGCTCCGGGCCACAGATGTGCCTGCCGGGACCAAGCCCAGCTGCTCAGGCGGCGAAGGAAACTGGTGCATGGAGAGCAAAACTGCTGCTGTGCATGTGATGGTGGCAAAGTTCCCAGGCTGGCAGCTCAGAACGCATTTGCAATAAAAATGTGCTCTAGGTGTAAAAATAAACCACAGGAAGTAGAAGTCCTAGCTCTCAAACGGAATTTCTGTGCACAGATATGTAGGCTTTAATTGAAGGAAAAAAATAGAGATTATTGTAAGGCAAATTCTCTACTTAAGAAATCTGGGGGTTCCACGTCCTAGCTCTGACCCTTCCCTACCAGGTGGGGGTGGGGGGCAAGGCCCTTGTCTCTCCTTTCTGACCTCGATTTTCTAATAAATGCTCTGTCTGTTGTGATCAAATGAGGTGATGGGCTCTGAGAAATTAAAACAGCTCTACAAAAGTAAGATGCAATTATTTTTTTATTGATTGGCCAAAACCATTGAACTTTATAGCAACATCCTTACAAAAAAGAGTTCTCTTGCCACAAGGAAGGGGGGTCTTTTAAAAATAATGATTGCAGAGAGTTTTTCACATCAATGACAAATGCCTACAATACGAGGTCATTATGAAAAGCAAGATATGAAAGTAGGTCAAGTATATAAACAAATAGAACAAAGACTGGAAGGAAATCTATCAAAATGGCATGGATGCTATTTTAGATGGTAATAGGGATGGATTATGACTTTTGAATTTCTGTTTTCCTTTTTTGTTGGTTTTGTTTTGTTTTGTACAACAAGCATATATATTTAAAGTGAAGACAACTAAGAAAGATGGGTTTTAAAAGAAATGAAACTTAATAGTAAAAGCTGTACCTTTCCTAGCATATAAAGATTCAAAGAAAAAAGGAGCTAAGAAAAAAAAATATCCTGAAAACAGGCAGTAATCTCCATGGTTCCTAACACATTCTTGGCTGCCAGAAGGCTTAAATTTGAGTGAAAAAACAAAACAAAACAAAACCGATTCTTGCCTTACTCAGGCCCAAACACACAGATGAGAAATGAAGTACCTGCATGTAAATAACTGTCTGGAGTGATTTCATTCTCCAGCACATATGCATTATAGTCTTATATTTTAAATGGGCTTCATTAATATTTGTCACACTGCACAAGAAGTGCTATTCAATGTGTTGTAGGAAGCTGGTTCTTAAAGCACACATCGGGGGTGTCAAGTCTGGTGAGGCATTTTTGCACGTTCACAAAATGGATATTGAATAAAATATTTCATGGCCCCAAATCCTACATTTTAGGCAACTTTACAATCTTCGAGTCACTGAGGTTAGGCTAGGGAAGAATTAGAATCTGACAGCTGTCACATTCTTCTTTCATCATGGGTTCTTGTACATTGACCTATTTTAAATCTTTATTCTGTCATCAATACTTCTCCCTGGACACATTAGCTAAGCTACAATCTGTGTCTCATCTCAAATCATTGATGCTGAGGAGTGAAGAGTTGCAGCAAGGAAGAATGGCTGTCTAGCTGTGCATCCATCCAGCAGTTTAAACATTTGCTGAGTTCTGCATGCTATTCAAGCAGCTTGAAACCCACCAGATGATAATATTGTCCTGTCTAGACCTCCGTAATTTACTTACAGGAGTATCATTGGAAGGCATTGTCTTCAGTGGGAGCTAGATATGCCATCATGTCATCATAATAAGGGTTTTATTAGTACCCACTCTTGTACAATATTTGTTAAGGTCTGGAAATAGGAATTATATAAGACCTGGGCCCTGCAGGCAAGGAGTTTACAATCAGACAGGGGAATCAGGGATTGTATCTTTGCTGTCATCTAAAAACAAAATGAATCAATAGCATCCCACATAGTGCAAGAAAAGCATTAGTCTTTTTTTTTTTTCGGCATTTGCCTACCCAAGCTGTACTTTCAACCTTCTTGTATTATTTCATTTTAGTTATCTCTAACCTTGCTGCCTACAATTTCCTGCTATTCATTATGTAACATTTGAAATGTGGCTTTTGTCGCACTCATTATCCCAAACTATTATCTCCAAAGTTTCGGGGATGCTCATGATGGTGATATCCATGGTTGTTCCACCTGAATGTCCTATCACTTCAAGTTCGTGGTGCCTGAAATCAAAATACTGCATCATTGTTTACAAAATAAACTGAACATCAGATGATCGAGAACAGTTACCCACGCTAGAAAATAAGATGTTGAACTAGCCCACCCCTTCCAGGTCCCATGTCATCTTCACTGGCATTTCATTACATTTTTTCCTCACTCTTCCCCAACCCCCCCACTTTGAATGCTTCTCTCTATTCCTCTCTGTTTCCAAGACCTAGCACCGCTGGGCGCCCTGCCAGAGGAGGGGACCTCCTCCCGGGGACGGTCAGGTGTGAGTCACGGCTGGGACAGGTCCCAGCTCTCCACCCGGCTTAGCTTTTCGTCTCAATCAGTTTCCCTGCCCTGTGCCACCAGGCGTGGGGCAGGGTTAGCGCGCGGCTCTCATCCACAGACCTTACGCGATGTCCTTGTGTGCAGTAGTTTTCAAGAATTATTTGCTCAAAGAATGATTTATCTGGTAAATACGAAACCAGCTAAGGGAACTTGTGGCTACCAAAAGCAATTTTTGTACTTAAAAAAAAAAAAAAACAAAAGACAAAGTTCTCCAATGCACTAGCAGTCTTTTGGTGATCAGCAAAATAATGAAAACTTTATTTTTTATAAATCCAAAAGTATGACATGTAAACTTTAGTCCTGTTCTGGTACGAATTACTTGATACTTCAAATTTTAAGGGCTTTAGATTAATGAAAATTTTCATTATCCCATTTAAGGTGGGCAATAAAAGAAAAATCAAGCAAGACCTTCTCAGTCACAAGTGCTGCAGGGTTGGAAATAGAAACCTGGCTTTACTGGTGCCAGCAAGAGTGTGGTATAAAACCGATAGAAAACTGCTTTGATTTTTCTGTTTCAGGTCCTCTGAAATAGATCAGTTGCTAGGGGAAACTGGCAGGATGGTTTTTAAATGGTAAACAGCCTGAAAACGACTATTTAAAGTCTTTGTTTACAAAACAAGTCCCATACCAGATGGAAAGAATCAGGAATTATTTCTCCAAAGTGGGGGAAAAAAAAGTTTTAAAGACCAAGTTAAAAGCAGGTGACCATCTACCAAGACTGGGGAAGCCAGACTGGGGAGCAGTTTGCCTCCAGGAGAAGGAGGAGAGCTGCCTCTTTCTTCCTGGAAGGTTTTTCTATTTTACCGATAAAGGTGGGAAGAGCAGAGAAACCGGCATTGGAGAAAAAGACTCAGAACTGAGATCTGTGAGTTAATTTCATAACCCAGGGCTTCCCAGACATTTGAGTGCCGCATTCATGATTCTTGGACTATCTTTTATGATATATATTATTATGTATTCAACACTTTTTAATTGCCCCAAAAGTGACTAATGAGAAAAATGTGGTGTCGTTCTAAGCAATAATATCCTTAAAAGCAAGAGTCTGATGTGCTTAATTTCTAAATATAGATATAAACACATTTAGAAAAATCTTCAGCTGTGACCTCCTGAAATTACCTCCTGTACCTCCGATGAAACGAGCATCGTTGTGGCAAACACAGGGGCGGTCAAGCCCGCAGACCAGCCCGAGGACCAAATCTAAGCTGGGACGGTCAAAGCTGTCTTTCTCAGACTTCAGTTGTTGGGCTGTGAAGTGGCCTTAAAACGTGACTGCTCTCATGAATAAAGCAGCATCTTTTCCCCCTCGCCCTGCCTCTGGGAGGGTAGTGACTGCTTCAACCAATAGTACACAGCGGAGGTGACGGAGGTGATGCCATGTGGCTTGTGAGGCTGGGTCATAAAATGCCAGGAAGCTTCTGCCTTGTTCTCTGGACCATTCATGCTTGGATCCCAAAGCCTCCACGATTGAGTGCCCTTCCAGAAAAGCCACAGAATGCTTCTCAAATCTCTAAGTTCCAGCTGAGGCCAGCCCTCCAGCCATGCCGGCCCAGGTCCAGCCACGGGAACCCAGCCCTCTCGGGTCCGCCACCAGCAAGCACTGAGCTCTGTCAATGTCCTGTGGAGCTGGGGGCCCACCCAGCCAAGTCTGCCGAATTCCTGACCCACAGGATTGTGAGATGTAATGAAATCATTTTAAAGCCATTAGGTTTGGGGATAGTTTATTATGTACCAATAGGTGAGCAGAACTAGGCTGACTACTTTAGAACCACCAAGGGAGCTTGTTAAAAATGCAATATTGGGGCGGGCCACGGTGGCTCAGCAGGCAGAGTTCTCGCCTGCCATGCTGGTGACCCAAGCTCGATTCATATTGCTGGCCATGCAAAAAAAAAAAGCAATGTTAATAGAACTTGTTGAATTTACTGTATCTGAATCTCTGCTAACAGGGTCCGGGCATCTGAGTTTTATTATTATTTTTTATTTATTTTTATCCCACAGGCAGGCACTGGGAATCAAACCCAGGTCTACTGGCATGGCAGGCGAGAACTCTGCCACTGTACCAGCATGGCACACCCTGGGCATCTGAGTTTTAACCCAGCTTCCTGGGCAGCTCTGTGGACCTTAGGGTTTGGGAAACGTTCTTTTACAGCTAGTGATTAATTGATCCTTTTATTCATTCAACCCGAATCTACTGACCCTTACTTTGAGTCCGGTCGTGTGCTAGGCACTGGGCGATTATAACATGAAGACTATTACACGCAGTCCCTGCTCCCCACATTACAGTTAATCACTGGTTGAAAGAGAAGACCCTGAATCTTTTCCCCCGTGGGAAGCGGAGAGACAAATCCTAGTATATAATTACTATATTTGGTTCAACGCCTCCCACACCTAATCCAAGATATTATTAACTGGTCATGGCTGAGAAATGAGATGGACTTGAATTGGATCCGCTGCTATTGCAGGGGCAACCATTTCAGCCACACTGTGAGGCCTCAGGAAGGGGTGGGGGACGACTGCTGAGGGTTCCTCTCACCTTATGCTAGGAGGTCCCGGCCTTGGTGGATCAGTCCTTTGCCCCATCCCTAGATTTATTTGCCTTCTTAAACAACATCCATGTCATTTTTATCCCTAAGTAAAAAAGTTGCAATAGATAGTCCATGACAGAAAATAGGAAGCCATGGAAAAATATTTAAAACAAACAACACCCCCCAGGGGGGGCTAACCACAGCCTGCGAGAACGTTCAGAGGCTGCTTGGCGTCAGGCACACCTGGGTTTGAATCCTGACTTCGTGTGTTCTCTCGAAGCCTTGGTTTTTTACATCTGAAATTAGGTTGCCCACCTCCTGAGGCTGTGGTGACGACCAAGTAAGAATATATACACCCACGTGCGTGTGTACAGCTATTATTTTTGCTAAGAGTCCGGCATATTCCTTTCTCGTCTTTTTCCTTTGTGCACGCCTACATTTTATTGTATGTGTGGCTGTTTGACAGCAGCCCCCCGCCCCCACCCCGTCCCAGCTCCCCAGGCTCTGCCCAGGGGAGTTCTAGGGGAAGAGGTGGTGGTGGTGGTGAGAGGTGATGGGAAGGAGCCTGAATTTGGAAGATGAGCCCTCAGAGCTCCTCTCAGCAGCACACACACACCCCCACCCCCCCACCCCACCCCACCCCCGTCTGTCTCCCTGCGAAGTTTCAGTAAAGCTCAGACCTTGGAGAGCCTGACAGCCTCCCGCGACTTCCCCATCTTGGTGCGTAGCTATGGCAACTGTTCTTTCAGTTTTCTGGGACAGTTCTACTCCTGCCGTCTTATTATAGCCCGTATTATATTGGACATAAAAGAGCAAAGCATAAATTTTATGTGACAGCAGCAGGAGATCTTTCTTTTTATTATCATCCCGGTTTCCATCCAGATGTTATTCCTTCTGCAGAGGGGAGGTCGTGAGCAGCTCCCTCCCTCCATGGCCAGGGAACAAGCACAAAGACAGGGGGTGGGGCTGGGGGGGGTCCCCTCAAGCACAAAACAGGCCTGAGCTCAAATCCAAACTTCACCAATTATTAGCTGGATGACTTATGAAGTTCTTTTCTCTTATTTTAAAATGGGGATGATAATACCTACCTCATAGAGTTATTGGCAGAATAAAATGTAGAAATGTGTGAAATGTGCCTTGAACACTATCTAGCACCTAGTAATATTCGATATTATTTATATTTTCTGTATCGGAGTGCTCAGAACACAGAGAAAACTACAAATAGACAGATAGCTGCCACAACACAGCCAGAAGAAATTGCCAGCAGAACCCGCTACTCTCCTTAGTACTGCTGTTTGATAAGGGTTCAGAGCTGGAAGAGAACAAATGTCCAATTAGAGGCTGTGAATCTTCTGCAAAGTGCTGACGACACCTGGCCGCAAGGTCCCACGTCACGCCCTGTGTGGAAGCAGCCTCGTGGAGAAGGTCAGCTGGACTCAGGCAACACAAGAAGATGGGCCAGAGCAGAGATTATTCTCTAAGCAGTATTTCTTTTTGTGGTAAAGGATCAGTTGTATTTTTCTTTTTTGGGGGGGTGCGTGGTCCGGGAATCGAACCCAGATCTCCTGCATGGCAGGTGAGCATTCTACCACTGAACCACCTGTGCACCCCCAGGTGTATTTTCAATGTGTTGCATGCCCAAGCTTTTATAAAAATAAAATTAAAATATTGTGGCGGTGTCAAATTACGAATAAAAGTCTGATGCTGACCTTCGATTTTTATACTTACCTTGTAGGAACCGGTGACAAGCAGTAGGATACTTTGAGCAGGGCTGTGTGAATGGCCTCAGAGGTTTTGTTTGATTTTTTGTATCTGTGTGTGCTGGCTTGTTTGTGTTTTGATTGTTGTTATTTAGTTTGCTGGTCGCTTAATGAGGAGAAATCGGTGGTTTAAATCAGAGTCCCCCATCATATTATAGCCTGCCATTCACAAGCACACTTCTACTAGTTGTGTGAGAAATGCGTATGGTTGTCATCCAACAGTGTGAGTGCAGACACTCCCGCATTGTCCAGGGGGCTCCTAAGAAAAGAGGTGGTGGGGAGGGTGAGACAGGGATGGGGAGGGGCCTGAATTACAAAGAAGAGCCCCCAGGGTTTCTCCTTGTCACCCCCGTCTCCCTCTGAGGGATAGACAAAACCCTATTTATTATTATAGTACGTGGCATATTATAATGAATAATAATATGCTTCCATCCTAAGGCAGAAGTACAGAGGTGGAATTATATTTCCTATATAATGTCATTAATCCTTTTTTTCATCTTCTTAAAGTCTTGACATAAAGAATCCTTCAGGAAGTCTATTATAAAATTTTTTTGAAATTATATGGGTCTTGAAGAGAGAAGCAGTTACATTTCTTTCTTCAAACCTTGTGAAATGTTGGTTTAACTATAACTTATTTCTGCTAGGGAGTGCTATCCTCTATCCTCTTCATCCGCCTGATTTTAGTCCTGACCTCCGCCCTGACCTCTCTTCCAGCACCAGCCTCAGATCCCCAACTGTTAACTGGGTCTTTTCACTTGGATCTCCTGCCATCTTTCAAATGCAGAATGTCTGCAAGAAATTTCCATTTTGCTTTCTTACCCTTTCCCCAAAGAGATGCAACTTCTTAAATCCCTATTTCTTCCAAAGGTGCTATTACTTTACCATGATAGAAAAACTGGGGTGATATTTGACTCTATGCACCACATCACCCTTTATCCGTGAGCTAATGTCAGACGCACATCATATTTCTTCTTTGCTTTCCTTCTAATCCCACAGGAATCCAACTAGGTTAAGGTCATCTCATACTTGGTATGAGATGTCAACTTGGTATGTTGTTTCCTCTTCCTAACTTGCTCCCTGACTCTCTCCAACACATCGCTTACCCTTCCACAGCATTCTGGGTACCAGATTAGTCTTTTTAAATAGCATTTTAATGCTGTCACTGTCCAACTCACAAAATCTTTCATCAACTCCAAAAAAAAAAAAAAAAACAGAAAATGAGATTCAACCTCCTCAACCATGCTTCTAAGACCCTTTTTAATATGGTAGTGGTCTCTACCAATTTGGACGCATCTATTACTATTTTCCAACATAAACACTTAGCTCCAATCCAGACTATTCTCCTTCCTGTCCACTACACATGCTACCTGCTGCTGGCCACTGAACCTCTCTTCCAGGAGGATCCAAAATTCTGTCTTCCAGATATCTTTTTCCGACCCACCCAACAAGACCAGACACAAGTCCCAGCTCTTCCTTGAAGCCATCCTGCCTTTCCCAGCTTGCAAACTCTTTTTTGCCTTAACACCACTTGCAGTACGTGTCCATGCTTCGTGCCTTGTCACAACTGACATCATTAACCATCTGGCTCATGTCAGATACCAATATCCAGAACTTGCTTTTTCTTCCTTAGTTAACTACCCCCCCCCACCACGAGTAAGCTAAGGTTGTGCATATAATAGTGACCCAGAACATACCTGATTACCAAAGAGTCAATTAAAAAAAAATGTGAAGAAGAAAGCAGAAATCCAGGAAGAGAAGTAGGAAGGGGAGGAGAAAATGTTTCCATTTTTTCCAGTTAGATACCTGGTATGCGGTTTGCTTTTACTGTTTCCCAGATTTGTAGACTACTTGAGCTAAAAGGGTTTTAAAAAACGTCAGACCCAATCTCCCATTTTATGGGGAAGAAAAATGTCCCATCACTGGCCTCTCCATCAAAGTTGTACTGGACTGGCCTCTATACCAGGAAGCCCCGCTGAATTACCTGCCCAGCCGGGCCCCTCCCTGCTTTAATTTCTCTACTGTTTCTGAAAGACACCAGGGTTTTCTGTCTAGTCACTGGCACCTCCATATCTTCATTGCCCTACACTCTGCCTGCTCTGAGTCTGATTGGTGGCCACACATTGTTTACACATGTTGTCTATACATGACTACAACATGTCTGTCACCTGAGCACTACTTCAAAATCAATAATTTGTTGACTTCCATCTGGGACTAAGCTGATGGGTCTGCCCTTTCATTTCATAAATGCTCTTCCAAAATTCAAAAGGAAGGATTCAAACGAGGCTGTGCAACATAGAAAAAGAAAGCTCTGGACAAGGCACCAAGAATTTCAGATTGTATTCCTACCCAGAGTAATTCCTAGCTGTGTGGCTTTGGGCAAGTTAATTTACCTCTCTGAGCCTCTGTTTCTTCATCTGATAAATGGTGACGATACGATGCTGACTCTGAAGACGTGTTATAGAGTAGAAATAACGCACCTGACCAAGAAAAGACAACCTAAAAGGATAAGTATCATTTACCAGCTGGATGAATTTGTCACTTACCCTGTCTGTTCTTCAGTTTTCTCATTTTTGAAGCATGAATAATACAACACTTGAAGAGCTATATGAGTTTTAAATGAGATGAGTATATAAAATACTCAGTGCCTAAAACACAGTAAGTGCTCAGCAAGTGTAAGGAAAAGATCCCTGCCTGTCTTCCATCTTCCCTGCTTCAAAAAAAGTGTAAAACAATATTTTCCAAAAGCGGATAACAACCTATTAATGGGTTGTGAAATTAACATAGTGAGGTACTGCAAGCATATCTATATCTGATTCTATTTAGGGTCATGATATAAGCTATATTTCTAAGTGTGGGTCATAGGCACCCAAGTTTAAAAGCCACTGGATTAAGTTTCAAAGTCACACAAGTTGGAAAGCTCTCTACAAATAAAAGTAAAGTGGTATATCAAAACCACATGTAGGATTCCAGGTACCACCTTAAGAACTTATCTCGTCCTCCATCTTCTCTAGAACACAGCTTTCCATCAACACAGTCTTGCTAATGCAACTTTCCTTGCATTAAGAAAAGTTAATCCCTAACTTTTCTTGCATCTGAAGTGAAACAAAGACCACTGTTGCTGCACTAATTAACACAGAGAGAGAGAGAGAGAGAGTTCCCTTGCATGAGGCCTAAACTCTCCATGCCAATGGTGAAGTCCAGGGTGCATCTTTCCCCATTGGCTGCAACGCTGCAGACACCTTGAGGAAGGAGGAATGCATCTGACTGTGAAAACTCGTTCAACTGGTAACTTTGTCTTGCACTTTGCAGTGATTCTGTCACCCATATTGTGGCAGAAAATAACTCTGGTTCAGATGTCCTGGAGTGGCTTCAGGTACAGAAAATAAAAGCCAGCTCACAACTCGAGCTCCTTGATGTCTCCTGGCTGATAGAATGTATGGGAGCAGGAAAACCCGTGGAAATGACAGGAAAGCACCAGCTTGTTGTAAGTATCACAATATGCCTTTCACTGCTCTTAGTGGGATGGTTAAGAACATGGGCTTTAGAATCACAAAGACATGGGTTCAAACCCTGGATTCTTACTCCCTGTGTGACCTTGGGCAAGTCGCTTAACTTTTCTGGGCTTCAGTTTCCTCCTCTGTGACATGAGATAACAGCACCTCCCCCCTAAGATTGCAATGAGGATTAGAATAACAAACATGTAAAGCAGTTAACTCAGTGTTTGAATAAATGGTAGCTATTCTTATGAACAAATTTACACACAACTATTTCAAAACATCTTCGTCTTGAAAAGTCGAAAAGTAGAGGTTTCTGTTTGTTTTCCTCATTATGGGCATTCAAAAAGAAATAAAAAGAAAGAAAGAAAATTAATCTTTTCATTCCAAACCCTTGACCAACAGTGCTGAACTAGACAAGTTCATGAAAAAGAAAACTAATATTTAATAGATGGCTCTTTTTCCTGTTTTTATTTTATTGCAAAAATAAACCATGTTAATTATAGCAAATTCAAACATTAAAGGGATGTATTATATAAAGGTTGCTTCCCTTAATTTCATCCTTCTTCCAGAGACGACAGACACCAAACTGCCTCCAACTCTTTCTCCATACATACATTTATTACATACATTATTACCACCAACTGTTATGAAAAATGAATGTCTATGCATTTATTTAGGTGGAAACAGACTATCCAGCTAGCCCCGAGCCGGGCCACCAGATGACTCTACCACTTACTGCAAAACAGATCTCTCCATATGCATGTCAGAGAAGAACCACTTTAAACAACCAGAACCAAATATTCACGGTAAGGGGGCTTGATGTCAACTTCCAGAGCAAATGAAGAGTTGCAGTTTCTCTCCAAGTATCCGAAAATGAAATTGTGACTTTGTCTGAAAATCTGGGAAAGTATTCCCACAACTACCCACCCACCCACCTAGCCCGATCTCTAGTTCCTCTTGCTGGCAAGAATGGGTCTCCTTTCCGAAAGATGGAGAAATACATTTGGATAATATTCTTTAGACAGGATGGACGGATATTGATTGAGAGTTGTCAGTAATGGACACAACGCTTCTCAGAGGCAAATATCCTGAAAAACTTACACACTGTAATTAGTCCAATGTGTAGTAGAAAAAACAATTACCTAGGCAGCCTTAGCTGGGAAACCAAAAGATTGCAAGTCAGGAGACCTGAGTTCTAGCCTCAACCTGGAAACTAGTTTGGGCAAATCAGTTCCTCTCACTGAGCCTCAGTTTTCTCATCCTTTCAATAATAAATTAGCTAGATTATCTCTTAAGCCTCATCCAGGCCTGAATTTTGGTAATTGTATTTCAAATGACCCAAAGAAGCCCGCAGCTGCTTTTTCCTTTAGTCAGCTGGATGGTGTATGCAGTGTACCGTAATTCAAAGGTTCTGCTTTCTAGACTTCCAGCCTCACTTCTGTAGGGAAAGTCAGGGAACTGCAGCTTCTAGGCAGGAAGATGACTGCATCACACAGGTGCAGTATCTTCCCTTCTGCCAGAAAGCAAATATGCCCTACCTTCAATCACGCTGGCCTTGACTTTGTGTGGACTATGCTTATATCCATTCATTCAACGAGCCTACGACAAGTGCTAACTAAGCTGTATGCACCTGCTAAGAGATGGGGATGGCCAGTGATCAAGACAGAACTCTGGCCACAGACTGATGGGGGAAACCAGCAAGCAAAGAGGGAGAGATCATACTGAGTAAAGAGTGGTAGGATGTGGTTATGTCATTCTTGAGCATCTAATGACAGAGAATTCAAAGTTTCCTTAGAAAGCAGTCTGATGCCAATCTTTCCAATACACCTCCCTTTGACTCAGGCAGCAGCTGGGTGGCTTCCGTGCCCCAGGAAGCATGTGGGGCAGTAGGGAGGGGCAAAGGTAAGGGAGATGGTCTTGAATCTCAAAGAAATGGTCAAGGGCGCGTTCCAATAGTCAAAGGAGAGCAAGAAGCATTTGCTAGTGACTGCTGGCTCAGAGGCCAGGAAACAGATTTTTTACTCACTATTTTATTCTTCAGGATGCCTTTGAGGTACTGGCTGAAAATTGTGAATTTAGAGAAAATGAAAGCTCTTATCTGGTATTTGCGAGAGCGGCTTCTGTGCTGAAATCTCTCCCATTCACAATCATCAGTATGAAGGAAATACAAGGAATTCCCTGTCTGGAGGACAAGGCGAAGTGTATCATAGAGGTAAGGGTGAGATGTGATTCACCCCTCTGTCTAATGATCTTTCATAAACTAAAATAGGTAAAGGGAGGGGGGATAGAGAGAGAGAGAGAGAGAGAGACAGGAACACGCATCTTATAGATCTGACATTCATGACTTATTTTCCTTTATCTATATATACGCCTATGTCTATATATGTACATAATACATACATGTTTGTGTGCATATATGTATATATGTATAATCCATACTTCAATAGGATCACGGCTGGAGCTACATGGTGCTAGTGGGTAAAAAAGAACCCTTCCATATTATTACTAACTACAGTGGAAAACTCAAGTGACCTAAAAGCTCAACAAAGGTTAATGGTCTACTTGAAATGCTGGCTGTGTGGAGGACCCCTCCTCCACCTAGGGGGTGCTGCCCTCCGGGCCAGTAGTGAGGGTGACATGCAGTGGAACTGATTATGCTTCTCTACTCATGTGCTCCGGAGAGAGACGGGGTGGGGTGCTGATTTATTTAATGAACTTAAAGATTCTCCCTGCAAAGCCAAGTTGATCCAGCAGTAAGATTCAAGGCAGTCAAGGGCACTGTAAATTACTCAAGGAAAATAATCCCAACTCTACTTAGAGGAGCACAGTTCTGTGACAGCCATCATCAGGGCTTGGACTTGGGTTGGCTTTTCATAATTAAGCTGCTACAAGTTAAAATCCTTTTGTTTCAGCATTCGTATCCATTGAATAGGAAATTTATCCATTGGACATACATCTCTCATTGAATGCTTTGGTTTGCTATCGTCATCATTCTATATTGTTATCCCTGGGTCTTGTCAAGGGGTTCTTGGATGTAAGATGAGCTGGCTCCAGGATTGCAGGAAAACATCCTGTGTTCTCCAGATCAGTTAGGGAAACATCTCGCATGCAATGGGGGTGCATTTCATGAGAAATCAAACTACCACATCTGTGAATTTGAGAGTCTCAGACTGTGATTGTCTAACATCACTAATTTGGTATATTTTTCAACTGTCCATGAAGGAAATTATTGAAGATGGAGAAAGTTCCGAAGTTAAAGCTGTTTTAAGTGATGAACGATATACGTCTTTCAAAGTAAGTGATTTTAGGTATCATTATTTGAAATATTTTTCAGTAGATCCTATAACTTATTCTGGTCTAGGAAGCAGATGCCTAAATAGCTGTGGGTACCCTGGCTTAATGCCATGCTATGGTCAGATGCAAACTACCTTACCTTCCAGGGGCCTGTCACTCATGGGTACCAATATCATAGGGACACAAGGACCGAGGGCACCAGACAAGCCTGCTCATAAAGAGCAAACCCGTGTTTGGAAAGCTCCTCGCTGTGTCCTCTTCAACTTTGAAGTCAGGTTTGTTACATCCCAACATTCCTTACCCTGCAACTGCAGGTAAGGGGGGAAGACTTCAACTGATCCTTTCCACACCCCTGGCTCCCTTCCCTACAGTCAACACAGCTTTTGACTTCTGCGCCCCACCTCACCCCAACCCTGAGCATTGGATCAGAAGTGGAGCACAGGCCCAAAGTGTGGCTGTGGGCTCTGGAGTTGAGGTACAGACAGGTCCAGGTTTGAGTCTCGGCTCTGCCATTTGCCGGTGATGTGATTGTGGAGAATTTGTATAAACTCCATGAGCTTTCCTCTTTAAAATGTGGTAGTAAATATGCAGAGTATGATGATGTGTAGGAGATTTTGAAAAAGGTGAGTGTGCAAGAAGAATAACTGTTAGCATGCACGGATGCTACTGATGAGATTGGAAGAAGCAAGTCCGATGTGCATGCTAGAAACTGCCTCTTCACTTCTCTGTCACTTAGTAATGCCGTAGATCAGAAAGGACCCTAGTAATAAATTGCTGTCACCCACCTTCTTGTCATATTCAGGAGAAACTGGGTCAGGGATTTTTGCTTGCACTTTTTCTTATGGGCTAAGACCTTGAAAAGAATTGCTTCATTGTCGTAATGACTATTTTAGAAACTAAGGGTATACCTTTTCTTCCGTGTAGCTCTTTACTTCTGTATTTGGAGTGGGATTAAAGACATCAGAGAAATGGTTCAGGATGGGCTTCAGAACTCTGAATCAAATAAAGTCAGACCAAAGCCTGAAATTCACACGCATGCAGAAAGCAGGTAAATTGTCTGTCCTAAAAATTTCACAATGTGACACAGGCTGGTCAGGCTGTGTGTGTGTGGGATCTGAGACAGCAGCTGAAACTTGGCTCCAGTCTGGGCAAGCTGGGACACCGTTTCACTTTTGATGCTTTGGTTAAAAGCATAAGCTTTTCCAGACAGAACTGGATTCAAATCCTGACTCCAGCACTTTCTAGCTGTGTAATCTTGTACAGGTTGGCTAAAATCTTTGAGCCTCAATTATCTCATCTATCAAAGGGAGATAATATTGGCATTTTGCTGGGGAATAAGTCATATAATGCAGCAAAGCCTTTAGCACCACTCCTGGCACAGAGCAAAGGTGCTCTGAGTGTGGGGTAGGGGGTTTTGTTATTATTCTTTTATCCAGATGTCCAACTGGGTTCACTGCTGATCTGGTTCTTACTGAAGTGACTCTTCTAGACATTTGGGTTCTGGCTGCCTCCTTGGGTTGGAGATGTAAGTGAGGAGTCAAGGACAGAAAGTCAACAGGGACAATTGGGGAGTAAAGAATACTTAAACTTGTTTAAGTTTTCTCCAGGAAAATATAAGATCAGTGGTGAAATTTTAGACTGGGTGTTGACCCACCTGGCCCAGGAAAAGTGGGACATGAGAGCTGTCACCTGAAAACCTGCCTGGGCCCTCAGAGGTTGAGGTTGGCTTGGTTCTTTCCATTTTTTGAAGGTCTTAGTGTATTTTTTTTAAAAATGAGGAAATGCTAAAACAAGGTCACAAAATATACATAAATTGTATGTTTTAAATGCATTGGAAGTACAGTAGAATTACGATTCAAAAGGGAGCTGTAGCCACTGGTAGGAGCACTGGAGCTTCTGGAGTCAGGGCGAATGATGATGTCATCAACATGTTTAGTGATAGGAAAGTAAGGGAATCTTCTACAGGAGGAGACCAGAAAAAAAGAGAAAGAAAACAACTCTCTTCTGTTAAGAGCTGACCCCAAACAAGCAACTGTTGAGTAAGTAAATCAAATCTTAGAGGCCTGCCTAATAATGCCATAGAGGACACAGACTGCTCTCCTTCTGTAAAGTTGCCTCCTCTGAAGGACTGCTACTATGCCTCATATGATGCCACACAGAAAGCAAAAGAGTCTAAGGGGGAAAAGCCCAGTATCTGTATTCTGGACTCCTGAAAGTGCACATTTAGCTAACATGATTTACACTAGCTCTAGAGATGCCATTAAAAAAGAAAAAGTATTGCATAGAAGCAGTTAGAAAACGGTTTGGAATGATAGTAAGGACTCTCAACACAGAGAAATTGACAGGCAATGTAGCGTTTCACTTGGCTGGAAGCCTTTATTAAATAAAAAAAATCAAGTGCTCTCAACATCTAAGAAACTTCTGTTTCTCCAAGTTGTAAAGTGGATTTTCCCCTTCTTTCTGGGCTCTCCCAATTCAGTGATTGAAGTAGCTATTATCTAAACAGTCAGTGATTGCCATTAGACAGTCAAATGCTGTTAGTTCTACTTATAGCCAAAAAAAGTTGGTTATACGCATTCCTTGTAGTAGCACAACAATGAAGGGAATTGTCAACGGCAAGAACTCAGAACACTGCAATTAGGGTAAGCTAACAGAACAGGTTAGCTTAAGGTAATGATCCACTGATGTAAAACCTGATTCAGTACAACTTATAATTGAATCGATTGCAGTTCCTTGAGGTGGGAACATTCACACACCATACTGGCCTTGAAATGTCAATTTTTGAGATACAGCAGCACATCAATTAAGTTGCTTTCACAGTTTCAACAAATTATTGTAGTAGCTCCCTGATCTGTCCATCTTCTTAAAAAAATCACTGCTCGTCATGCCTTTTGATTCTCTAATTTTGCACATTTCACTGAGTATGTACGCAAGTTTTATGGTTTTCATGTGGGCTGTACTTTCAATATCAGTCATGATGACAATTTTTGTACTAAAAGAGTTTCAATGGAAAACTCCTCTCTAGGTAAAACTCCCACCCTCACAAAAATGGCCATGTTTCAATAAAAAGAAAGAAAGTTTTAGGATTTCTTAAACACACACACAAACACAGTATTCCACAAGCAGAGTAGCTTAATTAAATTAACAAGTTTATAGATGTATTAGTGTGAACATCACGTTCTCTATATCTTGCCAACACATGTCTGCAAACTTTCCCACTTAGAAATAATACTGGAAGTTTGAATTTGAGAACTTTGTGAACAAGATGTTCATGCCAGCTTCCTCCAGCCTGGTGGTGGGGAAGGAAGGACCTGTGGATTGATTCCATGTCATTCTAGAGACCTGAACTAGGGCCAATGATGGATGAAACTGCAAGGAAATAGACTTATGCTCATCAAAAAAAGAAAGAAAGAACTGCCAAAACGGAGTTTACAATTAGGAAAGGGACTGCTTCCATAGTATCAGAGACCCCATTATTAGAAAGATTTGAGCAAAGTTTGACTCTTTCTTGGGGATCCTAGCTAAGGGAGCAGGAACTTATACTAAAGAATAATTAGATCTTCCTTAGGTGCTGTGACTCTCCCATACCCCTGACGTCTCCCCTCCCTTGGTATATCTGTGGGAATAACCAAGTCATAAGCTCTTAATTGGAAAAGACTCTGTAAGTGATTTAACTTATTCATGGTGGCAAAGCCCAGCAACAAGTCAAAGCACCTAAGGTGTTTTCCACCTTGGTTCAAGTACTCATCGCATCTTATTCTTTTTTTTTTTTTTTTTTTTTAAAGAGGGAGGAAGGGAAGGAAAGACAGAGAGAAGGAAGGAAGGATGGAAGGAAGGAAGGGAGGAAGAAAGGGAAACATCTTTAAACATTTTCTTGTTTTATTGTATTTTGTTTGTTTGTTACATGGGCTGGGGCCGGGAATCGAACCGAGGTCCTCCGGCATAGCAGGCAAGCACTCTGCCCGCTGAGCCACCGCGGCCCGCCCCCATCTCATCTTATTCTTGACTTTAATTTTTTTTAATTGGTAGACCATCCTCCAACCCTAAACTTTCCCATCCTAAATGTTTATGCGATACCTTTATAAAAATAATAGGACCCAGCTTACTGGTCAAGAAGTCTGGTTCTGCAGTAGGAAATCCGATTTGAACGGTTTGGTTTTCAGAATTGTCTCCTCTTTAATGAGAAATACTGAAAGTGTCCCAGTCAAAAAGCAAAGGGCCATTGCTGTTGTGAAAAATGCATGAACCCAATGAACAGTATGGTTTCCCTGTCTCTATGGAAACGGAGCATGCCGCTGCTGCCTGTGGCCTTGTTAGGTCTATTTTGGGGCGCGTCTCCCATGGAGGGCTCGTTATTTCACACATGACCTGCCACTCTCTCCACTGATCAAATGGCCCCAGGATTCCTCTACTATGAAGACCTCGTCAGCTGTGTGAGCAGGGCTGAGGCCGAGGCTGTCAGCGAGCTGGTTAAGGAGGCGGTCTGGACATTTCTGCCCGACGCCTTGGTCACCATGACGGGAGGATTCCGGAGGTAAATAACAAAGGCTGCTTCTGCCTCCGCTGCTCTGACTGCTTCGGGGGCTCCTGTCTCCTTCAGGCTTCTGAACAAGCGCACAAGGCCTTCTTGCTCTGACACCGGCCTCCCTCCGCGGCCTCCTTTCCTGCTCCTCCATGTTTGACTTCAGCAACGTGGATGGCCTGTCATTCCCGGCACACACTGGGCTGTTGGTTGCCTCCGTGACTTGGTTCACTCGGGCCCTTCTGCCAGGACTTCCTTTCCTCAAATTGTCACCTGGCTAACTTCTCATTCTGCTCATTCAGTTCATTGCCCTCTCCTCAGAAAGCCTTCCTCGGCTCCCTCCAGCCCCCTCTGGGTTGGGGCAGGCACCTCTCCTCGGGGCTTCTTTGCCATCTGCCAACCTTGTTACTTAGCGTTACAGTAATCTGTCTCTACATGTATTTTTTTCACTAAGTTTCTAGAACTTAACACCCAATGAGAACCAGTGCATGGTGCTGGCACAAGCCAAAAAATGTTGATTGAATCAATAAACGTATGGGGCGGGCCATGGTAGCTCAGCAGGCAAGAATGCTTGCCTGCCATGCCAGAGGACCCGGGTTCGATTCCCGGTGCCTGCCCATGTAAAAAATAAATAAATAAATACATAAAATAAACGTATGAATGAACTCCTAGAGATGTGTGCAGCTGTTAGATATGGAGCCTCCATTTGAGAAAGGGATTCTTTCCCTCCCATACCCTCCTCTGACTTTCGCTGTGACCCTCTTTCCTGGCAAGGCAGGTTTGAAGTGAGGGAGAAAGTGAGAGGAGAAGAGTAAATCAAAGAAAACGGCCGTATTCTATACTATAATTTCCAGACAACATACTTGGACTATGTGTTGCCACAGTTCTTGGTTTGCTTGTTGTCATCTGAGATTCTGTGTGTGTGCGTGTGTGTGAATAAGTAGAATCATCTCCTTTGTCATTTTTGCCCACATACACGTAATTATGGATGTGTTAAATATGATTTTTTCTATGTTGTAAATTTTTTTCAAGAAATAGGGGTGTGCAACCAAGTATATTTTCCTTAAAAAGTGTCATGAGCATTTTGTTTTGCAAAATTTCAGCATAAAGCTTAGAAACAAAGATGATTTTTTAAAATTGAGAGCTAAAAATCTCATTTATTTTCACTTTATTTTTTTTTTAATCAGGGGTAAGAAGATTGGGCATGATGTAGATTTTCTAATTACCAGCCCAGAATCAACAGAAGATGAAGACCAACTTTTACATAGAGTGATAAACTTATGGGGAAAGGAGGTAAGAAGAAAGATCAAAAATAGATATTTGGGCACTCAAGCATTATTTTAATACTGCTGAATTTTGTACACTATTTACTTCACAATTGTGTAATGACCATCTAGTCAATTCTCAATTATTTGCAGTAACTTCCACAATGTCATGTGACACACAATGAGACTCACCTGCCTGGGGTCCTGGTGTACATGCCATGATATGTATTTTGCTTATTTACTCTCACCCTTTTACCCAAAGGGTCTAGGATGGCTGTGCATCTGTGTTTGATATAGAGGCCCTAAAACACCCAAGCAAAATTAAGAGCATTCACCATGAAGACCTGGGAAGCATGAGCCAGGAAAGCAGCAAGCATAGGGGCGGGGGTAGATGCTAATATCAGGACTAAGAGGTGTTTAGTGCTTTGAATTGTGCACTGGTCAGTCACTACCTTGACTTTACACTGAGAAGGGAAGAAGGAAATGAAGGAGGGGCAAGCCAGCCTAACGCTCTTGGCCCAGAAGCCTCAACCCATGAGGAGCTCAGACTTGCCTTCTTATGGCTCACTGCAGGAAACTAAGGATGGCCCTGAGGCAGAGACCCCCAACAGGCCAATTCCTGCCCGCCCTGGGGAGGGCGCCACTTCCCCAAGAGAGCAGAGGGCTGCTCCTCTGGGACCTGCACCCCTGGGGGCGCTGAGGAGGCTGGGGCTGGTGGTTTCCCAAGTGATCTAGCATCAGGTGGGTGTGGACTAAGCTCACTGACATGCCAGGGAGGCTTCGGATAAGATGAAAGTAAGAGCTAGAAACACATCGTCGCTGAGCCAGGAGACCCAGGAGAAAAGGCCCAACCTTGGAGGCAGATCCAAATTGAGCTGTGAACTATCCTGAGACCACCCTCCCGGCCAACCATCTCTCTCAGGGAAATGTTATGGGAATGACTGCCATAACAAAGTACCACAAGTAGTGGCTTGAAACAATAGATAGTTATTGTTCCAAAGTTTGGAGGCTAGAAGGCCAAAATCAAGGCATCAGAAGGCCCTGCTCCTCTGAAACCTGTAGGAGAGACTCTTGCCTTGCTTCTCCCTGGCCTCCCGTGGCTGGCTAGTGATTCTTGGAGTTCCTTAGCTGGCAGTTGCAGCACTTTGTCTCTGCCTCCATCATCACATGGCCTTCTCTCCTGTGTCTCTGTGTGTCAAATTTCCCTCTTTTTATGAGGATAACAGCCATATTGGATTAGGGTCCGCCTTAGTCCCGTTTGGCCTCTCATTTCATTTCCTTGGCTGCTCGAGCAAATACCACACAATGGTTTGGCTCAAAGAATGGGGATTTATTTGCTTACAGTGTTGAGGCTATGAGGAAATCCAAATCAAAGCATCATAAAAGCAATGCTTACTTCCTGATGACTGTGGGTTCTTGGTCCTTGGCTTGTCACGTGGTGTGACATACAGTGGCCTCCCCGTTCTTTTCTGCCGCTTCTTGGTTTCTGCAGCTGTCTCTCTTTCTGCCTGAATTTCGTTCCACTTACAAAGGACTCCCTTAGTAACAAGATTAAGAGCCATGCTTGATTGGGTGGGGCACACCTTAACTGAAGTAACCTCATCGAAAGGTCCTACTCACAATGGGTTCACACACAGGGTAAAGGATCAAGTTTAAGGCCATGTTTTCTAAGGTACGCACAGCTCCAAGCCACCACAGCCTCATCTCAACTAATTCCATCTGTGAAGACCCTATTTCCAAATAAGGTCAAATTCTGAGGTAGTGGGGTGGGACTTCAGCATATCTCTTTTGGGGAACACAACACAATTCAGAACAGACCCAGCAATTGACTATAATAGGCCAAGCAAGGGGGAAGAGAGGAAAAGAAAGAGTCAGCTGCCCCTCCGTTCAAACAGAAAGGGCAAAAGATTCTCCTTCATAAGCCAAGAGGCATAACCCATAGAGTCCGCCGCTGGATGCGTGGGTGGGGAGTGGACAGCCTGGCTCCCTAGTTTGTAGCCCCTGCAAGGGTGGATCTGTTTGACCTTGATTTATAGGTACCTCCCCAGGCTCTGAGATTCTTTCAGCCCAAGACTTGGGTGGGTGGGGAGACAATAACAAGAAGTCCTATTTCCATTGATCTTTCCTCAGTTTCAAGGCAGTCATACTGCTGGGCCCTAAGCAAAGAGACGGGTGTTTAAAATGAGGCCATCAAGGCAGAGCAGAGGCACACTGGGTGCAGGTGGGGCAGTTAGCTATCATTAAACACAAGTTTTGGGTTTTAAAAGCACAACCCTGCCATTTACTGGCCGTGTAACGTGGGGCATGCTACTTAATCTCTCCAAGCTTCACCTTCCTCATCAATAAAATGGGGATAATAAACCTCTCTCTTTTTGTTAATAGGAAGGATTAAATCAGAGAATTAGCTAAAGCATTTTACACAGTTATACATGACAACTGCCTGGCAAATGGTGGTGGTTGTCATGCTCTCTCGTGCACAATTATTTCTTGAACTGTGTGGGCAAGGCTTGTGCAGGCTCAGCCCCGCCCGTTTGCTCACTACAAACCCTGGCTGCAGGAGTGGAGGCTGTGTGGGCCGCCCGGGGTTCCTGCAGGGCCAGGACGGCTGCCTCGCTTGTAAAATAAGCGCAAGTTCTTCATATTTAACTTTCTGGCTCACCTCTGCCATTCTGATTCCAAACTGCACTTTCCAGGTTATCAAGAAAATATCCCATGGAGGTACACACGTAAGCTTGCTCACCCAGCACGCACGTGCACAGATCAGGAACTGGGCAGCAATTTTTTTTAATTGTGAAAAATAACATATGTACAAAAAAGCAATAAATTCAAAGCACACCACAACAATTAATTGTAGGACATATTTCAGAGTTTGGTATGGATTACAGTTCCACAATTTTAGGTTTTTCCTTCTAGCTGCTCCAAGATACTGGAACCCAAAAGAAATATCATGCTCATTTGTTAAATCCTATTTTCTCTGTTATAACTCCACCTTCTCCCTTGATCTTTCTCCCAATCTTTTGAGGTATTTGGGCTATGCCCATTTTAACTTCTTCATGCTGGAACGGGCTGTTGATAACATGGGACGGGGGATGTCACTAGTTGATGTTCTGGAGAGGCTGGCCCCTCTAGGTTTCAGGACTTTTATCTGGCCTAGGAACCCATCTGGAGGTAGCAGTTTCTGGAAAGTAATTGCAGTACATGGAACCTTTGTAGAATCTCATATAAAGCCCTTAGGTGTTCTTTAGGGTTGGCGGGAATGGTTTTGGTTAGGGTTTGGCACACCAGGATAAGCAGCAATATCTAGCTGAAACTTTTGTAAAAGTCGCCTCCAGAAGTCTCTTGACTCTATTTGAACTCTCTCAGCCACTGATGCCTTATTTGTTACATTTCTTTCCCCTGTTTTGGTCAGGAATCATTGTCGATCCCATGGTGCCAGGGGCAGTCTCATCCCTGGGAGTCATCTCCCACACAGCCAGGGAGACTTTCACCCCTGGATGTCATGTCCCATGTAAGTGGGGAGGGCAATGATTTCACTTATAGAACTGGGATTAGAGAGAGAGAGGCCACATCTGAGCAACAAAAGAGGTCCTCCAGAAGTAACTCTTAGGCATGCCTATAGGTAGGCTAAGCTTCTCTACTATGTAAATAAGCTTTCCAAGAGCAAGCCTTGAGATCAAGGGCTTGGCCTATTGACTTGGGTGGCCTTAATGTTTAAGGCAGTATGAGAGGTTTCCCTGGTGGTAAAGTTTAATAGTTCCTTATTTTTTTCTCCTGTCCCTCAAGAGACTTTGCTAATACCTTTTAATTATCTACTGAACATACTGTGGGATGTATCTGCACTTTTTTTTTTTTACATTAAGCAATAGAATTACAGGCCCTCATTCTCCATTCTGGGCTCCCTGTGTTTGAGTTGTTTAAATGAACTATCCAGACAGGTTGAGTTAAATCACGTGCTGCAGAAAATTTAGGTTCTGGATGAAATAAACTTCTCTTCCTTGGGTCTCACAGAATAGGTGAAGTTATAAGGTACAGAAAATGTCTTCCTTATCCCTATATTCTGATTTACCTTACTTCCAACCTAATCAGCTTTGTTCTTATCTCTAATTGAAGTAACAGTTGTTGTATGGGGCAATGCTGACCTTCAGAACTTCAACTCTGAGTCTTAGGGGTCACACAGGTACCCCAAGTTCCAGGGAAATATCAGGCTATACATACGTAGCACAGCCTCTCAAAATCTAGAAATAACAATTACCACTCTGGGTAAATGTGACTGCTATACGAGCTTACAGTCTAGGCCCAAATTTTCTTAAAAGTGTTTTCTAAATGTGACCGTACAATATTTGCTCTTTTGTTTTTGGCTTATTTTGCATCACACAGTGATGTTTTAAAATGCCTACAGCACTATTTATAAGGATAATCTAGATATTATCCTGTAGGAAACGCCTTGGTCAGGGGGGTGGGAAGAAAAGGGCTTGGGAACATTGATCTTAACAGTTGGGACCCCATCCCCCAAGACTCCATTTGCCCAGCATCTCACTGTTAGTCCAGTCCCAGGAGGGGAAGGCTAAATGACTGGCTGGGTTAATTCCTGGTGGGTGGGACCTCGGGTACAGGGCCTTTACCCATTTTAGGTGGGACATCTCCATTTTATGGAACTGCTGGGAGAATGAAAATATTGACAATCATTAGAGAGCCTTAGCTGCAGATTCATTTTGGGGAAACTGGCTTGACTTTGAATAGCAGATGCAGAGCCTTCTGAGAAGGGGCCGGAAGGAATTGAAACCAAAGGACAGGGGATGCATCTTGGCTACCAAACAGCAGGGAGGGCCTCAAACCCTTCCTACTCAGTGGGGGAGCCCAAAACACATGTCAGGCAAGGGGCCTCCCTTCTTTGTGAGAGGTGAGGCTGAGCAGTCTACCTCCTGCCCCCCTTCCCGGCCTTCCTCTGCCCCTGTGGAGAGGGAGAGAGCAAGGCAGCCCAGAAAAGCCTCCCTCCTTGTCAGGAATCTCACAGTTTCCTGTAGGAAGAAACAAAGAATGCGGAGATGAGAATCACCATGGGTATTGTTGGGGAAGCCAGAGTCCAAATTCTAGAAGAAGTTTTCAAAGGAGAGAAGCTACCGAAAGAGAAATAAAGGGCAAGGAGGGAGAGTGCAGGAAATAATCCCCTGCACTTAGCCCAGTCCGGCCGGCTGGGGGCATCATTAACCATGAAATCCACGCTGTGCATGTGCTTTTAATTCAAGGGAAGTACTCCTGGGCCTTGCAGAAGTCCAAACAAATCCCGACCAAGGATGGCCCTTATGTGGATTCCCAGCCAAAGCCATGGGGCAGTAGCACGGTTTGCAACTCAATAGGAAGCCAGATTTATGGATTTTTTTTTAAGTGGGGGATGTATTACTATAAATTTGGCTCCAAAATGAGGCTTGTTGATATTTTAGCAGTTCACTTTTCAGATTGACATTATTCAAGTTGCTGGGAAATGCTATTAAGTTTCATTCGAGAGCAGAATTATGTTTTCCAGAGTGGGTTATTCGCTGCTGTCTGTGGTGACACCTACCACCTCCCCCAGAGGCAGTTCCTGACATCAGCGCCCCTCCCCCAACTCTTCAAATGGTGTTTGTCCTTCCAGATACCCTTCCTGGGGGGTACAGGGGGGGTGAGGAGGAGGGGGCGCTCCCTTTTCCGAGGTCAGCAAAGGAAAAAGTGTCCCTACCTCAAATCTTTCCTCATGGGCCTCAGACAATGTCTCAATTTGCAGAAGAAATGCAAAGCCCTTCTAATCACAAGCATAATGAAAATAATCAACCAAACAAGTGCGGTCCCAGACCAGCGACATCAGCGCCACCTGGGAATTTGTTGCAATGTAAAATATGGACCTCTTCCCCTCCCCTCCCCTCCAACTACTGAATCTCTCTGTGGACAGGGCCCTGAAAGCTGTGGTTTACCAAACCCTCCAAAAGGTTCCGATGATAAAATTTGAGAGCTTCAAACCTAAAGAATACATGGTAAATCACACCCCTCAACAGTTATGATTGAATTATTAGGGGGTGTTGCCGCTCAACAGTGAATCCTCCTGGCCTGATACACACCGGAGTCAATTAAGTGACACCCAGATTTTGAGAAGAGACGTTGATTCAGCAAAGTCGCACCTCAAGGAGACGGGAAGGCAGCCCTCAGACCTGTCTCCCCGAGTTGGAAGTGCTTAATGTTTTTAGGGGATTAAACAAAAGGAGGTGGTATAGGGATGAAGTTTGGGTTGGCATATTTTACTCTTTTTTATTGGGGGGGGTGGCATATTTTAATTGGCCGTTTATGAATCATCTGAGGGACTGTGGTCATAGCAGGAAATATGGCAGATGGGCATTATGCTGACTCATATGCCACGTGGCTAGAAAGTGACATTTTAGCAAGATGAGTGAGTGGAGTTTTTCCAGGGTAGACGCCATTAGGTTGCAGGGAGGCTCGCAGGGTGAGGACAAGGTGTGTATGGGGTAGGGGGGCTGCTAAAGGAATATCTGGTTTTTGGAATTGTAGTGGTCAGTTCTTGGCTGACTCCTGTTTAGTATTAAGGGGGCTATATGCAAAGGCATCTGATGAAGGTTGCAAAACAAGGTAAGGCAATACAAGCAGGGCCAGTTACAATTTGTCTTGTTACTGTCCAGTTACAGGATAAAGATTATGAAGTTACAAAACGTAGGATCAACATTTAAGAAACAAAGTATCTGGGCTATTAATTCAGTGAGTGACAGCAGTCACAGATATTGGCTTCTGGCTATGTTCCAATACATCAGAAAGTAGCTAATGATTCGGTAACTATGCTTATATTTGCTAGTGCTCTGTTACAGGGGTGATTTGATCTTCCAGTAACCACTCAGATTTAGGAGTTAATTGCATGTTTCTGCCCCTCTCTGTGCTCTGAGGAATTCTCACGGGGTGAATCAATTGGATGATGGCAAGCATTGTTGGGCATATCTTAGAATCACTTGTTAATTTTCCCGTAGGCAAGATTCATTAAAACGTGAATCACTAGCCCTATCCCACTTTATCTTCAAAGAAGACAGAATTAACAATTTCTTATGAGAAAGAATGTCGCAAAGTGTTCCCTTGAGATGGGGAGTCCTTCTGCCTGAAAGTAGGGCTAAGCATCCAGGCATAATCCTTGGGGCCAGTTAACCTGGTTATCAACATAATGTAAAGCAACACTTAGCTCACAGCAGCCCCCACAAAAACTGCACGGCTTTTTGTTTCTGGGATGCTTGCTTTGTTTTAATGGGATGAGGGGAAGAGCTGAGCATTGGGTGTGATTCAGAAGCTGGGTGAGAAGTAGGGGGTGGCAGCTTTGCCAGTAAGGGGCTTTGGTTCAGCCTTTCTAATTGCCAAATTTTTCTTCCACGGAGGGAGAATAATGCCCCCACTTCCTTAGCTTCCACTCCAAGTGTCACCAAGTTGGCTTCCAATGCAGGGACAAAAACACACTCGTGCTCTGCTCAAATCTTTGAAGATTCCATTAAGAGCTTTGATTAAGAGCCTGGGGTAAAACTAGCGGGTCTGTTCCATGGTGGCTCACTCTAACGCTCTCTGTTTATTTTCAGGGATTGCTTTTATACTATGACCTTGTGGAATCAACATTTGAAAAGTTCAAAATACCTAGCAGGAAGGTGGATGCTTTAGATCATTTTCAAAAATGCTTTCTGATTTTCAAATTGCCCTATCAGCGGGTGGATAGCGGCAAGTCCGTCCAGCTGGAAGGAAAGACCTGGAAGGCCATCCGTGTGGACCTCGTCATGTGTCCCTATGAGTGCCATGCCTTCGCCCTGCTGGGATGGACAGGCTCCCGGGTAAGTGCTACGCAGACCCACTGGGACGTGTTCGCTTTCCAAAAGACGTACAGCTGTGTCTGCCAGGGTGCAGGAGAGAGACAGGAGCAGCAGGATGGGGAGAAGGGGAGAGGGCAGTGGGCAGAAATTTCTAGATGGAGGCATGCCCCTGTACGTGGTCAGGTGAGACAGATCAGTTTGGAACAATTATTCTCAAATGTACTTCCCAGACCTGCAGCACCAGCCTCACCTGCAAATCTGTTAGAAATATCAATTCTCAATCCCACCCTGACCTCCTGAATCAGAAACTCTGGGGATGGAGCCTAGCAACCTGTATTTGAAAAAGCCTCCAGGTGATTTTGATGCTGCTTAAGGGTGAGACCCACTGACTTAGAGAAACCAGCAGTGTGGTTAAGGGCATAGGTTTGGCTCAGCTGCGTCTTGATTACAAGCCCTTGCTGTATCTCCTACCAGCTGGGTGATCTTGGACAAATTCCTTATGCCCTCCAGGACTCAGTTTTCCCATCAGGAAAATGAGGGTGAGGACCGTAGCTACCTCCCTGGATAGCTCCTTGCTCCTATCATTTTATAATGACAGGAGCTGGCACCTGTGCTGTGAGTCCCATTAGTACATGCTCCACCCTCCCAGCTGAGAAGCCCCATGCCGCTCACCTGGTCCCCACAGTAACTAGCTTTGAGTGCAATGAGAAGATATTGGAAAGTTTTACATGGATGAATGATATAAGACAAATTAATGACTGTTTTCAATCTTGAGTGAAATGGCAGGTGTCTTTGCTTTGGGCTTGAATTATTTCAGACCAGGGGAGTGGCACTGAAAGTTCTTACCTAATCAAAATTTTGGCAGGCATGTGTGTCTTTTATTCATAAAAATTGGAAAAACTAATAATACATCATAAATGCGTTTTGTCTGATAGACATAGATGTTTGGAAACAGAGTCAATGGAGAAAGGGGAGAGTTGCAAAAGGAAGTCACTGGTCCTGCAAAGTCATGCAAATCATGCCAGTTGGAAGTCAGTGACTGAAAGGGTTACCCTTTGCTCAATTTGTTTTCAAGATGGGCATGTTTTCAGCCCATCTGAATCCCTTTTCTCAGAGTTCTCAGAAAGTACTTCTGTCGCTTCCTCATGGCACAGGCAGGACACTCTGCAGTAAGGTTCGTGCTTAAAATTTCTAGCTGTTTAGTTAGACTCTTACAGGTTCAAATCCATGCTCTGCCACTTTTGAGCTGGCTGAGTTTAAAGAAATTATTTATCCTCTTTGCACACTATTTGCCCATCTGTAATGGGAGATATTTACCTCATGTGTTGCTGTTTGGGTTACATGACATGCTGCATGCATCTAGGACATGGTAAGGGCTTAGTAAGTGGTAGCTAGTTGTATTATCATCTTTCTGCCCTCACATATGCAACCACTGAGTAACTGACCACACACTGGTGTACAGTCGGCCTGTAATCGCTCCAGTTTGAAGTTCTGTCCCACGTGGATGCATGTTGGACATATGCCTATGGCTAGAGAAATTCGATTTCACCTTTTTACCCAAAAATATCAAGGCCTTGGAAATGTTCTCAAGATAAGCCCACTCATCTATTAAGTCTCCTCAGCCCAGGGACATTAACTTACTAGGTCTTCTGATCTTCTGAGCTCACAAAACTTCCTTAGGAACTTTGCAGCCTTAATATTTTCTGAGCAGGATAAATCCACCGGGAGACATGACACTGAGATTTTCTAAAGCCCCCCAGGCGTGCTACGATTTCTGGACACTGAGACTGGTACACAGTTTGTTAAAAATCGAAAGAAACTTCTGGTTTCCCTCAATCACGTGTCTTCAAATAGACATGCCTGACTTGTTGGCATGACTTTTTCATTTTTTACATTTTTATCTATTTTTTTTTTTGTCAGCATTACTTTTTTCCGGGATTCCCTCGAGAGTCCCACTATGTGTATGTTATATGTTGGGAGGAAGCTCACCCGCTTCTCTGGAAACAGATGGGTGACTGTGGCCAGCCTTTTACCGGCCCAAATGTCACTTTCACCAAGTTTAGAAAGGATTTCTTCCTCAAGATTCCTTACTGCCATCTACCAGCAGACTATCATCATAAACGTGTGTCTACAAAGACAACTAAATGAGAACAGCGCCCTCTAGAGTTCCTCAGTGCACAACTTGAAACAGCCAAATACAGCAGCCCTGGGCCAGCTTCTGCAGGTGTGACCAATGATACGGCCAAACTACAGTGTCATCACGGCCAGACTACAGTGTCCTCACCCCCCTTCCCGCAGTCCACCTTTCTTCATCTGAAGCACAACACAACATCCTTGCCTTGTCTACCTCCCAGGGTTACTGTGAGAAACTGAAGAGTTTTTAAAGCCGTGGCTGAACCGTCTGCGGTAGAGAGCCTGAGCTTTGGGGTTCAGGAGACTTGAGTCCTGGCTCCATCACCGGCTCTGTGACCCTGGGTAAATTACTTGGGCTCTCTGGGCCACCTTTCTTCATCTGAAAAACAGGGCTAATAAGAGTACCAACCTCATAGGGTTGTTATGAGGATTGAATTAGATAGTGCCTTCATGTTTAGCACAATTTTGAGCCCAATCATATACTTAGAATGTTCTCTTAGAATCATTGTTTAGCTCTTTCAGGAGCTGTTAAGTGCAAGTGGTAATTGCGCACATCAGAACATTAAAATAAATTATTTTATTTTAGCACAGTGTCTGATACAGGTAAGCCTTCCTTAAGTCAGATCATGTACCCCCCCCCACCCCCACTCAGAACCTTGGAGCGACTCCCCATTTAATTCAGAGTTAACACCCAAGGCTTTTCAGCAGCCCACGAGACCCTGCACCACCTGCCTGCCCCCCTTACCTCTCCGACCTCTTCTCCTACCTCTTTCTCCCTGAACAGGCCAGGCACGCTCCACCCTACAGCCTCTGTCTCAGGTATTCCCTCAGCTCCATCTATTCATTGTCCCTCCTTTCCTGAGGTTTTCCTGTCCGCTTTCTTAGGTTTCAGATTTTGCTCTCTGCAGCCTCAGAGCCCTGATCATGGGAGATGCCGTTACCGGGGCGGTGGCTCAGAGCACCAGCCATGTGGGACCTCCGGGTGATAGGACGTTAGAGCCGGAGGGCACCTCAGCCACGTGCTACCTCCATCCGCTCATGTGAACCAACCAAGATGCAAAGAGGCAGGTTGACTTGCAGAGAGACACAAGACCAGGTAGGGACAAAATTCAGGCTGGAATCTCAGGCCCCTGACTCCTCACCCTCTTTTAATAGTAGCGATATTAAAAATTTTTAAATTAGCTCATATTTATCTAGCGTTTACTCTGGATCAAGTATTGTTCAAGATGCATTACATATCATCTTTTTAATCCTCACAATATCCATTCATTCAAATATCTGCGGGAGAGATTCCAGGCAGAGTCCAGCGGGAGTGAAAGCCTAAGCTGAGCGTGCTTGGCTTGTGTGAGGAACCCAAAAGCCAGAGAAACTATAGAGGGGTAGAGGTAAGAGGTGAGGCTGGAGAGGCAGGTGGGGCCAAAACAAGTAGGGTCCTGCTGGCTGGGTCTGGATTTTATTCCAAGAGGGATGGGGCTCCTCTGGACAGTTTTGAGCGTGGCAGCGATTCGCCCTGGTCTGCCTTTGTAAAAGGATTGCACGGGCTGCTGTGCTGAGAATAGCCTGGGGGTAGGGGGCAGGGCACAGGCAGGGCCACCACTTAAGAGGCTATGCCAGTGGTCCACGCAGTAGCGATGGCCGGGACAGAAGGAAAATGGGCTCAGCTTGGGGACTTGTTTTGCGGGGAGGAGGTGATGGGACTTGTGGACAGATTAGATGTGGGGGGTTGCAGAAGAGAAGGGATCAGGGACCCAACCCCTCAGAAGTTCTTAAGCCCACTCCTCAAATGGGACAGCAGTAGTGTGTGCGTTAGGCAGTCACAGCAGAACCAGGATTGTGGAGTCAACTTCCAGATGGACCTGGAGAAGCTTCAAAAGAGGAGGGTGCTGGCTGCACCAGGAAAAGATCATGAATGTGAAACTACTGCCTTGACCAGACCCCACCGCCATGGCTGGGTAGCACCCCAAGTAGGCTGAGGAGCTTCCATGAGGCCAAAAATGGAGCTGAGGGACAAGAGGATGCGTAGGAGCCTCTTTTCTTACCCGTGGAGACCCTCTCTTCAACCTCTGGGGCTGAGAGCCAGGACCAGATACGAAGCAGATTGACATAGTGTCAGTCGAAAGACAAACTGTGCAGATGCCATGGTGGGCATCCAGAAGAAGAAAAGCCAAACCACAGTGAGTGAGTGAGTGAAGGAGCGTGTCTATGGGTGAGTGTGCATGTGCGTGCTCATGCGTGCATGCATGCATGTGTGCATGTGGGGGCACATAAGTGCCGAGGAAGCCCACTGAGTACATCTTTTGAATCACAACCCTGAAGGCTTTGGCTCAGAAAAAATCCTCCGTAAGATAGCCTGAGGGTCCTGCCACTGTGTCTGCCAGAAATGTGGGATCTGAATTAGAGGGGGACCCTTCCTGCCCCTCAAAACCCCAGCCGGGGTTCCCAGACATGACTTCTGCCAAGAGGCTGAGAGGGTCAAAGACTTCACTCCTTTCTTTTATCCACAGACCAGCCCTTACTAGGTGGCTGGCCCAGAGATTGATGTGGGCAAAAGCCAGAAAATAATTTTTGGAAATAAAATAAAAAGAATTTAGATGACTCATACTATTTGGTAATGTTTAGGAAATGGTGACCCTGAGATTACTAGAACATTTTTTAAAAGCAAAAGAAGTAGAGATGGCAAGTTAGGCTAGCAAGTAGAGACTAGGCAAATAAGGAAAAGGTTAGATTTCCTTTTCATATTATACATCTCATATGTGGCTCTTTGCCTCTTTGGAGATTTGGAAACATTCACTCATTCAACAAACCTTCCTTTGTTGAGCACTGCTATGCATCTGGCCTTGTCAAAGGAACTTATACAGAGGAAAGCAAGCAAACGTGGGATTGTGTTACCATAAGATCTTTATCTGGAGGAGGAAGTTGCTTTGTGAATGTTGAATGGAGATAGTTATTGCGCTTTAGGAATTCGAAAATCTCTAAACACGTCATTAGTTCTGGAGACATTTTGGACTTGATAGCAATTTCTTTTCATTATCTCTGGTTCAGCAGTTTGAGAGGGACCTCCGGCGCTATGCCTCGCATGAGCGGAAGATGATTCTGGATAATCACGCTCTGTACGACAAGACCAAGGTAGAGTTTATTTTCCCCTGAGAGGGACTGCTTTGATCCGCATTCCTGAGCATTTTCCTGATCCGATGTTGGTGTGTATGGGCAGTTTCCTTTGCCATGAGTGTCCTGTTCCCAGAGGTTACAGCTGAGGGCAGCTGCAAAGACCCCCCCAGGACACACCCCGCCTGGTCCAGAAGCTACCTTGGACCAATCCAGCAGTGGACATTTGTGGAGTTTGTATATCCTTGGAATCTGTGATGAGTGACTCCAAAGAAAACAAAGGATCCCCAAATCACAAACTACCACTCTAGTACCCCTCAAATGCAGGAAACAGTAGCATCTTTAGTGACTTTTGGTCATTAACAAGAGTCTCTTGCAAAACAGAGAGCAACAAAATTGCCATGAGATGCAGATGGGCAGTCAGCGAAGCTCACTCCCTCGCCCGGCAGTGGTCATAATTCCAGTTAATGTATCAGCAAAATGATAAGCTACTATATGATTTATAAAGCGTTAAATATTCAACTGTTAAATCTGCAAGTGCCAGGGATTTACAGTAGTCAAGGACGCTAATTTAGGCTCCCAGGGGGAGAACACACAAAAGTACTAGAAGTAAATAGTACTTGCCCTCTAGGAGTATATATATAGTCTAAATGAGGTGTGTTCAGCAGGGGTTGTCTCCGATAGAAGTGTCAGAAACCCAACCCAAAATAGCTTAGGCAAATTAAAAAAAGAAGAAAAAGCAATTTGGCTTAGATAATAGAAGCATCCAGAGGTAACATTGGCTTCAAGTGTGACTGTCTTCAGACACTTAGGCAGGCTTCTCTCACTGCTGGTTTCACTCTCAGACAGTATTTTTCTACGAGTTCCATCCATCCAGCTTAGCTACTGCAATGGAGAAGAGCCCCTTTGCTAATCGTTTTTAAACAAGAAACCTAGTTGGTGCTCATTGGCCAGACCTGGGTCATGTGACCCTCCTTGGCGCTCAGGGCGGGTCAGCCTCACCTGAACCTCATGACTGAGGCTAGGGACGGTGGTTGCCCAAAGAAAAATCAAGGTGCCACTGCCAGAAGAGGGGGGCATGGATACTGGCAGGAAAGCCTCAGATGTCAAGCTTATGAGTGGCGGCACATTCCCACAATGCAATTTAGGAATACTTATAAATTAATGTGTAACCACTAATTCAACATAAGCAAGCACATGTATGTGTCCAGCACTGTGCTACATTCAAGATGGGATGAAGAAGGGATGCTCAGAAAACTCCTGGTGGGAGCCCAAGATGGGGGCAGGAGTGGAAGGCTGAGATGAGAACCCCACACATACAGGTTTCCTATAATTATGTAGAGCCGCAGCTCATAATTCCAGCTTCACGTTATTATTACCCAGTGAGTTTTTAAATAAATTGATGCTAAGATCTCTCCCCTTGAGATTCTCATTTTGTTAGACTGAGATGTGGCTCAAGCATTCATGTTTCTTAAAAGCTCCTTCAGGTGGGTCCAGTGAGCAGCTGCAGTTAAGATCTACAGACCAGTAAGAAAAAAATCCTGATGCCTTTTGCTGAATATGTAAGGCCATCATGATTTTACCTTAACTCACTTAGAATCATATTTTTAGATGGAAAAATGTAAAAATTACAGAAGTCAGTTAAGATGACCTTTCAAATCGAGAGCAGGGGATTGTGTTTTGGCAATAATTCATACTGACAAGACAGTTTTACAAGTAATACTTTCAGCACTGGGATGCTTCACAAAGATAGCTGTGAACATATATTTCTTGTTGCTTTGCTTTCAGAGGATACTTCTCCAAGCAGAGAGTGAAGAAGAAATTTTTGCACATTTGGGATTGGATTACATTGAACCATGGGAAAGAAATGCCTAGAAAAAAAAAAGTTGTGGATGCTTTCTTCTGTTTCTTTTTTTCCCTCCTATATTTTATTCTATTACAAAATCAGGTTGAATATACTATACTTCATAGTATGATGAAAGATGCTTTAGCAAAGTTCAGGATTCCTTAAGTCTTAGATTGCTACTGGAAATATATTGTTTTAGAAACATGGTAAGGTCCCACCTGATAATGGGTTATGCTCTAATAGGCCATTTGTACAACTGTTGCTTAGAATTCACGATGCATTTTTCCATAGAAACAGTGTTGTAATTGGTGGCTCGTTCCCAGGGAGCTCATTAAAGCCCACTTTGCCCTCGGTGTAGCTGAAGTACTATATGGCTCCAATAAATATAGGCGGAAACAAGATGGTGAGTTTTCTTTTCTTCACTTAAAATGAAATACCTTTAAACAAAAATGTAACAGAGTGGAATAAGAAAGAATTGAACAGGGGAGGGGAGAGACAGGTTAATCAGAATGCAGAGGTTCTCAAAGGAATTCTAGGTCCCTCTGAGGCCTTTGGAGGAGCGGAGGCCACCTCGAGACTCTGGCTCACCTCAGTGCAAAGCCTGTTCCTCCAGCCTCACCACGGGGAGGCATCGCGAGGCGTCCCCACGCGAGACTACAGCTGGTGGAAAAGCCCACTGCTTTTCCTTGGATGGAATACAGTTTTCTAACCCCCCAAAGGAGCATCTCCCCCTCTTTTTTCCATCTTGGATTCTCTCAGTGGATCTTAGCAGGCCACTTTCTCTCCAGAAGACAGTCTCTCGAAGTCTCCTTATCTCGGGGAACTCAAGGTAACAGAGGCAGCTCCAGCCGAGGCAGAGACCCATTCTGATCTCCTGATTCCTCCAGGAAGACTTAGACCCTACGACTTGAAGCAAGACCATCTGTTTCAGCTACTTCTGTGTCTGTAGGCTGCTGACACACTGGGAGGTTCCATGACCACCCTTCTTCCTTCCTTTTAGGCTCCTCTGGGAAGAGCAGGTTGGGAGATCTAGCAGTCCACAGAGAAGCTTCATGCCCTACCCTATGCAGAGGCAGTAAGACTCCTTCCTATCCTGGTGTTAGAACCTGGGGTAGGAGCTGTATCAGTTAGTATTGCCACAAATGCTGCGTAACAAACCATCAGTGGCTTAAAACACAAATATGCATGTTTGCTAGGAGTCAGCTGACCTAGGCTGGGCTCTGCTCCCTGTGTCCCTCATCCTCCTGCTGGGACCAGTGGGCAAATGGGGCATACCCTTCCAATGATGAGAGAGACACACAAGAGACCAAGTGTTCACAGATTTTTTTTTGGACTCTCCATGCCTATTAATATCCCAGTGGCCAAGGCATGTCACACAGCTAAGCCTCAAGGGATGCAGGATTATGCCTTGCCCGTGTGGGAGGGTATTGCAAAGTTATATGACAAAGGGCATGGATGCAGGAGTAGGTAAAGAATTGGGGCCATTAATTCAAACTACTTCAGTCAAGTGTTTAGTCTCCTTTTCATTCTTTTTTCTTTCCATAAACTTTCTCACTTAATTTTGGTAAATCTTGGGGATGTGCCATTTGAAGCTGGGTAGGGGATGCTTCTGCTGAGCAGGGCATTGAGTTCTGAAGGCTAAGATGGTGGAAAGTGCAGAGGAGAGAGGCAGGGGACTGGCCAGAGGGAAGTTTGGGTTTTAAGAAGAAGAAAGACCTTGAAGTTTCCTTCTATTGCCCAGTCCAACCTATTAGGATAGATAAGGGGCCACCCCCCCCACCATCATCAAATCACAACTACATTGATTATGAGCTCCAGGTATTCTGCTGAGTTTTTCATAAGCATTATCCCATTTAATCAGCCCCACAACCTGTGAGGTGGGCAGGATGCTTGCTCTCTGTGGTAGTTAGATTCAGTTGTCAACTTGGCCAGGTGAAGGCACCTAGTTCTGTTACTGTGGACTTGAGCCAATGGTACGTGAACCTCATCTGTTGCTGATTTACATCTGCAATCAGCTAGGAGGCGTGCCTGCTGCAATGAAGGACTTTTGACCTAATTGGCTGGTGCTTAAATGAGAGACTGCAATGTAGCACAGCCCAAGCAGCTCGGCATACCTCATCTCAGCACTCGCAGCTCAGCCCAGGTCTTTGGAGGTGCAGAAAGAAGAAATCACCCCAGGGAAAGTTGTTGGAACCCAGAGACCTGGAGAGAAGGCCAACAGAGACCATCCTGTGCTTTCCCACGTAAGAAAGAACCTCAGTGGAAAGTTAGCTGCTTTTCTTCTGAAGAACTAACAAAATAAATCCCCTTTTATTAAAAGCCAATCCATTTCTGGTGTGTTGCATTCCAGCAGCTAGCTAACTAGAACACTCTCCAAATGAGAGAAAGCTAAGATGCCCAGAATTTCAGTTCTTTGCCCATGGACAAGCTAATATGCAGCAAAGCTGAGGTTTGGGTCCTGGTCCAGGTCAGCGTGACTGCAAAGCCCGAACTCTTTTCCCCCAAGCAGGAATGTTCAGGAGGGGCCTTCCGCTGTGCCCACTCAGTCATTTGACAGATACATTGGAGGTGACCACACATTGCAATGTTTTTTTATTGTTGTTGTTGTTTGTCATGAGCAGGTACCAGGAATTGAACCTGGATCTCCAGCATGGCAGGCAAGAACTCTGCCTGCTGAGCCACCGTGGCCTGCCCTTTTTGTTTTTTGTTTTGTTTTGTTTTCTCACATTACAGTTTAAGTGGGACCGCTCTGGTTCATGCCTGTTGTCCCTGCATAAGTAAGAGAGCTTACTTTTTCCCGCTTTACAGTTTCTGGTTTTGATGATAAATTATATAGTCACCCCATTTACTGAGCCCCAGCTGAGTGCCAGGCGTTGTGCTAGACACTGAGGAAGCAGAGGTGAACAAAACACCGTCCCTGCTCACAGGCAGCTTTATCAGTGTCTCTCCTTGGTACCTCTTGGGAACTGAAGGCCACACAGTGGGAGTCACGCAGTCCCGGCTGAGGAGAGGAAATCCCCAACAGACCTTCCCCGAGATTAGAGGTCACAGCACGTCCTGGGCAGCTGGGACAAGACCCGAGGTGCTCTCTGGAAGCAGCCTGGCTGTGCCCTGACACAGAGAGGGGTCACCACAGGAACCTGAGGTGAAGGGAGTGGGGCTGATGGCCGCTGCCCCCAGGGGTATGAGGGGAGAGAGAGAGAGCCAAGGGAAGGGCTGGTCTGTATTCCTGGTTGGTGAAAACGGTTGAGAGTCTAGCACTTCCTTACACCCCACCCTCCATCCCCTTGCCCCAGTCCCACAATCACAAGAGGGTGGGACAGGTGATCAGCTCAAAGGTCAGAAATCCAGGCCTCTTTCTTATTATTTCCGCCTCTCTTGGAGGAGAAGCCTGGAAAACAAGGAAAGAAAGAGAACAACAAATTGGCTGGTCTGCTCGACAGTAGCGCAGCTATCACACGCAGGGGAAGACAACGGCTCAGCTTGGGGAGGACATTCAACCTTAGAACCTCAAGAGTGCAGGGAGAGCCCCATGGACTGGGGAGGCCAGGTGGCTTCCCAGAGGTTGGACGTGGGTCCCAGCAGCCACGGCGCTCTGCAGAGTGATGAGGACAGTCAAGTGAGAGCTCTGGTTTTGGGAATGAACTTCCAGAAATGAACTTCCCAAGCCTTCTCTTTCAGATTTAAAACTTGAAAGGGATAAAATGTTTCTGTGCTGCATGGCGGAGGTCAAAAGCTGGCAGTCCTTTAGTACTTCCTTCCACCCCATCGTGACAAAGAGACAGAGACACAGGGAGATGGCCACCTGGAGAGAGGCAGAGACTGCAGTAAGGTGGCTACAAGTTCTGGGCAGGAGAGAGTGCCGGCCCCCACCAGAAGCTGGAAGAGGCAAGGAAGGGTTCTCCCTGGAAGAGTGGGACAGCCCTTCCTGCCCATGCCTTGATGTCAGGCTTCTAGCCTTCAGAACTACGAGATGATACATTTCCATTGTGGTAACTTCTCACTGTGGCTCTAAGGAACTAATGTGAGTGCTCGACGGTGCAAAAGTCATTTTTTGAGCACGGGGCATAGAACTGAGGACAGTCAAAACTCTCAGCCCACATACTTATAAGCATGGAGCTTATATTCTAAAAAGGCCCCTCTTTGAACGTGTGTTACAAGAATCATGGTCTTCTGACAACTTACCTGCCCTTTAAGTCTTCAGGAGAGCGAGTGTGAATATTGCTTATTTTAAAGGTAGAGACAGGAAGGGAGTCAAGGCGATATTCCGAGAAAGGGAGTATTATTTGGGGAGAGAGCTTGAAGAGCACAACAGAGTTCAAAATATGTGCTGAGAAAAACAGAAAATAAAATTGTATGCACTCAAGTAAAAAAGAAATGATTAGCAGAGTGGGTTCAACTAAGATTGGTAACCACTGTATACTGGTGGTTTCAATCAAAATGGTCAGGCAATGACCTTCAATTCCTCAGGCAGCTCAGAGAGGGTAAGCACCTGTCAGTTTATGTTCATGAAGTACTTTGAAAAAATGTTATTAAAGTGTTAATTATGAATTGACAGATACCAAATATCTTAAACTCATATGCATGTTTGATACTTTCAGTATCTCTTCATAAAATAATTTGGGGGGTTGAAAAAAAAGGTACTGGTCTTCCATTTGTGGTAAGATATACAGCCTCCTTTTTGAATGCAGTTATTTAGAAAAGAAAAGTGAATCAATGTAAGGAAAGATATGTAGTAAATTCTTTACGGATGCGGGAGAACGGGTAGAAGAACGCAGGTAGCTGATATTTGGGAAATGTGCTGGTGGCCTTCCTGTGGATACCCCCTCACTGCCCACTCCCCCAGCACTGATTCTCGGACGGCTGTGCCACCAGCCTCCACCCCCAAAGCTCCAGGAGGCTCATGAAGGAGGGGTTTCCCAATAAGAGAGCCCCAAAGGCTCTAATGGGGGACCTTAAGCTATTTTTCATATTTGAAAAGGCCTGTTAGGAAGTAAAAAAGAGCCCTTGACAAGAATGTACAGAGTTTTTTACTCTATTCTGAAATTTTGTCAATGAAGGAGGTGGCCAGTGAATGAACTCAGCACCCCTCAGCGCCTCCTACTTCAGGAACAGATTGCCCCCTGGTGGCAAACAGAAGAACTTTTGGAGGCAAGTACAGTAAGAAAGCAGATTAAGTAAGAAGGCAGATCAAGTAAGAAAGCAGATCAAGTAAGAAGCCCAAGAAAATTGGGTAGAGCCTAGAGACTTTCCAGTCCAACTTGCTCATTCAACAGATGAGAAATCAAAGCCCAGAGAGGGGCAGTGGCCTGCCCAATGTCACACAGAAAGGTAATCCCAAAATTTTTTGTTGATTTGGCAGAAGTTTGTACATAGGCTGGGCTCTCCTAATTACTAGCTGTATGACCTATCTAACCCCTCTGAGCTTGGGTTTCCTCCTCTGTAAAATCAGAATGATAATGGTTTCTCCCTCTGGGGGAGGGGGATTAAATGAGGTAATGCCTGTAAAATTACTGGTTTGGGATCTTTGGATGGGAAAGGATTGAGGAACAAGTTAATTACCCCAGGGAACAGAACATTTAAGCAAGCCATCAGTACTTGACTTGCAGGCGTCATCCACCAGCGAGCCCCAATCCCCTGAAGCCAGAACAGGAGGGGGCCAGGATTAGGGCCAGTGTCCTGGCTCTTGAATTCCCAGACCAGCCTGTTTATATACAGGGGTTTGGGCTGTTACTTGCTGACTGTTAGCTCTTAGAACAGATGGCAGCCAAGCGGGAGCCACTTTTATCTATTTTGAATGCATTCTCTACCAACCGGTTAACACTACTCTAAGCATTTCAAATTCTTCCCTCTAGCACTTATATCAAAGACCCCCACAACAGCACAGAAACCCTCCCTAATTATCAAACCTAATATTTTTAACTCTTCAGTTTTCAACAAACTTAAATCATCCCTCAAAACAATTTACAATCTCTAGGACCAATAACATTGCCTCCCTAGACAGTGCCATGGTGGCTCAGGGGCAGGATTCTTGCCTGCCATTTCAGAGACCTGGGTTTGGGTTGGATTCCCGGAGCCTGCCCATGCCAGAAAAAAAAAAAGCCTCCCTAGAAAATAATCACTTGGGGAAGATGATTGTATATATGTATGTATGTCTATATTTATTTATGTTCTTCTTATTATTATTATTTATTCATCCATCTGGTTTGACTAGGGGCAAGCTAGCCCTTTGAGGGGTTTTCCAATATTACCCCAGGAGACAGTTAACCAGAATGTTGGCAAAGACTGAGTGCTCAGTAAATGCCTTTTATACATCTCTCCTAGAATGCTAAAAAGATCCCCTCTCCTTTTTGTTTTTCGTAGCAAGAAGGTAGAGATGCTAAATGTGACTCTCTCTGCCTCCTGCCCCTAAGTAGGAAAGGCTAAGACACCGGACACAGGTTTGAACTTGTTTCATGTGAAAATATTATCCCCTTCATGCCAGGGACACGTAGGATGCGAAATGCATCGCACAAATCCAAGTGCAGCACGACGGCGACCGGCGTGAAGCATCTCTCTCATTTTGTTCCAGGAATCGATCTGTGTCTCCCCAGAGAACAGTCTGTCCCTGTGCTGGCGTTCGCAGCAGCAGCCTGTCTCACGCGACTGGTTTGTTTCTCCTTAAGTCATGTGCCTCCTTTCTGGGAAGCAGCCAACCAGGTCAGCTATAACCAGATATAAAGAAGACAAACCCCTATTAGATGGATAGCACCTTAGCTTTCAAAGCCCTTTCCATCCCTTGTCTTATCTGCTTTTACACCAGCTGCTATAGGTGGGCAGTGCAGATGTTACTATCGCCATTTTACAGATGAGAAAATTCTAGGAATGTGAGGCGTCCAGGGAGAACCGCAGTTAGAACTCACACCCAGGCTTCTTGCCTGTAATTCCAATGTTATTAACAGATAATCGCCATGACTTTAATGAAAACAGGTATCTATATAGATAAGCTTAATTCTTTTATTCAGCTTTCCTTTTCTATGAAAATCTAATTATTAAATCAACAAGACACAAACAATACTAATTTCAAATCACCTTACGTTGAAAGTGTTGCAACAAATTGCTTAACCTAGATACAATTTGGTATCTTTGTCACTAACCTTCAACTATAATCTTCAGTGTTTATATTTACAACTTCTGGCTGGGGACATAGGGGGTGTCGTACCTCTCTTTGAGAATCTGAAGGAAATTATGGAATCTCTCCCCCAGAGTAATGATTATACACACACACACAAAATTGCTAATAACTTCAGGGAATTAACATTTTTTCTAATCCTATCTATTAAGAACCCTATGTTTAAAATAATCCTAATTTTGCCTCCAATTCTGGGTAACTCACCCTATTTTTCTTTGGGGCAAAAATCTTTTGAAGTGTATATGGTCTTGGAAGCTTTTCAGGCTTTTCAAGTTGAGATTGAAACACTTAAAAGTGGGTTGCATTCTCCCTTTGAGGCACTCAGTAGAACAAATTTCTTTTATCTAATTACAACTTTTCCAAAGAAAGACCATATATGTCTTTTATTCATCCATCTGGTTTGATGGATTAACCAAGCACTTTCCCATGTCCTCTTGTTCTCCTGGCAAAACACTGACTATTATGGCTCTTTGTGTCTTGGATGTTATTTTTTTTAAACAGTTTTATTGAGGTATAATTGACATACAATAAACTGCACATATTTACGGTACGCAATTTGATAACTTTTGACACATAGTACACTGTGGAACCATCACCACCATCAAGTAAAAAGTAGCTTGGCATCTCTCCTCATTCCAAACACATTTCCCTGGATTTTCAGCTCTTTTCCAGCTCCACATCCCCTCTTTGACTGGGTAGCATCATTCCAGGCTCAGTCTCGGTATAAGCCACCACAAACCACGCCTTCTTTCCACTTCTTCAGTAGGACGGTAAGTATGGCGCACAGGTTCCTCACTTCCTGCTACAGTCCTTACGTAAATATGTGCTTCTTCTGTTCCCATCCTACTCTCATGTGTTGGTGACCTCCTAGGATTCTTGAGAAAGCAAAAAGGTTTTTAAAAATATAGCGCAGAGACTCCTGCTTCTAGCCAAGATGGAATAACAGCAAGCAGATTTACCCTCCTGTCTGAAATAACAAAGAACATACAATATATTTGGAAAAATGGTTTTTAAGAAACTGGATATTAGGCGCAGAAGGAAAGTGATCCTTGAGAGACAGAAAACAAACAAGAAAAGCCCAACAATTACCTAACCATACTGCCTTAGGAGAGTTTCTAGACAGCAGTGCATGGCTGGGGAACCCAAACAGAATCCAACAGATTCCCTCAGTTGAGGAGATGGAACTGAAAGTCTGGAAAGACCAAGGGATTTAGAGTTCACAGGGCAGAATATTAGAGAGGTGGGAACTGCCCAGAGAGGGGTACTCACAAGGTCAGGGTATGCATGTGAGGAGCCTACCTGAGACTATGTAATCATCTGTAAGGGATATTCTCTTACTTCATAATATTCTTTGCTTTGAAATCTACTTTATCTGATACTAATATAGCCACCAAAAGTTTTCTTGTATTTATTTTAGCATGGTATGTATTTTTCCATTCTTTTAATTTTAATCTATTTGCGTTTATATTTAAAATGTTTTTTGTGGAGAGCAGTAAAGATGAATCTTGCTTTTACAGCCAATTTAACAATCTCTTCCTTTTAATTGGGGTATTTAAACCATTTACATTTAATGTGATCATCAACATGACTGAGTTTAAATCTACCATCTTGTCATTTTTTTTCTAATTGTTCTATCTGTTCATTGTTACTTTTTAAATCTTTTCCTCCTTCTTTTGTATCTTGGCTTTTCTTAGCCCTTTGTTTTTCCATATAGATTTTAGAAGCATCTTGAATTCCATGAAGAAATGTGTTTGTATTCATGTTGGATTACATTTATTATATAGATCAATTTGGGGTTACTTGACATCTTTATGCTATTGAGTTTTTCTATCCAGGAGCATGGAATATAATCTCCATTATTTAGGTCTTATTTAGAGTCTTTTACTGAATTTATATTATCCTCCATAAAGGGATGACATATTTTTATTAGAGTTATATATTTGATATTGTTATTGCAAAATGATATTTTCTAAAATTACTTTTTCTAATTGTTACTAATGTTTAGAAATGCAAATTACTTCTGTGTAGTGATTTTGTATCCAGTAAACTTGTTGAAACAGCTAGTTAATCCTAATAATTTATCTGTAGATATTTGGCTTTTCTGTGTAGACAATTATATCATCTGCAAATAATGACAGCTTTGTCTCTTTCTTTCCAGTCTTATGCTTTTATTTCTTTTCTTATCTATTGCATTGACTAGAATGATGTACACATTGAATATATCTGGTACTACTGAGGATCTTTGTTTTGTTCCTGATCTTAAAGGGGATGCTTTCAACATTTTAGCCTCAGGAATGATGTTTTCCCTAACTTTTTAAAAGATACTTGCTTTCAAGTTACAGAAGTTCCTATTCTATTTTTGGTTTGCTCAGAGTTCATATTATAAAGACGATTGAATAATTGTGAGCTCCTTTCCTTGAGATGGCCACATGATTTTTGAATTTAATTTGTCAGTGAAATAAATCATGTTAATTTTGCGTTCCTGTTCAGTCAATAAGAATTCACTAAGGACTTTCTCTGTGCTTGTGCTTCACCTGGTAGTCTCCTGTCCACATGTAAAAACACTGTATTTTCCTGTATATGAAAGACCTCAAAAACCTTATCTTGTTTACTATATGACTGATATGGAGATTACAATCAAGAGTTCTTACCTCAGATATCTTGGGATTGTCAAAGATGTCTGAAATTTCACATGGTCTCTCAGTTTCCTAAATTGGTACCACAAAGAAGACAATGATTAAGAAGGAAGAGGAGGAGGAGAATAAGAAAAAGAAATATAGTGATGTGTCACAGCATTCGAACATTACCATGATTAAAATAAGTGGTTATTAAATCTGGATGCACATTAGAATCACTAGAGAGATTTAAAAACAAAACAAAGCAAGTGAACATATAATAACTCCCTCCCCACGCCCCCCCCCACACACACACTCACAAAGAAAAAAGAAACACCAGTGTAAGTTACTTCAAAAATAATCCAGGGTTGAAAGTGTAGAGAAGTGGGTGGGAGCAGAGATGAAACAAGACTGGCCATGAATTGATAATTGGGTTCATTATACTATTCTTTCTATTTTTGTATGCATTTAAAATTATCCAAAATAAAAAAGTTTTCAGAAAGACCAGTGTCATAGACTCTACTGGTTTGCCATGACAACAAGCATCCCTTTCCACTGCTGCTCCTAGTTCCCCAAACACTATCCTTGTTGCCACTGATTGACTCCATTGACTTTGAGAGTTAAGCTGGCAAATCACCTCGGCCTGGAGCATAAGGTCATGAGTGTAAGATAGAAACCTAAGGACAGAAACTTCTACCCTTTTGTCCTCAGGAAACAGACATGGGTCCTGAATTTTAACACCCTCAGCCTAGAAGCAAATTCAGCAAAGTACTGATTCCTGTGAGCACACCCAGACCAAAGCACGTGGTAATCACCTCCGTGGGCTCGCTGCTTCTGCTTCTTCTTCGGTGAATCAAAGTGAAGAGTAAAACCACCAGCAGGACAGCGGCCACCAGGGAGGGGATGCCCGCTGCTAGTCCAAGAGAAGGTCCACAGCCCTGGCACAGGGAGAACAGCACAGGGTGAGGGGAAGCCCAGATCCCCAGAGGATAAAGAAGTTTGATAGATTAAAAATAAAACAAAAAACTTCATGAACCCAAAATGTCATCTACAAAATCAAAAGAGTAATGAAATACAGTAAAAAAAAAGTTTGCACTGTACATGACCAATGACTTCTTTTCACAGGTCTTCATTTGCACGGTTAAATCAATTACAAAAGGGCCACAATTCAATCGAAAAATGGGCAAAGGGTATGAATAGGCCATTCCTAGGAACTCGAGCACAAATGTCTCATCAACCTAAAAAAGCTGCCGAACCTCGCCGCTGAGATACAATTAAAGCAACGATTAGATACCATTTCTCCTATTAACTTAGCAAAAAGCGAAAGATTTGTTAATACCCCATACTGTTTTGATGTGAATTTTTTTGGACCATATACACTAACCATATTAACCAATTAATTTTCAAATTCCTGTTTTGTTTTGATCTAAGTAGAAATAGCCATTCTGGTAGCCACATGTTTTCATATTGCCTGGAAATATTGGATAGAATCTACAGAATCTACAGATGTACAATTCATGTAATGCTGAATTCTCCTTTACTTTTTTTACAAAAAAATATATAAATCATAAATAAATAGTTGATTTTTCAAATACGAACACATCCATGTAACCAGTATCCAAATCAAGAAGCAGAATCCTGCCAGCCCGTCAAAAGTTCCTCGTGCTTCCTCCAGTCTCCCCAATAGGAACCGCCGTCCATGACTTCTATCACTGTAGATGACCTTTGTCTGCTTTTGAACTTCATACAGATATTGATATAAAATATGTACACTTTTGTGCCTTTTGCTCAGCGCTTTGTGAAATCCCCCTGTGATTTTGAGTGTTTCCCTTCACATTGAATCTAGCTGGTCATAAGAGTGATGACCGAGCCAGGGCCGGTGCTTGGTTCATACAGCAAATTTTATCTAATCTTCAAAACAAACATACAAGATGAATACAGTATTATTAGTTCCATTTTATAAATTATTAAGCCAAGGCCCTGTAGTTTAAGTGATGTACTTACTGCTTCTTTCCCACCTGGGACAACGGGGGAGGAAGTCTGTGTAGAAAAAGAACATGCATCTTAAAAATGAAATTTAGAATACACATCATACAAGACAGCGTGTCATGGTTATGATAAAATGCCTAAAGAACACTCCTTAGCTAAGCTCTCTGTTTAAAAACAAACAAAAAAAAATCTGCCAAATAGAACCTTACATGATTGCTTTCCAGGTAAGAATTGGAATGAGATTTGACTGCAATGGCAGAGAATTCAGAAATTTAAGTGATGCCTTCATAATTCACCCTGTGAGTTTGCCAAAACACATTCCACTTTCTCGGGCTCCCCGCATACTTTGGGCCTGCTTCTCCTTGTTACTAGAAGGGAAACAAATGTAATTGTCGATAGACCAAGGGTTTTCGAGGAAGCCGTACTTGTTTTCAAGCATTCATTGAAGCAATTGGCTTTCCCTGCTCCTAGATAATTCCGCGTGATAATTCATGGTGAATGAGTTCCTTACTTGCCTCTGGCTCACATCTCCACTCAAGGAGGGTCACTGGATTTCTCTGATCTATGAGATATTCCAGGTGACAGTCTGGCCTTGTTCAATAAAGCTCACACTAGCAACTAACCCTTGTAAATTAAGTGGCCTGGTGTGGGGATCAGAGGGCAGGTCCTGGGCTCAATGCAGGGCAGAATGGGGATTTCTCCACTCATGAGATGAAACTGAGGGCTGCAATTTCTTTATCTATAAAGCAGGGATGACAGACGCTGCATCTAGGGTTGTTATGAGGATAAAATGAGCACCAGAAGGTTAAGCTTTGTCGTGCCTTTAAACTTTGCAAAGAGCAACTTACACCTGCTTGGAATTTAATCCTTTTGTCAACTGCAGTTGAGTGCACTGGAGTCCCAGGGACCTTTGACCATTATCATCTATTTTACAGGTAATGAAATAGACCTCAGAGGAATTATGGCCCTTGTCCTGGGTGCCACATGTGACAACTGATCTAACGTAGGTGTTTGAATTCCAAGCCTAGGCCTCTTTCCCAGACAGACCCCATCAAAAAGGAGAGGTCTGACACCCGGGCGTGGGCAGTTGGTGCTCGAACAGTTACGCTTTTACCCAAACACACCCTCCCCATGCCACCAATATTACCTCAACCTGCATTCTCCTAAAGTGTTCTATTTCTAAAGGTGGCAGGAAGAGTCTGCCATAGTTTCACTTAATGCTTTTCAGCTGGCAGGTTACAGAAACTCACCTGGATTGGCTTTGGTCAAAAAAAGAGGAATATCCTGTCGGGATGCAGGGGTGCCTTGTGGCGCCTACAGGCAGGAGGGGAGCTGGGTTGCTCCAGGACCAGCGCTAGGAACTTGGAATTCATCACAAAGCTTCTTTGTCTCCACTTCTGCTGGGCTGCATGTCTCTCACCTGTGCCCTCCCCTGCCTGGCTGCTTCCTTTTCTCTCCCTCCAGATGGATTTAAGCCTTGTGAATACCCGATAATCATACCTTCTATGGCATGGGGAGCACTTAGCATGGGCCAGCGTCCTAGCACTTTTCCTGTGTCCATTCAATTATCCTTCACAGCAGCCCGTATACTAATCCTCATTCTACAAATGAGAAAAGTGAGGCCCAGTGAATTGGAGTGACTTGTGCAAGGCCACACAGCTTTCAGGGGCAGCCCTGAATGGGCAGGTTCCAGGTTCCATGCTCTGAACCCCTGGGCTACACTGCCTTGCATGACCAAGTGCAGCTGCCTATTTTCATCCTTGACACTTCAGGGGTCCAAACTCTCTGCGCTAATGGGGCAGGTGGCCAGCTCTCCCTTACTTCCTATCCCAGCCATGCAGCTGCACAGAAAGGGAAGGGTTATGAGCTAGAAACATGTCTACCAGGGTGACCATCAGGGTTTTTTCAGAACAGAGAATTTCAAGGGGTGTAGGGCTATCATTGTGAAAAACAGTCCTGGGCAAACTGAGAAAATAGTTACACAGGTTCAAAACGGGGAGGGCACAGATCTCAGAGAAAGGGGCAGTTAACCCAAGCAGGCATGTCAAAAGCCGACCACTGCCATCATAAAGGCCTTCCCCACCTCTCCCCCCACTCATCCTCATGCCCCAAGCATGTGACTTTCTTCTTCTCTGTGTCATCTTGATTGGACGAGCCTAGCAGGGCAAGACAGAACCTGGGGTCTCGACAGAACCTGGGGTCTCTACAGACCCGCCGGGTCCAGGCAGCCAGTGGGAAAATTCCAGCAGTGACCCCAGGAAAAGTGTTGACAGGTGAGGAGAGAGGTAGAACAGTGTGTCTGCAGGCAACAGGCAGAGGCTAAAGCTGGAGCAGGGCAAGCCAGCGAGGTTCAGAAGTGAGTGTGCACCAGGAGGGCCGAGCAGGTGCCCCGGGAGGCAGGAGCAAACACCCAGAAGCCTGGTCGTAAGCCACAAGGTTCTAACTTTCTTCCACTCTTAAGAAATATGCCCCCATGTGGTATTGAAAATGCGCACTGGGTTAGGAGTCCTCTTAGTACTCAAATTCAGTTTTTACACTTTGAATAACCATATTATGTATCAAAAAATGTAAGACATGCAAACTCACTGAGTAACTGGGCCAGGAATAGGCCCAGTGTTAGCAGCATTACTGGTCAGAAAAAAACCCTGATGCTAGGATTATCTTTATACAGCATGAGAGCAGAGATGGAAGATCAGACAGAAGAAATTTCATGGGACCATCCTCAATTATGTCTATAGAGATTGATACATGATAGAAAGAATTTATGATGTAAAATTATATAGAGAGCAAGAACACAACAGTGCAAAGACAAGAAAAGTTAAAATTTATGTAAAGTCAAAAAGGACTGGAAAGGGCTATACCAAAAAGTTTTTTGCTGATGGGTATTTAGGTCATTTGTACTCTAGTTTTTTAATTTCCCATCATGTGTATTTATAATTTTTATGATTGAAAAAAATTATCTCAGCAGAACCCCCACTATTCATAAATGTCTTTTATGAAAACCGGGAAATACCCCCTCTTCTCAGTGTGGGTGAAGTTTTATGTGAGGGAGTTCTGGAGCCCAGAGTAAATAAATTCTGCTTTGTTCTCCCCTGACTTGCCTGAAAAGCGGAGACCAATGTACTTACTGTGTTAGCTGGCAGTGTGAAGTTTAGGGAAAAACTCTGGAAGAGAGAAGGAAGCATTAAAGTTCCCAGGAATAAGCAGACAGACTACCAACCCTTCCCCTAAACTTGCCTGACCCTGGCTGATTGCAACGGGACCCGTGGATCCCCTGGGCTCAGCCAGCGCGTCTTTGAAGCCAATCTCGGCCCCAGAGGTAGCGAAGGGGGGAGCCGAATTGGTCTCGCCCACTCTCCTGCCGCAGGTCCCGGACCACGGCCAGCTTAATGGGCTAGCCAGTGGGGCTATAGCCTGAGGGTCCTGACCCACCAGGGAAGCAAAAACATCATTAGAAATTCAGCCAAGTGCTGAAAATTGTTGTTTCTGAGAACTCCCTTCTGAGGTCAGGACTGTGTAAAGTTAGAAGTATATCGACGTTTTCTGCTCAGGGCCGGAAGTGAGACCACCCAAGGGTCTTGTGAGCCTCAAGAACATGTGATCCTCAAACCATCTTCAAAAGAGAGTTAACCTGATAAAGACAAGCCTTCCATTTTTGCCAAGTCCGATGCAGAGATTCTGGGCTCGAGCTGAACTGGTCAGGATGACAGAGGAGACGCTAAACCCTCACCACCCTTCCCCCATGCAGCACCCAGCTTCTCCTCTCCCCAAATACAGAGTCAATATTTAAAGATCCTGGGTTCAAGGTGGCACCACATTTTTAGCCTGCCCTGACACTCACTTATCTGTCTCAGGCCCTGCCCAAGTCTTCCCAGCGGCTCCTTTCTCCTCCTGTACCCCCCAGCCCACCCCATCCCCCACCCTGTCTTGAGTTTGGCGAGGCCAGGCTTCCCTGCTGCTGTCCACCAAGCCCCTTCCCCGCCTGTATGGGATCGATGCTTGGGCCTTGCTCTGACTCAGCTGGTGATACTTTCTGCTTCTTATTCCCTAGGCTGAAGGGGGCGTCTCTCTACTTAACTGACTCACAGTTCCTGTGTCTCGTCATGCTTAATTAACAGCTCCCTGGCTGGACCTTCGTTTAGCCCCAGCCTTCCCTGATCCCAGGTCCTGATATTTCCCGTGACCCTGTTTCATTCTAGAAACAACCTATCTGCCAAGTTTTTTAATTAAATTCTATCCAACACTAGGAATATTAAATATTCTGAAGAATCAAAGAATCCAAAAGACTCCTAGAAGTTTAGACCTGCGGTGTTACCAAGACCACTTTGCTCAAAATGCTCATTCTATTGAAAAGGAAACTGGGACCCAGGGATGCGTCAGAAGTTGCTTCATGGATAAATGGAAGCTGGTATAGTCTCCACCTCTTAAAACAAGCCAAATGAGCCCTGGCTATGTGATTCAAATCCAACCTGAAAGATGATTCTAGAGGAATCCCACTATATGCAAAATTGATGAAACTCCTATTTCAGACAGTTTACTGATGGGTTGGAGCTCAAGTGGGTTTGTGAATGAGAAAATCTCTTGCAAACGTAAAATGTTTCTAAACACTTTCAACATATTATCCCTCCTATCTCCTGTTCCAAAAAGTATGGTGCCTCGGCCAAGAGGCCCATCTGGTCAGCATGCTTCTATGGTGGCTTTGCTTATGCTTGTGTCTCTAAAGAACAAGGTGCTCTCACTTTGTAGGAGAGAAAACCAAGGCTTAAGAATGTGAACAGGTTGCCCAGGTCCGTATTCGTTAGCCATCACTAGAGCCAGGTCTTCTGGCCACAGACCTCTTTCCACCACTCCACGAGGCTTCTACACTCCTCTGAGAATTTCTTTGGATGCATGAGAGTCTTCAGGCTGACAGCTTTATGTACCTCTTTTTCCAGGACAATTTAAGAGCAAGTGGGACATCTGAGCCACTTTAGGTCAGGGTCCTTTTGTTCAAGGGGCCTAACCCTACCCTTCATGCTAATACTGACCAAGCCCACAGATACTATGGGGACACTTGATGGTCACTGTAGGACTAACACAGCTGCCCATAGCCTTATCTCATCAGTGAGCACTGGGTACTGATGTCAGTAGGCCCAAGACAAAGCTTCCTTTGGGGGAATGGCAGGGGAGGAGGGAAGGCAGTAACAAATGGGCCATTGCAGGCATTGTTTACCAACATTTCGATGATGAAGATTTTGGCCAATTTCAGAAAGACATTCATATTTTGTAAAAACACACTACAGTGCTGTCATGGAGAGAACAACATTGTATAGATTCAGGTGGAGAAGAATCCACTGTAGTGTTCTTTAGAAACAGCTGGGTAGGGTGAGGCAACCCTGGACTTGGAGGTCGAGTCCATACTCACTCACTTAGTAGCTGTGTGGTTTTGGACAAGTCGCCCAGCCTCTCTGGTCTCCATTTCCTCACCACAGATCTACTCCCAGACTCAGTTATCCCATCCACAAAACAGGGATACTTTCATCTTGGCCAGGCCACCTCACAGGATAAGCCCAAAGGAGACAGTGTTGATGACAGCTCCTTCCAAACTTGAAAATGCTTTAGGCCTCTGAGGGATCACCTGATATTGTCTTCTTCATGGCCTGCCCAGCACAGAACTAGGCACAGCAAACTCACATGGGAAATTCTTGTTGGATGGAATTGCATGCATGGATTAGCAATATTCAAAGTATGAGAATTCAATACACTTACTGCTAAAACTAATCTGAACCCTATGTAATATCTTCATAACAATTGTAAAGGCACATTAGGGTCTCAGTGGCTGAGTGTCACTGGTAATGAGTTTGCCAATTGTGAGGGGGAGGAGGGAGACACGGAATAATAACTCACTGTTATTGATGGAATGCTGTGTATCAAACATGGTACTCCAAACCCCTTGAGGTGAGCACTATATCCCCCCATCAGAGCTACCAACACTGAGACCAATTTAGGTTTCTGAAGGCCACCAGCTGGTAAGTGACAGAGTTTGGGTCATATGACAGTGCTTCCCAACTGCAGAGGCTGAATTTAACTCCTCTTAATAACCCCTTTAATAAATGAATCACAGGAACCTCTTCTGTTTTCCTTCCTAATTTAGGAAACGCCATTTGACTGAGTCACAATCAAGTATGTATCCCAAGTCCAAAAGGAAGGTGGAAAGCTTCTGATACAACTTAAGAACATCTGTGTTACTGATGATGTAACAAAAGGCAGATTGATAGAAGAAGGAAAAAAAGGCATCAATCGGCTCCACTGCTGCAACTAGGAAATTAATTTAGCTGAATCATCTATTCTGTACCGTTGTTGTATTTGCGTTTTAAGAGCAAAACCTTGATATTAAAATAAAAGATGAAATCAGCAAATATTAGGTGAGAATTCAAAAAAAAGATTAGTATTTTGCATATCCAAGCCCCTTTGACTCCTTGATCAAAGGGACAGTGTCATTTGGTAAAGCGAGGAGATATAAGCTTTAAAAATTTAGAAATTGTCTTCTGTAGAGAGAAATCAAGGTTAGGCTGAGAAAAGATGTTAACTCTCACTTACCATTGCTGATGTCCCTGCAAGAACCTTCTACAAATACCTATCCTTGGTGACCTTCTTTCTTGCTGATGTTATTGGCTTGTGTCTCCCATTCGTAGGAACATCCAACTGGGAGAGCGAGGGCACTAGGATGAGGCATGGTTCTAAGAGAGCCCGGCAAGCCATTTATCATCAGAGGAGTAGCCAATTCCTTGGCCCACCCCTCGAGACAGATGGACTTCTGTATATGTCATGGGGCATCCACCCTCTTTGCGTTCATTTTCTGTCCTTACTTTCCAGGCCCCTTCCTCCAGATATCTCTCTGCCTCAGCCAAGAAGCCACAGCTGGCCTGAGAGCTTCTGCAGCCAGCAGGCCTTTGGAAACAATAGGTTACACAAGGCTGAGCCTGACCACTCCATCCCCAGCTGACAAGCATCGGGCATTAACCACTCTCCTGGCACTGCTGGAGTCAAGAGTTACCAGCATCAATGTAGAGGATGCCTGGAAGATGGGCACTGGAGCCTGGTGGGGATTTTGAGGTAGAGATCTAGCTGCCACAGTAAACACACCAGTCAATGAGACTGCCTGGAAGGCTCCTAGAACTAGAAAGCAGCTGACATCAGATGTATCATCTTCCTTATGATTTCTCTGTTCTGAGTTTTTATACTCAGTGTATGATTTGTCACACTCTCTTTCCCTCTGCTCTGAGATGGCTGGCTGAGGATGACATGGAAGAAATTTCAGATGACCAGGAATGGACATGAATAAGAAACAAATCTTTGTTCTTTGAAGCCCATGAGATTTGGGGGTGGTTTGTTGTTGCAGCATAAGCTACCCTATCCCGACTGACACACTGGGTAGTAATACCTTTGCACCTGACACTTTAGGTTCAGAGGAGGAAATATACTTATTACCAATGACTACAAAAGGACAGAAGACATAAAAATTTGAGACACTACACAAATCACACAAAATAGTTGTATGTATTAAAGGGTTATATATTGAGACCGATCTGAGAGTTTGTGAAGACATGGTCCCAGGTTACTCTTCGCTGATGCAGTCCACAAAACTCCAAACATACCCAAAAGCCTCTCCATCTAAGTCAATCTAAAAAGTGTGTCCTTAATTACAGTGAGTCTCTGTCCTTGAGTTAGAAATGACCTTGCATCAGCCCTGGCAGGAAACAGATGGTCTACTCAATTCACTACACTCGTGGAGGGTTTATTGAAGGGACTATTATTAACGAGGCTAAAGTTCCCTCTGGGGGGATAGTGCAGCAAGCCAGGGTTAGAACATGGGGTCATTACCATCCCCAGGCCTGATGGGGCAAGTGGAAGGGGCAGCTGCCAGAGCCCTGAGAGGGAAGGCCACGACTTAGGAGCCCTGACCTCCAGGCTCCGAGCAGGTGGAGAAGGGCGGAGAGGGGTGCTGAAGGACAGACAGATGATGTCTACCACAGATCGCATCCAAGCCTTCAACTGTTGCAGCAGCAACCGTCTCCACAAAAATTACGTTGTTGGAATCCCAGCTTGTCTTTGTCCAAGAAGGGAAGCACCTTTGAAAGCCCTCTTTAGCTCAGCTCATGACCTTCTGAGACCAGTACAGGGCCCTGTTCTGGAGTCGGGACACTCGGGCACTCACCACAGTGGGAAGCCATAGACACGGTCCCCCGTCAATATCCTCCCTACGTTCCTGTGATAATAGGAGACAATTGTGACCAAGAGGACCAGTCTTGGCTGCATTAGTCATATAAGCCCAAGACACATCAATGAATCCACATCCTTTAATAAAACAATTCCTTCTCAGCAGAGACATATGCTACCTCCTCGCCACTTTTTCTTTGAAATTCACGTTATTTCATGAAATGCAAAATTACACAGAATAAAAAATACCCATATATTTATACATACATATTTTAAACAACTTCTTTCTTTTTAAAAGAAATCTTTTAGGCATTTGGAATTATTGTTCAGAAATTCAGACTTCAAGGGACCTTTCTAAACATACCTGCTGAAGCCAAGAGGACATTTGTTCACAAACCGAACAATACCAATGCCAGAAATCATATGGGAGTTATCAAATGGACCAGATCAATGGTAACTCCCAATGCAAATTTGCTAGTAAACGAGATGATACAAATTATTTAAGCAGGTTGAGCAACTCATGAGTCATAGGAATCTGTACTTTAGAGGGAAATAGTCTTACAGTGAATCAATGCACAGACTCATTTTCTGTTTGGAGAAATGCCACAAGCTAAAGTTGATTCCAGACCCTGACCCTGCACTGAGATGTAGGTTTTAGTGTCTGCAAGACAAGGTTACCCTAGAATTGGGTCAGGCAGGAGTCTGAGAACCCAAATATTCCATCGGTTCATCCTAAAGTAAATTCACAAACTGAAACTAGGAGTTCTGTGACACCCCTAAGGCCTGGCACCCAGTTGAAGGACAGCGAACAAGGCTGGAGCTTTGTTCTCTAACTCTTTCGTTTGTTTCCAAGAACGTGTACAGGGAGGCCCCTGAGCAGCTGGAAGAGCCAACACAGAGGGCCTGCATCTTCCTGGTAAGTGGACTTGCTTCTGTGAGGCCAGCCTGATGGTTCTCTGCAGAACCTGTGTCGTATGTAAATCCCATGAGTGTGAGCTTCTAGAGCAGCCACCTGGCCAGCCCCAGCTGCATCGGAGCTTAGCTTTACTGGGAATATGTCACTCACCAGAGGCCTAAATAAAGGTTTTCATAAATGCCCCATTGTTCCAAATGGGTCATGTGTTCATAATTATTGGAGCTGTGTGCTTTTAAAAATGTTCATACTAAAGAGATAAAGTGACGTACCATTGTGTCACGAGGGTGATAAAGGCCAAGGCAGACCCAACTCTGTCTCCGGCTTTCTCCCACTCTTCCCTGGAATACCTTCAGCTTAGTTAGACTCCTAAAGACTGAAACTTCAGAATTTTTATGCCCTTACAGAGGTGTACCCTTAACAGCCACCATGTATGTCCCGATTCTGGACTCAAATTTGTCAGACAACGTGAGACAAAATGAAACCCCAGAAAATACAGAAATCAGAGAAGTGGCATCCACCGCGGCAGGTGGGTGAGAGCTGAACCATGGGACAAGCGGCCACGTCTGCTGCCTGGAGGTTCACCCTGGGCCGGGTTGGTGATACAGCACGATATGAGAATGAAGGCTGAGCCTCAATCCATGGCCAGCAAAGACCAAAACGCAGCTTGGTGACAGCAGAGGCAAGAATGTCAGGCCAGTACAGTAGGACCTGTACAGTAAAGCTCTGGTCAGTAGGTCGGCATTTTCCACACTGCACTGATTAAGGCTTTGACCGCTGATCCTTTACATACATACATATATACAGACATATACTAGTCATAATAATAATGCTTTGATATGTTTTCTGTTTTAAGGAAAAAAATATTCCCATGCATTTCATGTACCTTTCTTTGTATTTTTCTATTTATTTTTTACTCCCAGCAGTCACTTTAATTAGACCTAGTCCTTTACGGGTATATTCCAATCATTAAAAAATATAACCTTTAACCCTTTACTTAAAATCATGTTGATTCATCTCAAAGGAATCCTGCTGTTTGGGAGCTATCTTAGCTCTAACTAACACTCCCAGTGTTCAACACCAACCAAACAAGACTTATGGTTATGTAAACATTATTTTAAAATTATTCCGACATAAATACTCTTTTAAAGCTAACACACCATAGCTTTTAGCTCATAATGCCCATAGACACCTTAATGAAATGCCATTCAAAACCACCTCATGGTTTAAATGATATCTTGAGGTTCTAAAATTATGTAAATATCATCCTCTACATTGCTGTAGAACAAGTGCCAAGTATGAATTCTGACTGCATGATGGGGATTCAATGCTAATTAATCTGAGTAAAGTTACAAGCGCACTCTTTAACCTGATTGGTTACAGGAAGTCAGCCGCGGACTGACTTGTTCCACAGGTGATGATTCTTACATAAATTATAAGTAAGCAATTCGCATCAGTGTTCACTTCATGAAGGACCCGGACAGGTCCTCATAACATGTCTTTGCACGACTTGCAAAGGCAGCTCGAATTGGTTGTCAAGGAGTCGAGGCTAACCACAGCAAGAGCTTCCAAAGCTGGAGAAAGAAATGTTCATGGAATCCCAAACACAGGTAGAGTTTTCTCAAAGACAGCAAGCCAAGCAGTTTCAGGATGAGTCAGGTTCTTCTCAACAAATGGAGACTGTCCCCAGCAATGGCTCTGCAGGGATTGATAGTGGATGTCCAACCTTAGCCCCCAAATGCAATTAGGAATGGAAGAAAACCCAAAGAGGCGCAAGGAGATCCAATGATGCAGAGAAAAGGCTGGAGGTCTCCTAACTTCATGACCATGGAAGTTCTTTTATACTCAAAGCTTCCTCCGTGCACTGCTTACCATGATGTCTTTCTGACGGCCATCCCACATTCTCAGGTTTCCTGGTTGTCATGTCCCTAGCAGAGAGAAAAGCAAAAGTCTCCAGCCAAATCTGTGAATAACAAATCAGCTAGAGCCAAGCCTTTATCCTCAATGCCCAGTGTAGATGGAAGATAGCCTGTGTTCCCAGGACACAGTCACATTGCCTGGAAGCTTAGAAGTGTATCTAGAGATAGAGGAATGACCAACCCAAGAGCTGGCCTTTTCTCCCATAGGGGCAGGGGACAAAGAGGATGGGTATGAACAGGCATAGCCTGACTGGCTAGTGACTTCCAACCTTGATCTTCTTTAAGAGCCTATGATCGATAATATTGTAGCCGAAATAAAAGGAACACTTTTTGTCCTCCTTCTTGACCAAACATCATCATATACTTATATCCAAATACATACCTTTAAGACTGGATTTTGAGTTTTTGTTTGAGAAAAATACTGTACACTGTTTTAGGGTAGTTTCACAAGGTGCTATTGTTGTAAAAACATTTTCAGTTTTGCATCTTTCAAGAACAATGACTTTATTTCCTCATGTGCAGGGCATCCTGGAACTTGGTGCTGGCGTATTGGGCATGAAAGCCTTTCTTGTTGATGGTGTCATCCGTGTGGAACCGAATCATCAGGGAATCCCCTGCAGAGTAGATTTCTTCCACTGGCTGAGGAAAAGGGAAAGGAGGACGATTTAGGTCTTTAAGTCAGTTGGCTGTGGGTGGAATTCAAAACAATGAGGATGAGTAAGAACTTTACACAAGGTTACAGGATGGCATTCTTGGCACCAGCAGCTCTGAAGAGCATCCGAACAAGCTCCCTTTCAAAGGAAACCATTGCAAAGTCTGCTCCAGAGAGCCATGCATGCCCTGCTCTTCCCAAGACAATCCACACGCATAGTTCATATAGAATCCATCATTTATTGAGCACATAATGGGCCCGACACTGAGATAAGCATGTTCGGACCTTATGCCATGTGAATTTTATAAGACAGGCACTGTCTGTTTTACATTTGAGGACACTGAGACTCAGGTTCACACAGACAGGTAGGACCTGGGCTCCGGTCTTTCTGTGCTCAGTGTACCAGTCATCACCCATCTCTCGGCAGTACATTATGATGTGTCTCCTGGGAGACCTAATACAAAGACTGCTGTTGAGGTCCATGCCCTGTCCAGGAATAAAAAGTGGGATGGAGCTACCACATTTGTCAGAAAGGTTTTGCCAGGCGGTGTAGGAATGGGAATCAGGTTTCCAGACTGCTCTCTGCCAGATAACAGTTGAGCCAAACTGGGTTTCCCACACGTTTCGGGGCTCAGCAATCCCCCAAGTGCTTCCATTCTACGCGAACCCTGGGGTGTGAAAAATTTTCTCTAAGGCACTGCAACTGGTTGAGCCACACTTTGTTAACCTTACTTTATTGGAGGGTGAAGGAAGATGAAGGGAAACCATTCTACAACATGTAAATGCCAATTCAAGTGCCTGTTTAGCAATAAATAACTGGTGACTCCAGAGTGATGTGATGTTCATCTAAGTAATGTTAAAAAAAAAGCTTGAGTGAAGAACCCTGGAGGCAAAGAAAAGGAGAGGGCTTGAGGCCCAGTATGGGTAACACCCCACTTGGCGAGGTCAGGGAGTGACCAGGACACCGTCCTGGCTGGTTCACACCCTTTTATTGAATGCCAACTACCTGCTAGGCCCTATATCAGGGCCTCAGAAAACAGTAGAAAAAGCAGGCCTGACCCATCCGAGCTAGGTGGTCTAAGAAAGAGAAGATGATAAAAAAAAAAGACAATGGCCTTGAGCATAACTATTATGTTAATAATAAGAAAGCGGTCTGTCATTTTCGCAAGCATTTGGTTTTGCTGGGAGAGAGAACTGTGAATATGCATAAGCATTATTATTTTTAAAGCCTAAAGGTGGAATAAAAATGGGGGGGTGGGTGGAGGGAGATCTTTTGCAGAATTAGGTGGGCAAGTCCTCAAATGAAGGGTGCCCTTATGTGGTTGATCTTGCACGAGGATTTCGTGAACTAGCCCCCGGCTACTTCCCACCCTCCTCTCTGACCACTCTCCCAGCGGGCACACCACTCCAACAGGACGGCCGCTTGGCTGTCGCGAATAAGCGGCAAGGGCAGCTAGGACTCAGACCTAGGTGAGCTCGACTCCAAAGCACATGCCCTTGCTCAGACTCACCCCAGAGCCACAGAAGCGGCCGAGCCTGGGCGCGGTGCTGTCGTAGCCGTCATAAGCTTCCATGTAGTCATAGCCACAGTCAGCCTCCTCCTCGACTTCGAAGGTCCGGAATATCAACTCCACGCCATAGCCGTCCTCGGCCACAATCACCCAGTCGCAGTGGGCCTGGCTTGGGTAGTTGCTGTCCCCAAACTGAGCATGGGAATAGAGCTGTTTGGTCTGCACTTCCGCTTTCAGCCTGCCCCCGCACTCTGGAGCAGAGAGAGGACCGTGATGCGCCCTCGGCAAAGAGAACCTACGGGCCATGCCACATACACACACACACACACACACACACACACACCACACCCTCCTCCCCACTCCTGGACCTCTTCTCCTCACCCCACCACACAGGTCAGCTTCCTCTACAACACCTTGGGCATGCCCTGCGGGACAGGCTGGGCAACGCTCATCATCCCATTTTACAGAGGCGGGCACAGAGACCCATGGCTCCGAGGTCAGGATTCACTGGGGAGTGCGGAGCTCCAAACTGGCCCTCCCAACTCAAGGTCCCATGCCCCCGGGTTGGGCCAAATAAGACCTCGGGATACTTGAGCACACTACTGAGAAAAAGCTGGCTGCTTCCTTTCTCTCTCCGGTTATGGAGGCATGGGACCAAAGGATGTCTGATAGCAGCAGGGTCTTCAGCACCTCACTCCCTGGAGGTGCTAGAAGTATCTGAGAAGGGCTCACACCTGATGGTCCAGTCCACACCAGCCCCACAGACGTATGATAATATGCTATTTTGCCAACAGAGGGCACCAGAAGCATAGCAGGAGGGCTACCAAGTCCCCAAATCTAGAAACCTCAGAATCCAATTGACTCGTTCTTGCTTCTGGAAGTACTGCCTACAGGTTGACTTTGAGGAGCCAGTGGTGGTCACAGGTGAGCTGCATCTCGGACTACGGGCTTCTCCTCTGGATCTTTGGCTTTGCCTTTTTTTTTTTTTTACTGGGACAGTGACCTTGATTGACTTGGTTCCTATGCTAGTTTGTGCCACACCTGAGACCACATAACATAAATGGACAACTGAGACTGGTCAAAGATCAGAAAGCACCTCAGTTCTGGAGACCAATTCCTCCACGTGCTCCATGCCTCCAAGGGGCCCAGAGCTCACCGTGGTGTGGATTCTGTTCTGTCTGGTCTCTAACACTCCCAGGCCCAGCTCGGGTTCCATGCCTAGCTGACCAATTGGCGATTCTTAAGCCCATGTTTGCTGTGGCTTCGAATTCCTTCCAGGTCTGAGCTGTCTTTGGGAACTCTCAAATTCCTGAGATGTGGTGCCAAGGAAATGAGCACTGAGTGGGGCAGCACCTTCCACGAGTCCCTCCAGATCTGCTCCTCCCTTTCCCACCTGCTCCAGGTCCCTAGAGGCTGACCTTTAAGTCTCCATTAAGGAGCCCTTTGCCCATTGCCTTCCCAGAGAAAGGGGTTCAGCCAACGGCAGATCAGAGGGAGGGAGGAGCGAGGGCTGAGGGTGCGTCACCCCTGGCTGGCTCCCTCCCTCGGAGTCACCACACTCTGCCCCTTTCCTTGAGGTCCTCTACACACAGCCCTCTCTCTCCAGGTTCAGAATCCACTCTCCCTCTAGACCTGCTGCAGGAACAGCCTTGAGGTTCCCAGCCCTGCTGGCTGCACTGTCCCTTGTGGTTTCCCCACACCCTATCCAACCCTTTGTCAACAGAACCCTTATTAAAAGCTCCTCAAATAACGACTCTGTTTTTGTGTGCCCTTGTTTCCTACGCAGGCCCCATGGCACTGCAAGTACCTACGCTTCTGGTCTCCATCTGGAGGGGACAAGAAGGGAAAATCTCTGGTCAGTGGTTTAACCTTCTCTGGGGGCATCTAGATATCCTCAGAGGTGTTGAGAGGGTTTCATAAACTGTGAAGTGATGTCTGCCGGGAGGAGGCAGACCGAAGTGCCCGAGGAAGCTGGTTACCGTTGTGTTTGCCTGATCCACATTTTCTGACTCAGAAAAAAACCTGGGGGGATGGGCTCTAGAAATGCTCAAAGGCCCCAGGGTCCTGATCTGAGACACACAGCCCCATAGAGCTGAGTGGCGTGTGGCAGCCACCCAGCCTTGCCAAGGACTGCCTGCAAATGCCAGCATCAAAGGGGCAAATTCGCTCCCAGGGGTTCTGTGCCCAGGTGGCAACATTTTAAGGGCTAAAGAGCAGAGCCAGCTTTCTTACTCACATTCTCCTACCTAAAGAAGAAGATAAGTTATAAGCATACACATTTTTCTACAAAGGACTCAATAAAGCTATTCACATTTTGAGTGGAGGAAAAATTAATGGAGAACATTTTCCATTTTCCTGAACTGGTCCCTCGGTGGGAGTGGGGTGGGGGGACTATACTCCACCCCTCAGCAACCTGCCTTTCAAATTTCACAGACCAGAAAAATTACACATGAAAGTTATAAAGGGAGGGAGGGAGGAAAGGAGGGTGGGAGAAAAACCAACAAATGGTTGCCCACTTAAAATTTTGTCAGTTAAGGACATTAATAAGAAACAACCCTTCCCCTGCCATTGCCAAGCTTTTTTTTTTTTTTTGCAGTTTTCACTGGTTCTTTTTATTGGTATGATGTTTTAGGAATATGCCATGTTATCAATATGGAGTCCTATAAATAGCAACACTTTATATATATATATTTATTTTTTATTTTTATTGATACAACACCATACAGGCACATGCATGTTTAACATGCAAACATTCTGTACATGGTGCACAATCAATGGCTCACAGTAGCATCCCACGCCGACGTTCATTGTCGAAGGCACACCCCGTCACACGCCTTCTTCCCCTGGCTGCACGGCCACCCCCCGGGTCCTCTCCCCCCTTGGTCACCCTCCTCCCCCTGTGGGACATGGGAGTCAGCTTACGGCCCCACGCACCTGTGCTGTGCAGGGCCTGGAAGCCCTTCCTCTGCACCGAGGCATCCGAATAAAACCTGAGAAACAGGCTGCTGCTCGACGCCACCACGGGGTCCGGCTTCTTGCTGCCGCAGAAGCGGCCAAGCACGGGGGCGCGGCTGTCCGGCCCATCGTAGGCCTCCAGGTGGTCGTATGCGCACTCCCGGTGCTGCTCCACCTCAAACTCACTAAACGTCTGCGGACAGAGGAGTACACAGTAAGGCAAGGGCCTGCCCGGCGGGGGCGGGGGAGGAAGGGGCGCGGCCTGGCAGCGGCCGCCCAGCCGGCTGTGCGGAGTGGGGTGTGGAACCCACGCCTGCCGGGGGGCCGGAGACCGTCACAAAGAAGGGCTCAGCTCAGCTCCTGCTACGGTGACCTTGCAGGTGAGACGGTGGCGGTTCAGAGGGCTTCGAGGCTTGTGGACATTTGACAGCCGCGCGGCTTTCGACCGCCCAGCTCTGCGTTCCCTCCACCCCATCCCACAGCTCCTCCTGGCTGAATAATAGGGGCCAGACCGAGTACTCTCTCGGCCACAAGCTGATTCAAGTGCTTTACCCGTGCCACCTCGTTTCATCCTCAGGACCCTGTGATGTGTGTACCATCATAATCCCCATTATGCAGATGGGGAAATGGAGGCTCAGAGATGTTAGATGGCCTGTCCGAGGTCACACGGTCGTAGAGCTGGGCCCGATGCAGGCAGTCAGCCTGCAGAGACCCACTCTGAACCCGTGCGCTATCCTGTGTGGTCCTTCAGTAGGAACCATACTGCCAAGGCTTTAGGCTGACGACATGAAGGACGCACTGCTCTGTGTCGCTGCCCTCCTAGGACCGTCTTTAGTAGAGTGTTTCTTGCATGGTCTTGCATGCTGGGCCCCATGCATCATCTCATTATCTCGCTGAACTCTGTCAACAACCCTTCCCAACGGTAATCGGGAAGAGTTATTATTATTCCGAATTTGCAGAAGGGGAAACTGAGCCTGAGAGAGGTTGGGGCGGGGGAGGGGGGAGGGGGGGCTTGCGCGAGCTCACACAGCTAGAGAAGGATGAGCCTGAGGCCCAGCCAGCCTGAATCTGGCCCACCCACCCCCCCAGCCCCACCAGGCTGTATGGCCTCCCGATCCTCCCTGTCCCCCTAAAGACTGCCTGCTAACACTGGCCAGGGGAGCCCCACAATTTCAAGCTGAATGTTCAGGATGGCTTTCCAAGGGCCGCAGTTCCCTGAATGCAGGGCTCCTTGGACACTGGGCAGGTGGCTGACAGTGGGCTGCACACAGCTATGAGGAGATGGGCCAAGGTCAGAGGGGACAGTGTGAAGTGAAGACTGGCGGCAAAGGACAGAGGAGGGAGAGAGAGACCTTCGTGGGAGGGGGTCTCCATTCAAAGGTGGGGGCTGAGGGGGGTAGCACAGGATGGAGGAAGGGAGGGGGAAGCAGAGGGGTTGTTACCTATTAATCGTGCCGGCTTCCATAGAAACGATGGACACAACTGAAATAGGCACAGCCCTTTACACCTGATGAGAAAAGGAGCTTTGGGCCTGGAGAGGATGGGTAAAGAAACTGGGCAGGAGCAGAAATGGAGAAAGGAGGGGCCCCATGGTGGGTGGGTAATGCAATGAGAGGGAGATGGTGGGCGAGGAGGCAGGGTAGCCCCAAAGTGCCCATGACACACTGCCTCTGTCTCCATGCAGTAAAACATCAACTTTCTAAAGAAGGATTCAACTCACATTCTGTGACAGCAACAACACAGAGCAGAATCAATCCATCCAGCATCCAGTTCCTAAGAGCATGGCTTTAAAACCAGGACATGTGTGTAAGAACTTCAGATAAATTTGAGGTCCGGGCTAACTCTGGCTGCTGTGATCTTTAGCCCCTATACTTTAGTTCTTGCACTGTGACAAATACCCAAAAAACAAAACAAAACAAAACAAAAAACATTTGCAGCAACTACCAAAAATGCTTGGCCCTTAAGTGGAAGCAGGCTGTCAGTTGTGCAGGGGGCCCTTGCGGTCATTTGCCATTGCGAATGTTCTCCAGCAGATGGCAGTCTTGGAGCAGGTGTGCCTTTCTCCAAGAAACTCTATCTCTCCCTCACCCAGGTTCAAGGCTGCTGTGATGCAGGGGAGAGCTCTCTTAGGAGAGCAGCAGCAGCATTTCCCACAGGGCAGCCCCTGGATGAGGCGCTGCCCCTGCCAGGGCACAGGCTGACTCCAGCATCTCTAGGTTTGCACTGAGGGAGCCTGTAAGCACCCTGTGTTCAGGGACCCTGTCTCCCCACCTCTCTACAGCCGTGCCTGGTCCAGGGAACATCTACATCCATACTCCAACCCGAGAGCCCTGTCCCAGGGCCACCTACCAGCCTCACCTTCTCCTCTACATCACTCTCACCAAATAGACACCCTGTGAGGTTCTGGGCAATTGTCTAGTTATCATCAGGTCCTCCTTCGGCCTTTCCCATTCTCCCTGCATTATCAGTGCATCATTCATAAGGACACACTTATGCCTTCTTAAGAGCTTGCTCATCTCCAGAGTCAGAACAACCCATTTTAAAAAAAGAGGACAACTTCTCCAGCTGGCAAGAGGGTTGGTCTTATTCTCCAAGATCTGGGAGTCCCCGGGGATTGGGAATGAGCCTTGCAGAAAGACTTGCTTCTCCTTTGAAATAACGGAGAATGGTGTACAGACCAAGAATAGCTTGCATGGGCGGGACTTTAAATAAAGGTTTGGAAGATATATACAGATATATGAGAGAATTAGCATATCATGAAGTGAAAAAAAATGTGAATTGTTGAAGAATATGAAAGCTAAGATTCTACTTGATTAACCTAAGTCAGAAAAAGGATATATATTTTTTCGATGCACGTACATACCTGATTGTGTGTGCATAGGAAATTTCTGAAAGGCTTCACAATAAAATGTTCAGAGTGGGAATGGGGGAACCTAAGAATCGTTGATTTCCATTTTCCAACTTTTGGTGCCGATTAAGCTTTTTTCACCTTGAGAATGCATTTTTGGTAACAATTAAGAAACGAAGACAATTGAGTCTCAAGCAGCACTGCAGACCTGTGGGCGAGCGCTTGCAGCTGGGGGCCACCGTGAACAGATGCTTCTTATTGAGCTTTTCTCATAAGCACCCCGTGCCGAGGGTGTCACGTGCACCCACCCAATAGCTGCACAAGGTGCACCCCAACTTTCAAAGAATGAAACCAAGACCTGGTGACAATGAATAACTTCCCCAAGTTTCAGACCTGGGAAGTGGCAGAGGCTTGAACTCACATCTGTCTGACACCAGAGTCCATGTTCTTAATAAATTACAATAACGACTCACGAGTTTCACCCTGTGTCCCGCGGTTGAGGAGATATTCCAGGTGCACTCCCTCCGGCTGGGGTACTTGTCAGGCCAGTTGGGGCTTGCCAGAGTTCCCTCCACACTGCTGATCTTGTGCTGGCAGCCAGCTGGAATGAAAGGGGAGCAGACACCGAGAGAAATCACCAATTGTGGGCAGTACCAACAGCTTCCTAGGAGAGTCTCCTCTCTGCTCTTCCATTTGTCGCATGATCATTATCAGATGGGGCCAGGGCAGTCAGCCTGAATCAGAGATTTGCCTATTTATCTGAACTGCCTTTGCTTCCTGCCTGCTGGCTCAGGAGTCAGGCCGTCTTTCCTGCTATCACGGCTCACGTGGTGGCTATCGCTGGAAGTACGGTGGAGCTTGTAGTTAAGCTCCCATGGACCTGGGTTCAAATCCCGTTTCATCTCCTACAGGCACCAACAGGGGCAGCCGCTCAGCTCCCTGGACATTTGCTCCTGCAACCCCCACCCCATCCAGGGGAACCATACAAAGGAGGCAACCGCTGTTGGGCCAGTGGAACCTTGTAGAGTTTATGACCCTCCGTGTCCTCCCGGCAACCACAGGAGGCAGGCTTTGTCCAGACCCACTTCTCTAGGGTTGGACAAAGAGTTTGTAAGTTCAAAATGACAGTTCCCTCCAAATCTTCCCTCAGTCCTAGGGCTGAGAGGGAGCCGAAGGCAGGGAGGTGGGCCGACCCCAGCTCCTGGAGATGTCAGATCTCATCCTTCAGTGTTCCAGGCAGGCCTGGCCAGACTCTGCAGCACCCCAGCGAGTCAGGGGTGGGCAGTTTTCATCTCCCCCCACCTGGAATGGTTGACAGGGCTCCGAGGCTGGGGTGCAGGCCTGGGGGCCTCTGCGGTTATCAGAGAGTATCAAAAAGCCTTTGCCGGGCAGGCTGAGAACAGAGCGGAGGCTTTTCCTAGAGTACCTGAACACTCAAAGCCACCTGGCCCTGAAGAATCGCCATCAGTGAATGGAGCAGGGAGCGAAGCTTCCCCAAATTCTATCTTACTATTAGACTTGCATATGTTAAATGCCACTGCAACAAGGATGGCTATTTACTGACATTTTAAAAGCTTAATTTGTGCCAGAGTTTCTGAAATACTTTCTAGAGATCCTCTCAGTTGGTCCTCACAAAAACTTTCAGAAGGAGGCTAACAGAAGAGGGACAAGGCTCAGAGAGCCCGAGTAACTCGCCCAAGGTCACACACAGCCACTAAGTGGCAGAGCCAGGATTTAAACTGAGGTGGTCTGATTCTGGGCTTCTGGGCTTAACTGCTTTGCAATAATAAGGCAGTGGAAAGCAGCAGGGGGTCCCCCAGGAGGCTCCTGAAGGTGTGAGCAGCCCTGGGGGAGATGCTCCCCAGCAGCAGCTCCAGGGAGCCCCCGAGCTGGGAGGGCAGCAGCAGACCTCAGCGTGGCCTTCCTGTCTCGACCATCTCCACTCTAGGCCTGATGGCTCAGGGCTCTGTGCGTGGAGGAAGGGGCCCCCTCGCTCACTTGCTCACGCTGGCACACTCAAGCGCTGAGGTTACCCCTCGCCACTGGCACTAGCAGCCTCACCCTCTTTACAGTCGTGCCCATTCTCGTGGAGCTGGTAGCCGCTCCTGCACCGGCACACGTAGCTCCCAAACGTGTTGACGCACTCGTGCTGGCACCCGCCGTTGTCCTTGGCACATTCGTCCTTGTCTGGGGAGATAAGGGGCTCTCCTAAGAGGAACTGCCAACTTGGGAGTGTACCCCATGGCTCAGAAACCCGCTCAGAAGTGGCCTCCTCCAGGAAGCCTCCCTGATTAACCACTGACTCTAACTATCCCTTTATGAGGGGACGGAGAGGATCAGCTTTTGCACCTCCAATTTTTGGGGTATCACTTGGTCCTAGTAGGCACTGAACTCCCCGGGATCCCAAAGCACATTCTCCCATACCCAAGAAGCTCCCTGAAGGGTAGGCTAATATTATTAATATTAATAGCTGTGATAATAAAAATAGCTAGCATTTATTGAGTGTTGACTATGGACTAGGCACTGCCTCAAGCATTCTCTACCCATTATCTGAGTTAATTAAAGAAAAGGAAGCCGAAGCTGGAGGATGCTAACCAGCCGAGGGTGCTGGGTGAGCGAGCGGACGGTGGGGCGCAGAGGCCTGGGCTCACAGTCTGTGACCCCACACCTCGTCCTGCAGGGGTGCAGGGAGCAGGCGAGTGAGGGGCCGGGGGGGGGGGCGCTGGGGGTAGCGGCCTGCAGGCTCCAAGGCCGAGCACTAACTGGCGCCACCACTTCTGGCTTCAGTTCCTGACCCCTGAGCCGCAGTCCCTGCCAAATGGAGACAAGAATGGTGTCCTTTCTGCACAGGGCCATAAGGAAGAGTGAATGAATCAGTGCAGTGTCTGCTTTTGTTATTGTTATGTCTTCACTCGTGTGAGCTGTCACTATGATGGGTCTTGTATCTCAAGCCAGCACCGTGCATAGCCCTCCCCTAAATCAATTCTTTTCATAATAACCTGCCTCCCCGGCCCCCTGGGCATAACCTCATGGGCCAGTCGTGTCTCTGTCCCTCTCTGTACCCTCTGCCCACTGCGACCAGTGAACCCTTTATAGTTCAGTCTCACCTTCTTATTTCAGGAGGACAACTAAGGATACTTAGCGAAGAGCAGAAGAGCCCGCCCCACACGTAAGCACAGGAACCTCTTATCTTCCTCCACCGAGTCCCTCCTGGCAGGCAACCTCCCCATCCTCACCCCACCTCTGACCTATTCCACTGCCCACACGGGGACTGTACCCCTCCTTCGAGACCCTGGCTCTCTCTCCTTTGAGCTGTCTCCTGCCCCATCCATCCATCTCCTGGATGGTGGGGGTGGAGCGGCCGCTCTCGTCCACCCCCGGCCCCCCGAGCCCATGCTCCCGGTAGGCTCAGCTGTCAGATGTGGCCCCATGTTCAGGGACCTGCAGGGGACCCCACCTCCTGTCCCCTCGGGCCCCACTCCTGCAGCCTGGGCCTCAGGGGCCTGGAGATCCGGCCACCTGGCCGGGCCCATCTTGTCTCCTTGGCTTCGCAGCCTGGGGCTTGGCAGACCTGCCTACCTGAGAAGAAGTGGGCCCTGAAGCCGCGCTTGGAGACCGTGTTGTCGGACTTGAACTCCACGCGCATGTTGTTGCTCTGCGAGGTGATGACCTCGGGCCTCTCGGAGCCGCAGAACTTGCCGTGCAGCCGGGCGTCGGCGGACAGGCCGCTGCTCACTTCCACGAAGTCGTACTTGCAGACCTGCCAGGGCGTGGTGGGAAGGCATCCCTGGTCCCAGTCCCCTAGTGCACTGCGGCCTCCCCTTCCTGAGAGCTGGACGCTGCCAGTGGCCAGAGATCTCAGCCTGGTCCCAGGCACCCCTAGCTCTTACTTAGCTGGTCACTGGAATGAGTTCCAGGAGCCTCAGAGCCAGAGGCCAACAGGGGGCCCTGGTTTTCCAGCTGAGGCCTGTGGAGGCCCCACTTCTTGATACACACCCACACCCTAGAGTCTTGCTTTTATTTCAAATTGCATTTGAAGAAAGGGCCCCCATTGCTAAGAAAGAAGAGGAAGAAGGAGGAGGGGAGAAGTTTGCAAACCACTTGAACAATCCAATTCAATTATTTTTTCATGTGGAGAAAATGAAGCTCAGAAAGGAAAAGACACTCGTCTGAGGTCCCACAGCTCAGCAGTGGTAGAGGCAAGACTAGAATCCTGCCTGCTGTTGCAATGATTTTTTTCAAAATGAACCTGCATGCTAAGCGATCTGATCAATTGCTTTCAAGGGTTTGTTTGGTCCATGCAATGTCCACTTTGGGTAAGGCTCTCATGGGCACAGGTGCCTCCGTGCACCGGGTCAATGACACTGGGGTCGCTTCTCTGTACCTAGAGGCCTCACCGGTCGAATGAGCGCCAAGCTGGTGCTGCTGTCAAGGTGAGTCCTTCCGAGAACCCAGCCTGGCCCAGGCATGGGGAGAGTAGAGAAGAGCCTGTGTGTGGGGGGGTTCCTCCAGCCTGAGAGGCAACTGTGGGGCATGCCTACCTAGCACTCTGGCTCTGCAGCTCTGCCCGGACATCAGCTGATTGGTCACTGTTACGGGCTGAATTGTGTCCAACCCCCAATCCCTCTCCCAAAAGGCATGTTCCAGTCCTAACCTTCTGTTCCATGAATGCAACCCTATTTGGAAATAGGGTCTTTGAAGATGTGATTAGCTAAAATGAGATCTAATTGGATTAGGACAGGCCCTAATAACATATAACTGGAGTCCTTACAGGGAGAGGTGAGGACACAGCTGAGAGACACAGGGGAGAAGACCATGAAATGATAAGGGATGACAAGCATTGCCAGCAAACCTCCAGAAGCTAGGATGCAGCAAGGAAGTATTCACCCCTACCGGTTTCTGAGAGAGCAGGCCCCTACGGACAACCTGATTTGGAGCTTTGAGCCTCCAGAACTGAGGAAATAAAGTTCTGTTGCTTTAAGCCACCCAGTTGGTACTTTCTTAGGGTAGCCCTGGGAAACTAAGAGTCACATTTCCCAGGGAGCCCCATAGCACTGCCCAGGGGAGGAGACAGGTCATTTATATCATCCTTGACACCAGCTGCACCTCACCCCCTTCCTTCTCCATCCCTTCTTCCCAAGAGGACCCCAGACCTCAGATTCTCACCCCAGGAGACACACCTGTCCCAACCACCCCCATCCCCAAGACCTGCCTCCTCCACTCCTGTCCTGATTTCCCTTGGATTTCTGAGTGACAAAGGGTCAGAGGAGCAAAAGCCATGGAAGACGAGAAGCCAAAACCACTAGAGGAAATGCACGCGCGCGCCCAGATTCCACCTAGCTGTAAGCGTCTGTGACTCTAGGAGTCCCCAGTTCCAGCACGGCCATTCCGTGCCTGCTGAGCCCCTCCCTGGTCTCCAGTTCTGAGCTACAGCTCAGCACCAGCCCCAGACGATTAGAGAGAAGAAACATACATCGTTGCCTTCCAGTTCAAAGGCTTCGAACTGAAGGGAGATGCGGTACTGAGTGGGCGCCACCACCTGCCAGACACAGTTTTTGTTCATGGGGTATTCCTTCGGCCACCCGGGGCTGGTGATGGTTCCGTTCAGCTTGGTAATGAAGCCGCCACAGGCCACTGCAGAGGGGAGACAGGAACGAGACTCGTTTGGTTTTAGTTCTAAGTGACTGCAATTTCCCCCAAGCAACAATAATCCCTGCTGTTCTTTAATTAAAAAAAAAAAAAAAAAAACACGTTAGACAATCTGAACTGATTAACTCAGCTTCCTTCCTGAGTCTGTTTTAACTGAGGATTTGGGGGTCGGGGGAGGAAGTTGGGGGCCAGTCTTCACTGCTTTCGGAAATGATGGTGCACCTGTGCTACCTGTCACCTGGGGCATAGTTGGGGGCTCCACATGACTTGAACCAAAGAAGGGTTAAAAATGTTTGCACTGAGCCATATGCCACGCACCTACTTATGTAAACAAGCAGATTCAGGCAGGAGCCCACCGGCCAGGCTGAAGCACAGTGACCAGAATGGGCTACCAGTGAGTCGCTCCAGTAACGCTCACAGCTCTTCATTTTTATTTGCTAACTTAATATCATGTGAATTTTACAGCATCACAGAAGAAAATAAACGATGGTCCCAGCTTCACTGTTTCTAGGGTGGAACCTGCGTAACTTTGGCAGTTCTCTCCCATTTGCACCTGTCATAGAGTTGTTTCTCCCTCTGTCCATTGTTACTTCACAGCCAACCCGCTGCCGGCGTCTGTCCCACGGCTCCCTACAGCTTGTCCCCTCTCCCCTCTCACTCGGGGTTGGGGGGTCAGTACCCACCTTCACACGTCTTCTGGTCGGGGGCCAGCTCGTAGCCAGGGTCACACCCGCACTTGTAGCTGCCCAGCGTGTTCACGCAGCGCTGCTCACACCCACCATGGTCCAGCCAGGAGCACTCATCCACCTCTGCGGGGAGGACGGGGCCTGGGCTAAGCCACCGGAGGCCGCCTCACTGTGTCCCCTTCCCTTCCACCCCGGGGCCCCCATCCCAGAGGGGGACTTGAGAAAAAGTAAATGTCCCCTAAGGGCAAGAATGGTTCCACACACCCAGGAGTCCCCGTCTGTGTCAGAAAAACTGGCGGCGGTTACAGCAAAGGGTGTCATCTGGACAACACAAGCGAGAATAACTCGTTAGCCGAGAACAGGGACCCACATAATTTAATTTTTCGAGGTGCTCAGTCAGTAGTATTCATTTGTGATTCAAAAACAACTCAGCTGGTTTTAGGCCAAAGACTTAGTCCATTTTAATGCCATGGAATTGGGAACTTCCTCCCCAGAAATGGGGAGCTGTTTGAGGGCAATAACTAAAAGGTAAGGACAAAAGAACCCATTGTTGACTGAAGACATGTTAATAGGATCTAGAGCCAGAACCTATTATTTAACATCCATATACATAATCTTCTGTGCACGGGGAGATGTCAAGGCCACAGAAAGCACTGGGCTCCTAGGTTATGAGTGTCCAGGAGAGGCCACAGGGAGAGGCACCCTGTGGGATCGGCTCTGGCAAGTGTCCGCTAATGTCTTTGGAAATTAAATAATGGCAAGTAGGATGCCATAAGTGCCGTCCATTGGGGAATCTCCCCAGACACATCAGCCTATATACCATGGAAGAAAAGAAAAACCCAAGTATTGGGTATCTTCAAGAAGAGTTTAGAAATAAAAAGAAAAAGACCCTTCTCCTCCTTTGCCAACCATGGTACATCTATCACTGAAAGAGAAACTGCAGGTCATGACCTCATAGAGCTAATGGAGTCTCTTGAGGGAGCAACTAAATACTGAGATATGGTCCCTCCCTGCCCCCACCCCTACCCCAAATTTCCAATCTAGAAAGAAGAAGGCAGGGGAGGTTCATGACACCATGGAAGGTAGGGAGAAGGCAAACACAGAGCTGGTCACCAGATTTGGAAAGACTTCATGATGCACAAAATAAAAGGATTCTGAAAAGATAGCAAGTTCTGCCACCTTGGGCAGGGACCCTTTTAATAATACTTATGATATGGGCTTTTCAGACCCTCCTGAAAACTCCTAGAGATGGTGTTCTCACTAAATTCAAAGCTATATCTGGGGTCACAGTCCCACTCTGTGAAACATTGAACTCGTTGGGCCTAGCTCTGCACTGTAGGACAGAAAATGCAAGCCCTTCAATCCTCATGCCTCCCTCAACTCTGCCCTTTCAAATTCAAATAAATCCATTTCCTTCAAGTCTTCCGAGTCCCTAGTTGCTCTCCTCTGGGTTAAAGAAGGAGCTATGAACATCCCCTCATTTCACATGGTGAATAGTAAATTTAGGTAATTCTAACAGTGTTGTTTTCTTGGGTTCAACAAAGACTTAAATAATGGTCAATAAGGAAGACTGAGTTAGGAAGACATGTCCTAGGCAGAGGATTGGGGTTGTTCACAGCTGAAATAATGTAAATATTAAGTAAGCTAAAATAGCAATAATATGCAATTATTTGGTTATCACTTTACAATATGCAAAGCACTTTCTTATACATTTTCAAGAAAGTACAGAAGAAGAACAGACAAGAAGGCATTGTGGAGGGATCCAGGCTTTGGAGTGAGTCAAGCAGACCTGGATTCCACTCAGATGATCCATCGATAAACTGGGTAAACTCAGGCTGGTGATTTAACATCTCTGAGCCTCTTTCCTGCTTTGAAATGAGAAAAATAATACCTGCTTCTAGGGTTGCCATGAGGATTGAAGACGACACATGGAATTGGTACTCAGATGATCAATACACAGGAGCTATCACTATAGAAGACAGTGGAGTTGCTTTTGAGATTCTAGCGGGTAGAGTGACAGGATGATGGAGGGAGGGAAAAGGATTAGGGTACTTGGGCATACCTGAATCAGGTGAGAGTGGAGCAGAATAGGCCAGAATAATCTGGGAGAGTGGGGGTGGGGGTGAGAAGGTGACAAGGCAGGAATAGAAAGTAGGAAAATGCATCAAGGATGAGTCAATGAAGGAAGATCAGATGGGCAGTGGGGAGGTACAGCAGATTACAGAAACCTGATTGATGAACATGGGAAGAAGACAGAAGGAAACTGAGAAAAGAGTCCATCAGAATAGACTAAGATAACAAAGGATAAGGGGGTTGGGGCCTCTGATGCCAAGAAGATGCTGTGACTGTGAACAGGACACACGTACGTCTTAGGCAAGAAGGGACGATGGATGAACAATCTTAGAGCTCTCTTAGTCATGAGGATGGAGGTGGGTGGGGGTGTGGAATGGACTTGGGCCCAAATCAAAGGGAATATAATTCCTACAGAGACTAGGAAGGCAGGGCAAGGGTGTTTGACCCAAGAAGGTGGATGAGAGGTACACGTCTACACCTGCGCTCTCTCTCCTGCAAGAGCAGTAGCTGTCTGGCCACTTACAAACCTGGTCGAGCTTGGATGACTGGTGTGGAAGTATCCCAGGGCTGTCCTTCAGTGGGAGCCTGGGTGGCCTCTGCACTTCCTCCAGGCTGCATAAGAGTCAGATCTGCTCCAAGCCCACTGGCCTGTGCTCACTCTTGGCTAAGTGGCCAAGGCCAAGGCTCCCAGAAAAATGTGGGAGGGGTTGGAGTGGAGAAAAACATGGAAACAGGAGTCAACTTTACGTAAAGGGAGCTCTGACCTCATTCTCCAAGTGGTATTAGTAAAGAGAATCATGCCATGGTTAATGAGATGGCTCAGGTAGGACCTCAAAAACTGTCTTGGAGAGAGTTTAGGAAAGGGAAGGCAGGGCACAACCCCAAGCTTTTGAAGAAAAACCTTGAAGAAAGCCAGCCCTGTTCACCAAGGGGGGCCATCAGCACAGGAACATAGAATGAAGGAGTCCTCATATCCTTCATGTGGGGAGTTTGGGACCAAAATGACACTGCCAACTCTCAAGCATTGTTGCCATCTTCTGACAAAATCAGAAATGCAAAGTACTCTGCTTGCAGCCTGGCCAGTAGACTCTGAGAGGGGCTGCCATCTGGCACCAAGAGAGGGATGTAGAGGCCAGCTGGCACCCGGGTCAGTGTCATCTGCCAGCTGGGTCCTGAGCAGAGCCTCCTGCCAATTGGCACCCAGGCAAGAGCTTCTTTGGCTTGGTCCAACTCTGTTGCCTGATATTTGTAGTTACTCTTCCAATTTCTTTCACTAGAGGGGTCCTGATACGTGCAATGGGCACTCTGTGTTCACAGGACATCCTTCTGATATCCTCGTAGGGGAAAGAAGGGTCTAGAATGCATGGCCCAACATGATAGCCATGAGCCACAAGTGGCCAGTAAACTCTTGAAATGGAGGTGGTCTCGACTGAGATATGCTGTGAGTATAAGACACCCACTGCGTTTCCAAGGCAGGGTCAGGGTGGATTTGCATATTTCTTCTTTTCTAAATGTGGTTCCCAGCTCGACATAAAAAAAAACGATGTCAAGCCCAATCCCTGTACTAAGTTAGTATAGGTGGGTCTCAATTAACACCCTCACAAACATCTAAAAAGGGGTCTGTGAATGGAAATGCCCTTCAAGTAGTCATTCTGGGTACCCTGCGCCAGCCGGGCTGAGTCTGTGAGACTCCGTGGTCTAATCAGCTGATGGAGCTTCCACAGGGCAATGCCACTGCCAGTCTGAGAACGGGGACTGTGTGTCTCCTCTGCTGCCTCAGCCCCTAGCACAGCACCTGACGTGTAGTTTGATGATGCTGAATGCTAAATGTGGAGGAGGGAGAAGGGGCTATCTTCCAAACCCGCCAAGGAGACAGGCTGTCTTGGCGACTCGGAGCAAGCCAATTCTCCCAATTCAGTCCTTGCCAACCAGCTGAGCTTCATAGATATTAACGCTCTTTCCACCGTCCTAACTGGCATCTCCAATAGGATTGCCAGATAAAATGCAGGAGGCTTACTTAAATTTGAATTTCATGTCTCCATACTTATACTAAGAAATGATTGGTTCTATATGTGAAATTCAAATATAACTGGGCATTGCTTTTTTTATTTGCTTAATGTGTCAACCCTTATCTCCAGCGTTAAGTGGTCCTTTAAAAAGTGTGCTCCACTGAACACCTGCGGAATCAGGAATGAGCTATGGGTGGGCGCCGACTGGTTACCAACTTATTCACTAGAAAGGAACATCAAAACCCAACTCGCAGACCTGGGAGTAGAAGTCAGAGGAGAAGGAGATCAAGAGAATCAGAATAAATAGAATTAAAATCCTCATAATCATTTAGGCTTACGGTAGGTAGAAGAATAGGCCCCAACTTGTCCAAATCCTAATCCCTGGAGCCTGTGAACATGCCACCTTCCATGGCAAAAAGTAGAAGTGATTAAGTTAAGGATGCTGAGATGGAGGAATTTTCCCGTATTCTCCAGGTGGACCCGAAGGAATCACAAGGGGGAACTTTCATAAATGAGAGAGGGAGGCAGAGCAGTCAGAGCCAGAGAAGGAGAGGTGATGATGGAAATAGTAGTCAGAAGGATGCAGGGCTGGGAGCCAAGGACCGCAGGCAGCCTTGCGAAGCTGGAAAAGACAAGGAAATAGATTCACCGCCAGAACCTCAAGAAGGAACACGGACCTGCCAACACCTTGATTTAGCCCAGTGAGACCCATTTGGGACTTCAGGTCTTCAGAACTGTAAGAGAATACATTTTTGCTGTTTTAAGCCACCAGGCTGTAATTTGTCATAGCAGCAACAGGAAACTGAAACATGGAAACAGCATGATGAAATTATGGTGACATCTTTTTCCAGAGAGAGAGAAAAAAATCTATCTCAAGCACAATTGTAAGGACTAAACATTACACCAAATGTATTCCCCTATTCTATCTCATTTTTCTCCTTACTCTGCAATAGCCTGGTAGCATCGTTTCTACAGGTGGGAAGAGTGGGGCTCAGAGAGGCTACATCTCATGTGCAAAGCCACCCAGCCAGTGTGGCTGCTGCCACATCGGACTGGGGCCTCCCCAGGGTCAGGAGGCGTGGGCCGGGTCTGTGCACTGCGGCATTTTGACAAAAGCCGTCAGTTCCTTCTTTCTACTGCACCAGCTGACCTGTATTTGAAATGTACTTGCTACGGCCTGGCCTCTTGGCTTGGGAAAGAAGTAATCAAGTCTTGTCTCCAATTATTCAGAACACTATGACGCTTGCTCTGTTTCTGCTTGGCTTTTACTCTCCCCAGTCTGCCTCAAAATAGGCAAAAGAATCATAACACCACATACTTGCTTGGCATTTTTCAACTGATAAAGCGCCACTGCAGCCATCATTTCACTCAAGCTTCACAACTGCTTAGATAAATCGGGCAGATTTCCTTCTCCCCGAGGCTTCAATAAGGAGAGACAGCTGCCTTTTCAGGGTCACATGGCTTGAAATAGGTTATTTGGAAACCCAGTCTGCCCAGGTAGAACCTAGGGAAAGGGCCCATAAAGAGAGCAGCAGGAGAGAATGGGGAGGAAGGGGAGTCTGGGACTCTGCGCTGGCACAGCCAAGAGGCCTGGGAGAGGAGGGAAGCAAGGGAGAGCAGCCTTTCCCTGAGCAGGAGAGGCTGGGGAGCCTTGGAAGCAGTCCCGCAGGTTGACTGAGCTTCAGAGAAGTGGACCCTCTCGTCAAGGGCTCCCGGACTGCTTAGTGCCCAGTCACAATGCATGGTGGAATACCCGCTCTTCCCTCCCAAGGGGTGGTCTGCAGGGCTTCTGGGGGCCCTGAGAGCAGAAAGGAAGACTTGCCCTTCCAAAGGAGTCCTGGGAAGCTGCCCTCCTGGTGCCAGGAGTGTTGAGTCCGCCTGTGCAGTTCTGGGTCTGGTTCCCAGACCCTGCAGAGCAGCAGGTAATATTAATTGTAGGCTGCAGGCTAAATCTTCAGGAGCCAAAGACCCGGTTTGCTGCTCTGGCCCCCATCAAGGAAGGCGAAGCAATGTGGAAACAGTTGGAGCTTAGGAGTCAGGCTGACTAGGTTTGGATCCTTGAATGATCTTGAGTGGCTCTTCTCAGTTCTGACCAAGTGCATTTAAAATTCAATTCAAAAAGGTTATGTTGGGAATTAAATGATGTAGTGTAAATCAAGTACCTTGGGCAGTTCCTAGCATACAGCAGGAGCTCAGATAATGATAGTTACTATATGAATGTTTGTTATCAATGGTCAATTTCACCATCGTATAGCTTGACCTTGTAAACGTACTAAATCTAACATTCAAGTATAGTGGCAAATCTTTCTGCAGCACAGAAGCCAAAGCCCAGCCTGCTCCTGAATCAGCTGTGAACTCTGCTGGGGACCCAGCGGACAGCTCTGAAATGGGTCACTGGCTCCTCCCTGCCTTGTTGGGTGCAAAGGTTCCTATGATAGAGGCAGTATGTCCTCCTGTGACTAAATATGGAAGTAAAATGCTGATTCATACCCTTGAAAAAATTGGCGGCAAAGCCTCCTTTATTGATAGAGCCATCAGACACAAACTTCATCCACATTCTGTTGGAGCTCGATTTCACATCCTCTGGTTTCTCGTAGCCACAAAAGTGGCCAATCAGGGCGCTTTCTTCTGTGGGGCCATCACGGATTTCCAGGGAGTCATACGCACAGCTGTCGTGTCTTTCGATCTAAATGGAGAGACATCATGGATGACAGCCTGGCAATGTGGATGAGAACACATGACTTGGGTCTTAAGGTTTTGCTTTTTAAATTTCCCAATTTAATCATTTTAAGTGTGCTTTTCAGTGGCAATAATTATATTTAAATTATTGTGCTATCATCACCACCATCCCTTACCAACACCTTTTCATCACCTTAAACAGAAACTCTGTGCCCATTAAGTAATAACTCTTTCCCCTCCCTCCAGCCTCTAATAACTTCTAATCTACTTTCTGTCTCTATGAATGTGCTTATTCCACATATTTCATATGATTTGGAATCATACAATATCTGTCCTTTTGTATCTGGCTTATGTGTTTTCAAGTTTCATTCATGTCATAGCATGTAACAGAATGTCATTACTTTTGATGTTTGAATATGTCTGAATATTCCATTGTATGTATATACCTGAATTTGTTTTCCAGTCATCTAGACCCTAAGGCTTTTGGTTTAAGAAGGGAACCTAAAGATCACTCTCAAAAATCTCACTCAGGGGGAGAAGGACCTAAGTGTGTCCTGAGCAACTCCAAGCTTTCTCCCACTTGCAGAAGTCAAGGGGATATTGAGCCGAGGAGAGACGAAGAGATGCTAAACAGGGGAAAACGGTTCCACAAAACTTCCTTGAAACTCCCTGTGGACTTTCTACTTTATTCCCCTCTACACTCCCTAGCACCCTTCAAAGGAGTTGGACCCAATTACAAAGCCCATGTACATTTTAATCCCAGATGCCCAGGTACAATTCACCCTGGGCTCCAAATAGCTTCTTAGGTTCCTGTTTTTGACCACAAAAGAGAAAGAAAATCCATCTTTACAGAGCGGGGAGTGTCTAGCTACAGTTGACAATTACTTCATTTCACGGGAAGAAAATTGAGCAGTACTCACCTCAAAAGCTTGGAAGGTGAGCCCCACGTGAAACCCCTCCGAGACCGTAATCCTCCAAACACATTCCTTGGATGGTCGGTAGTCATCGGGGTAGTTGGGCGATTGGATCTGACCGGCGTCTTTGTTAATGTCACCCCCACAGGTAGCTTTAGAAAGAGACAGCACAGGAGGAAGGGACGCCCTGGTCAGATCGTATTAGGGAGGTGAGTGGCCACTTGTCACCACTAGGTGGCTCCACTTGCCAACATTCTCATTTCCCTCTAACAAAGCGTGTGCCTGTGGACAGGTTTAATTTCATTTGTTTTCTATTGAGCATGTTCACGTAAAGAAAATAACCATGTAAAGCAGTGGTTCTCTACCTTCGCTGTGCATCAGAGTCACCTGGGGGATTTTTTCAATCTAAGCTGTGGCCACATCCTCCAAGAGTCTGATTCATGGGGTGGGTGGGCTCCAGGGGCTGTGATGTGCAAGGGTTCCCCAGGTAATTCTAGTGTGCAGCCAAGGGAGAGGCTCAGAGGGACACACACAAGGACTTTCACAGAAGCAAAACTTTGGTCTTTCCAAAATCACAACACTTTTAATCTAAAAGAAGCCTTAGTAATTATCTAGAGGTTTTCCTTTTTTGGTGAGGGCTGGGTAGCCAACCAGAGAAGCCCAATATGCAGAACAAACTAGAAGCCTGACTGCCCCAGCCGGATTTGTCCCCTCAACTCAGTCACCTTGGGAACGCAGCTGGAAGTCCCTGAGGCTGTCCAAAGTCCTCTTTTCGCAAATGAAACAAAGAGAGCCTGAGAAAGTTAATCTTTGCCCAGATGCACACAGGAACTCGGTAACTGTCATTTCCACGGGGTCTACGCCCCTGACAGCACCCACGCCCGTGGAAGCTGACTCTCCTGCTGGACTGGAACGGGGGTGGAGCAGGGCTATGTGGGGGCGAGAGGTCCACGAGGACTGCCCCCCATGGTGGGCATGGCCCCCCTCTCCTTCCGGCATGTGAAGGGGTGGGGGTGGGGGTCGCAGTCCTCAGCTGGCCACAACCCTGCAGCGGTGGCAACAGCTGTCGCGCAGGCTTGTGGTGCAGGAGGGGCAGCGGGTGCAGGTAAAGGACAGGGGCATATCGGGAGTTACCAGAGCAGCTCCTTTCATCGTGAACAAACCTTCGTACACTGCGAAGAAGCCCTTGCCCAGGATGCTGCTGCTGCTGCGGAACTCCACCCAGAGCCGGCTGTCTGTGGAGACCAGCGGCTCCGGGGCCTGATCGCCGCAAAACCTGCCTGCGAAGTAGAAGAGAAACTGTCGGGTGCCCGTGATGACGGCTCATGCAGCAAGGAAGCAGGGTTTCTTCAAACGTGTCTGCGGACCTGTCTTTCAGCATCATCTTAGTTCTTATAAAAACACCTCACGAGAGAGCCAATGAATCAGAATCATTTGAAGATAGAACAAGAAATCTGCATTTCAGTAGGCTCTCCAGGGGATTCTTAGAGACACGGGAAGATGTAGACGGTGGGGCACTGCCATCTGTCAACAATTGCTTGGATTTCATTCGAGAAGTAGAGCCACCCTCAGGATAAGATCGCAGTACTGGCTCCCAGTCCCCCTTCCTGCGCCTCTGACAGACATTGCTAATCAACCACCACACTCCTTCCCGCTGAGGACAAAGGCCTTCTAATCAATCCTTCTCAACACATGGTCCCGAAGACCTCGTCATTGTCGGGCTGGGAGATAGCCTTGGCAACCCTGATTCAGAGCCTTTGTGTACTATGTAGAAACATGAACCACCAAATTTGAAAATATTAGTAACTAATAGTGATTGTGAGCAATAACCTTGCTATGGCAACTTCTGTGGTCCATACAGGATTAGAAGATGGGATTGAAAGGGTCACGTGGGCACCAATGACCCTGTGTGTCCCACTCAGGACTAATCTGCAGGAGAATTCCAGATCATCAACCAAAGTGCCCGAGTGCAGCCAAGGCACCCCCTCCCACCCCAACACAGACACACTGTCACACCGGTCTTGCTGAGTTGCTGAAGGTGTGGCAGGATAATGGTCTGGGATAGTGACAATTGATTCTTTCGCTGCTATTTCCTACTCCACACATGCCCTTCCCTTCCAGGGGTACTTAGATGGTTTGCCGTCATTGTGTCAGGGAAGGGATGCTGAAAACACACAACAAGGAAATCAAATCTTCTTTTCTTTTGAATTTCAAAAGCTCAGGCACGAGACCAATGATTTGGAGGAATACGTAATGAATAAGAGAAACTTTCCCACCCTTGGAATCTTAGAAAGATTCCTAGGGTGGAACAGAGAGTGGAGTCAGGAGAAAGGAATGGAGAGGCCACTGTGGAGTCCCTAAAGGGACCCTGTGCCCTGCCTCGCCCTGAGGTGAGAAGCTGAGTGAGCCCCCAGATAGGTTCAAGCATCTGCGGGAAGCAGAGAAGTCCCCCCACCCCCCAGTTCCTGGGCAGAGCCTGCAGGGGCAACAACAGCCTAGATTCCCCATGCCCCACTGGGGTCAGGACAGAAGGGGGGGCCTATATAGTTTGTCAAGACATTTGGCCATGAGACAGCCACACAAGTTTCTCCAGATAAGCATGTCACGTTGGAACAAAATGATTCCAACTCCTGGGAGAGGCATAGAAATGACTTTCCTGTAGACTAGAGGATTTCGGGAGCCACAGGACACCTCCCAAGCTTCTAGGGAGACAGGGACTTGGCACCAATCTGAATTGGCCGAGGGTTGGGACAAGGAGGGGGCACAGCAGCCACTTATATGGGCAGAGGACTGAAGACCAGGTGGGGATAAAGACATCTCAGCAATACCAGTCAGGATGGCCATATGGCTGCCTTCCTACCTCTCCTGCCTTGGCACAAAGCTGGTCCCCAACCCAGATTCCCACTCTGGGGGAAGGCAACACACATTGGCATTAAGTTCCTCCAGCTGATGGGCTGGGGTTCATAAGGGGTATGGACTTTCATTAGAGAAAAACCAATACATTTGTATTTCTTAGATAGATGGGTTTATGGTCTGAAATTCGAACCCCCCCTTTAGAGGCGAACAGGGGGTAGGATACCCCCTCCCAGGGTCTGGTAATCCCTGGCATATAATCCCTCATGCCACATAAAGATGGCAGCCCAGGGTAAGAGCTGGAAGCAGGATTGAGTAGGACTGATCCGTATACAACACAGACCAGGTAGGATCTATTTGGGCTAGAAGTCCACGGTTCTGTCAAGAACCAACTGTGTGAGTCATTCAATGGTCCATTTAACACTGGGGGAAAGTGGGGAGTGCTTGCTAATGGGTATGGTTTCTTCGGGTGATAACAATATCTTAAAATTGACTTGTGGAATTCTCTATGAACATACTAAAAACTATTAACTTGTATACTTTATAGTATTTTTTGTACACTTCATAGTATTTATTTATTTATTTATTTTTGGCATGGGCAGGCTCCGGGAATCAAACTCTGGTCTCTGGCATGGCAGGCAAGAATTCTGCCACTGAGCCACCGTTGCCCGCCCTAACTTTAAATGGATGAATTGTAGGGTATGTGAATTTTATCTCAATAAAGCTGCTTTTTAGTAATCTATTTAACAGATATTTAGTGGGTACCCACTCATTCATCGCCTATACCATGTTAGACACTGGACCAGCCCTTGAAGCCATAACTTGGTTTTGCCCTTGAGAAACGGGGTGGAGGTGGGGGTAGAGGGGAGTAAATGCCACTGTGGATGTTTCCCGATGACCAGCTATGATGTACATTCTTGGGGGAGAAACACAGATAGAGGCTGCTAATCTCTTTCTGCTTCCTTCTCATCCTGGCCACCTATAGCCTTTCGGATTTGGCGAGCTTAATATTGTGAGATGAGTAGAAACTGTTGCCGAAAATTTGGCAAAAAAAAAAAAAATCTGTCAGAAGCCTACAAATTTTCAGTAACGTTTCCTCTAATTGGCATTGCCAACTAGTGTCAATTAGTTCTTGGAAAGCAGCAGGTAAGGATGGGAAGGTTTCGCTTACCCGTGAAGAGGTGGAGCTGCTGAACAGCGGTTAGACAATGCCCGTTCACAAAGGCAATTCCTTCCTTGGCTCGGTACAAATTTCAAGCCCAAATGTCTCCTTTTAAAATCTCAGTTGTCATAGGTGCTGGGACTTCCAAAAAGAGAGGGGGCACGTTCATGGTGTTCCTGACTGAACATCTAATCAGAAGAAATAAACATCCACCCAGGACCACAGGACAACTTATCCCTGCCTGGGACTCCGGGACTCCCGAGGAGGTAGAAATTGAAGGCTT